>NC_132875.1:9639216-10011716 GCF_048164855.1 Canis lupus baileyi | reverse complement strand
AGTATTTTTACTTCCAGCAAAGTGTTTGCATAAGGGCTACTATCACTTTTTGTTGATGAACCACAGTGCTGCCCACAAGGGAATGAAGCTGCTCATTTCCCCAGGTCCATCCATGCATTCAGACTTCTGCCTGGATATCATGTTAAACCTACAGCTCCAATTACAGCAGAGAAGCACAATGGTGTGTTTCAAATGCAGTACCTAAGGTTTTAGAAAAACACCAATAGAGACTACTTTGCAAAACACTTTATGCAAAAATGGACTAATACTGTAGCAGGTCCCCTGGGGGTCATGGCCTACAAAGGGCATTCTTTTGCTTTCATTCTATCTCCATATTTCCACTTTCATTCCCATTTCTTTGCCTGATTTCCAGACTCTATTGGGCTTGTTCCAGCATTCAGCAATGACTCAGAGTTTCTAAGGAGCTGCTGATCCACCAGAGATGCAGAGGTACAAATCTACATCAAGCCATACAACCTTTTTTTCCCCAATCTCTTCTACACGTTACTTCTCCATTCTCCAATACAGCCCTTAGAGATTTCTCACAACTTCTCATTTTCAAGAATTTTCCCCATTAATTTTAGTTGTCAAGATATAAGAGTTTCAAGTATAAAAATCTCCTTCTCCCATGCACTCCCCCCCTCCCCCACCACCACCATGAATTACAATCCATAGCTCAGGTAAATTGCTCTGTAGGAAAGATATTTGTCTCCATTTATTTTGTCTTTTTATTGACTTTATGTCTTTTAAGTCTTGAATAATGCTCATTGAGAAAATTGGAAAATACTTTTAGAAAGCAAGAGGAAAAGAAATCTACAGAGCAGAAACCCACAAATTATTTTTTTTTTAATTTTGATGTGGGACTTTCAAATTTGGCTTTTAACCTGCAAATAGTGTACAAAGAGAAAAATGTACATATACATTTAGCTTTTTAAAATTAAAAGGAATATGCACAGATCAATTACCAACAATACAAAAAGTATACATTGAAAGTAAACATTTTTCTCCTATCCAACACCCCTACTCCTGTTTCCCAGAGGCAAATATTGTTTGTACTTGGGTCTGTGGCTCACACAATGTTCCCTGGCATACAGAAGTATAGTATAGTCACTTTTAAATAAGCTTACTCTCATACTATGCATACAATTTTATCTGCCTTTTCACTTAGTTTTTAAATTTTCTCTTAAATATTTTCAGAAAAAAATTGACTTTTATTAATTGCATATTATTTATTCATTCATCCAAAAATATTTATTGACCATCTATTATGTCACATGTATTGTTCCTTCCACTTGTAATATTACTGTGAGCAAAACGGGAACAATTGCTACCTCCTGCTAGGGATAGCAGGAATCCCTAATTGCACATTTTAGGGTGTTTCCAACTTTCCACATCGTAAGTATAAATCTTTGTGTGTTTATAATTATTTACTTAGGATCTATCTCTAGAAATTTTTTTTTTTTGCATAAATAGTTTGGACCTTTTTAAGTTTTTTTTTTTAACAATTTGAAAATTATTTTTATTTAGCATCTTTGATGAATCTGCAACCAATGCTCCCACTTGACCTAAGGATGGAGCCCCTAATGTCCAGCTTCCCTCCTCAGTTCTTCCACTATTCGCTCCCATTCCGTCCTTAAGCTTTTTTTTTTTACAAAAATACCAAATTACCTTCCAAAAGGCTTATAGAATTTATATCACATATTACAAATAAGCATGCATGACCATTTCAATAGTCTCTGACAAACAGTATCTTCCTCTTATCAATTAGGATGAAATTCACCTTTGACCAAGCTAGCAGAATAGAAGTGTACAGGCCATTCTAGATGTGTAACTAAAAAAACTCAACCAACCAACCAACCAAACCTGTTAGTGTTCAGCCTCAGTACATTTGTATTCAATGTTAGAAATCTAAGCCTTCTCTTAATCATCATTTCTCAAGAGCATCCCTAAAAACTTCAGATACTCCTTATATACAAAGACTATTAAAAAATAATACAAATAAAGTAAGAAGAAGGAAACAAAATATCTCAGCCAAAATTAAGTCATTCTCATATTTTGGGAAAAATAGAAACCTGGCTGACTCCTACAAGCAGTGATTCATTAATACTAATTGGTGCTTTTTTTCCATGCAAGGGAGAAAATGGTTTCAGATCCTAATCAGTCCTCATTACAGTAACAGCAGGCTGCATTTAATCTGCTACTCAACTTTTCAGTTACAGAATCAGTTGACCTATAATTAAAAGACATTTAGGTCTTGGGGGGAAAGAAAAACAATTCATAATGACAAACAGATAGCAATGATTTAAAACCCTGCCTCGCCCCCGTCTGCCCACCTTCTGCAATCCTGTTGTCAACCTGATTCAAATCTGTTCAGGGAAATGGAAAAATTATTTCTTCCCCACTCTAAAGTTAAAGTAGAAAAATAAGCATGTGGTGTTCAGAATTGCACACATATCCAACTGTGGTATACTGGAATTACACTTTTTATATTTAATATCAAATTTTTCTTACGTACAAAAGTAGTACATATTTATATTAGACTTTCTAAAAAACATTAAAGATATAAAAAGAAGTTAAAAATCTTGCCACAGGAGATAACCACTATTAACAGTCCTTTGTGTTTCGTTTCACTCTCCTCTCTATATTTACACTTATTTTTAGTAAACATATACATGTAGTTTTGTTGATGGATAGAAAATTGACCAGAGACAGGGCTGAGAGTTGATCTAAGCATATAGGCTCTCTTTCAGCCAGATTGCCTGGAACAGAATCCTGCCTGTTCCTCTTTCTACATTTGTGCCTTGGGGCAAGTTACTCAACATCTGGAAGCCTCAGTTTCCTTACCTCCACAACGGTGCTAAAAATAGCATATACTTCTTGAGGTAATTTTTGAGATCAAATAAGTGTATGACATGTAATAAGTATTCAATAAATGTCAGTTAGTAAACCTTTTTAACCTATTTTTCCCATTTAAACTTATTGTCTCTGTAACTAAAAAGTGTCAAAAACCTCATCTTAAATAGTTCTATGATATTTTATTACCTGGGTGTACTATGTTCCAGAATTCTCTTATTATTGGGCATTGAGATAGCTTCCTATTTTCTACCATTGCGAATAATACTGTTGTCAACTCCTTTTGCTATTATCTCTGATTATTTATAAGGAGACTTGTTTAGATTTTTAAATACTGAGTCAAAAGCACTAAACTTTTAAAGCTCCTTGGCACATAGTCTCTCAATTGACTCTCAAAAGTTTGCAAGGCTTCCCTCCCTCCCTCAAGAAGGGCATGGCTATCTCCGGTCAATGACACATTTACCAACATGGGTTACTCTCATATTTTCAAAATTTGTTTTAAAGATTTTATTTTTTTTATTCATGAGAGACAGAGAGAGAGGCAGAGACATAAGTAGAGAGAGAAGCAGGATCCCTGTGGGGAGCCCAATGCAGGACTTGATCCCATGACTTGAGGATCATGACCTGAGCCAAAGACAGACGCTCAACTACTGAGCCATCCAAGTGTCCTATATTCTCAAAATTTTAATTGATTGGATATGTGAGAAAATGAATCTCACTGTTCATTCAATTGGAAGTTATTATATTAAAGAAGCTGAACATTTCAAGTAACATTGAAGTCCATTTCTATCAATTATTTTGTGAATTGTTCATTCATGTTTTTTGCCCAATGTGTGTGGGGGAAGGTACTATGCCTTAACCTATTGATTGGATTTTAAAGAATACTTCTATTTTTAAATTAAATATTATAAATAGTTCTTTTTGTACTTTTTGTCTTTAAACTTTGATTTTGGTCTTTTTGAAGTACTGAATTTTAAATTTTCAGGCAGTTCAAACCTTCCATTTTTTCTTTCCTGGTTTCTCATTATTTTACATATTTAATATTTAGATAGTATTTTTCATCAAACTTTTTAAACCACTCATCAAAAACAATATGCTGTGTTGATTTGTATCTCATAATAAGTATAACAATGACAAAATTCTCATTTTATTTTATTTTTTTTTAATATTTTATTTTTTTATTTATTTATGAGAGACACACAGAGAGAGGCAGAAATAGGCAGAGGGAGAAGTAGGCTCCCTGCAGGAAGCCTGATGCCAGACTCAATCCCAGGACGCCAGGATCGTGACCTGAGCTGAAGGCAAATGCTCAACCACTGACCCAGGTGTCCAGAAATTCTCATTTTAATATAAACAAGAAATATTTTTTAGTAAGTGGATCCTTGCCAAGACTGATCCAGAATTTCTCTGATCACATATCTTCAGGCTGTAGACACATGATGGCAGCTAATTTGAATAAATTATGCCAATTGCCAAAGATGAATTTCTCTTTTGAGAATTTTTACAATAAAGAGTTCTAGGGATTTATTTTTCTAATAATCCTGGGTATGAAGTTGATGAATATATGATTTAGAACAGACTGTGAATCAAAGAATAACCTAGATTAAAAACAAAGATCAACAAAAAAAAAATCAAACCAAAACAAAACAAAAAACAAAGTCTACTTGTGAGCACCCATAGATTTGCAGTAGCTTCATGGAATGAGGTGCTTAGTATAAGTACTTTAAGGCTTAGCAAGAGCTCAATGGGAAAAAGGACAGTGACTGGCTGACTTGTAAAGTCTGTCTGGAGGTGTGAGTAAAAGAGCAATGTGTGTGCAGAATGGATGCCCTAGAATTGGTTTCCCTGAGGGTCTGTTCTATGTCTATGACTTTATAAAGAAAGTTGTTTTGTTTTATTTTTAATGAACTCATGCTTTTAAAAATCCTAGTCAAAGCCAACCAAACAAACAAATAAAAATTTCTCAGGGAGCTATAATCATCTCCTACCAGCACTGGAATACTCAAAATGTGCCTTTTAGAGAGGAACACACTTCACTAAGCCTCCTTATGAATTCTTTTCAGGTTTTATTAAAATACGATCTCCTTTACTTGGAGTGCTAACCTGTGTCAAATTGCCAATTGCAGTTTCCCAATTGACTTTAGTAGCTGTTTAAGGGGTTGTTAGATTATAGATCCTATTTCAAAATGATTCTATGTGGGTCTAGGATACATCTACTTAAAAAACAGGTATGAACACATCTCTGAATTAAGGGGAGTCAGGAAAAAAAGACTAGTGTTGAAAGGAGCCTTGAAATCATCAAGTCCAGCCAACTCAGGTGATGCTGAGGCCATTTTTACAATACCTCCACCAGGTAATGGTTTCACTGAGGCTTGAACACTACCATTCATGGGAGCTCTTATGCTGTCAGGAAACTTGGATTTGTTTAGCATCTGCCAATTTTCAGGTATTATGGCTAGATGCCTTAAACAGCAACCCTGCAAAGGTGATTTTCCCCTTTATTTACAGATGGGAAAATCAGAGAAAGTGGTTAAACAAATGAACCAGGATTTGAAATCAGATATATATGTAATTTTCTTTCTATGATGTCATAAGTCTTAGCCTTACCACAAACCCAAACCTCAAAATTTATGAAATAGACCTACTTGTTTAAGTACTTCTTTTAATAAATCAAAATAAATTTCACTAATTTGAATAAACTAAAGGGTAAATCAAGAGTGTTTCATAAAAAGTATCATTTTCCCCCTTTAGAAGCTCAGGGTGTGTCTCTATTTTACTTCTCAATATTCTCATTTGATCTATTAACACTGTAGCAAACTGAAATCTTAATTTGCTTACTTTAATGACTAGTCTAGATAATCTGAGTTGCTATTATGATTGCCTACATAAAAGTTCCTAAAAGATTTTAAAAGCTTTTTGAACTTTTAAATAAATGAAACATGTTTAAAACTCACCTCAATACTATTCTTTTAATTAATTACCATGGAAAATTCTATGAAGACACAGAATAAATCAGTTTTTTACTGTTTCTTCACAAAGTAGAAATTAAATATTTTCCATCCCAGTTTAGCTGATAAATGCATTCTATGACATGCCCACGTGGTTTGTCCCTCTCTTTTACATTTTCTGAAATATTATAGTTTGGCCCATAGTTAGATATGAGCAGAAGGAAACTGGGCAGTAAGGCTTGTAATCACCAGTTCTAAAATGTAACTGCTTATCTGTAGTTAGCAAATGAAGACTTCCTACAAGTTATTTAGACCAAGATTTGCCAAGTTTAGAACCACTCAAATTTTGTTGGTTTTAAGTTCTGAACCAAACTTTAGTCACTGGGTTTATATGGTTTTTTCTCTCCTACTATTGGCAAAATAGGACTTTCTGTTTCTAAGAAAATCAGTAATAAAAATCTTCTTGGACATTTAAATTGCTTTACAAAACATTTTGATGAGTTAAGTACAAATGAAAAAGAAACATAAGGCTTACATTTCCCTTAAACACACAAGGGATTGTAAATAAAGGGAAAATGTTCATGGAAACATGTTTGGGAATATGCTCAAACTTTGAAAAATAGTTGGGGACATTAGATGAGCCCAAGTGCAGCTGGGTCTTGCTCATCCATGACTCTTTTTTAAAGGTAATGAATTATAAATAAAAACATATATTAATAATTCACATAAGGATGATAGCAGTGGAAGAGAAAAATCCCTCTGCATTAGTCATACAGCTGGAAAAATTCTAAGACAGACTTGAAAAAATAAAACATGAGAAAACTGCAAAGTTTCATCTCTCACATAACACAGATGCTTTTCCTATAAAACAAAACAGAATTACAAAATCCAGATGATTAAAATGTTGAGGATTAACTGGGTATCAGGTATGATTGTCAAATTGAATTGGCTCCTATTCTCAAGTGTCCCTATCTGTACACGAGAACTTTTCTCATTGAAATATATGAGAGTTAACACACACAAACACACGCACGCACGCACACACACATTTATATCCAGACTTTAAGATCTTTAGGGAAAATACAATTAAAAATTCTCAAAATGTACCTGTGTTATTAAAAAAGTAATAAAGAAAATGATGTCTGGATCTTATCCACAGATGTTTTTCACACTTGAGTCAATGCAGGATTCATGCTTTCATGCAACTGTAGGCTTGTTAACTTATAAAGATCAATGAGATCAAAAGATCACATTGGTGATTCTTAAATCAGGATTCCAAGTCCATAGGCTGCAGGGATTTGGAGTGACCTATACTTTTGAGAGGTCTATAAGGGAATTCAGTGAATCAGTATTATCAAATATCATGTACAAAAGCTCCTTCAAGTTCCTTCCTACAATAAAACACAGCCTTACTAACTGGCACGTATGTGGCTCATTCACTCTTGCCTTCACTACCTCAATATATAATTATTGTACACTTACTACGGGTGCTAAGCACAATGTGAGCTAGGCACTACAAAAATACAGAGTATGTTCCCTGTGGTATAATAAAAAATACATTTGGTCTTTGTCCCCAGTTCTTGACCCAGAGTTCCTAAAACCCTTGGAATTTCCTGAGAGATAGAAATACCTTTAATTATTCATAACAAGCTCCTGTTTATCATACCTGAGTTTATGCTGAAGGTGACTCACGGTGGGCTCCTAAAGAGTTTCCAGGGAGGGACTGGCCACCCTATAAATAATACCAAGCACCTGATTGGAGGTTGGATAAAAACTGAAATAATAAGGCTCAAGGAGCCTCCATGATAGTGAACACATCAATGTGCTGGAAGAGTAGCATGCCTGGAGAAGGCAAAGAAGCTCTGTCCCCAGCACCATCTTTCTCTTGGCTGTATCTTTTATGATAAAATTGTAATCATAAGTTTAGAACTTTTGGTGAGTTTCATGAATGGTTCTAGAGAAGAGGGGTCATGAGTTCCTTTGACTTTGTAGTCAGGGCAATTGGTCAGAATTACAAATAGCTGGAGGATCCAGAACTTGTAGTTGGTGTCTCAAAGGGGGACAGTCTTATAGTGCTGAGCCCCTTAATTGTGGGGTCTATGCTAACTCCAGGTAGCTGTATACAACATAGTATTATTTTCAGAATTGAACTGATTTGTTGGACACCAAATTGGTGTCCAAAAATTGTCTTTGGAGAGTTTCCAGCTTAGTGGAAGAAATTGCTAGATGAAATTAATTTTTTTGTTCTGAAAATCAAAACTTGCCCAAATAGTCTCTGGTTGAAACAAAAAGCTTAAATAATACCAAACAATCATGAGAGATGAACAAGAAGGAATAAAGAAGGACAGATCCAGAAGGATTCACAAGGAAATTCAATCTAACTTTTACAGAACAGAACATCTCAATTCTACTTAACTATTCCAAAGGACAGAAAAAGAGGAAAATCTTCCAAATTCATTTTATAGAATGAAAAGAAAATTGATTTCAAAAATATGACAAAGATTGGATTAAAAAAGAAAACTAAAAACCAATATCATGTATGACTATCAATGCAAAAACCTAACAATAATATTAGCACACAGCAACAAGGAATACATCAGAAATAATGCTTCATATTCTAGGAGGGTTCACTCCAGGAAAGCAAGGATGATTTGAAATCAGAAAATCCATTAGTGTAATCTGTTACACCAATAGAGATGGAGATCACATCATTCAATGAAGAAAAGGCATTTCACAAAAATTCAGTACTCATTCATGTTAAAAACACCCAATTATTTCTCTATATATCAATGCAAAATACATAATGACTTTAACATGAACACTCATTTATGGTTTAAAAATATCCAATTATATACACAAATGCAATTCATTTATGGTTTAAAAATATCCAATTATATACACAAATGCAATACATATAATATATTCATATAAATGGAAGATATATGAATTTAACATGAATGAGTTTATTTGTGTGTGGGTTTGTGTGTATTTCAGTCCGAAGACTAGCATCTTATTTAATACAAAAACACTAGAGCCTTTGCCAAGAAAGTTAGGAAAAGATAAGGATGTCTATTACATTGATTTCTATTTAATGTTGTGTAGATGTAATGGCCAATGCAAACAGACAAAAGAAGGCAGTGCTAAGCATAAGGACTAGACAAGAAGAAAAACAATTATTTCTGCTTCTAGGTGCCATGACTACACACATCTGGAGAACCTAAATCACTTGAAAATGAATGCAAACTAAATAATCTAGTAAATCAGAGAGTTATAAAATTAGAGAAATCAATAGCCTCCATAGATTAAAACATAAACATGAAAGACGATATAATGGAAGAGAAGCTCCATTTGTAATAGTAAAAATAAGAAAAAATAAGATACTTAGGCATAAACTTAACAAGAAAGACTCACATTTTATATAGTTAATACACTATAAAGTACTAGGAAGAACATAAATTAGACTTGAAATGGAAGGATTAAATATAGTCTTGAATCATAATATGCATCATAAAGACAGAAATTCTTCCTAAATTTAAAATTAACACAACTTTAATAAACACACTGTCAAGTTTTTTCCCTTCCTTGGGGCTAGAAAAATAAAATATAAAGTTTATTAGAAAGAATAAAAAACAAGAATGGTTAGGAAATCCCTACAAAAAAAAAAAAAAAAGAAAGAAAGAAAGAAAGAAAGAAAGAAAGAAAGAAAGAAAGAAAGAAAGAAACGAAGACTAGCTCAATCAAATACGAAGGTATACTACAGAACCTTCATAGTGAAAATAGCGTGCTATTGGTACCTAAATACACAGACCAGTGGAATGGATAGAACAATACATTGGTCCAATTGTACATACCAGGTTATTATATGATAAAGTCAGCATCGCAAATTACTGATTATAAGGTACTTTATATAAACTGTGTTGGGATAACTGGATAGTCACATGGGAAAAATAAAATTAGATTCTTCTTTTTTTTTTTAAAAAAAGAAGGAAAAACATTTTTTTTTATCTGTAGCATAGTTCTGATTGGGTTAAGTGATATCACTATTGACCTTAAAAACCATAAAGGCTTTAAGTGTTTCTTGTGCACAATAGATCCTCTAAGATGATTCTGGCCGTTATGTGGGAGTAAAGAAAGAGTAAAAGAAAACAAAATGGAGAGTACTACACTAATCCATTTGAGAGCGATGCAGTATAAAGGGAATCAGAAGAGGACATTTTGAAGTCAGAGCCAAAAGGATTTGATGTGAGTTTCTTCAGGATAATAGTATTTATATTGCAGGATTTTTTGATATTTAAGTAAGCTAATGCTTGCAAAATTCTAGTATTATGATCCATAAATGGCAGTCTTACTGTTGGATTCTAGTTCCTCTGAAATACCCAAATGATCTGTGTATATGACTCCCAATGGATTAGCCTAATATAAATGTGTATTAGCACCAGGGTGGCTCAGTGGGTTAAGTGTCTGCCTTTGGCTCAGGTAATGATCCCTGGGTCATGAGATGGAGTCCCACGTGGCATGGGGCTCCCTGCTCAGTGGGGAGCCTACTTCTCCCTCTGCCTCTGCAGCTCCCCCTGCTTGTCACTGCCAAATAAATAAATAAAATATTTTTAAAAAATAAATATATTTTTCTTTACTTTTTGAAAAATCAGTTTACTTAGATCCCCTTACGATTTTTTTTTAGTTTGGTTTTTTTAAATGAACTTTTAAAATTTTTATTACTGATTTAGATTTACAGGAGAATTCCAAAAATAGTACACAGGGTTCCTATGTATACTCCGCAACCTGTTTTGTTTATTGTTAACATTTTACATTGTTGTGCATTTATTACAATTAATGAATCCATATTAACACATCATTATTAACTGAAGTCTATTAACTTTATTCAGCTTTCCTTTGTTTGGCGTAATGTTGTTCTTTTCTATTCCAGGATCCTAGGCTACTACGTTATATTGAGTTGTCATATCTCTCCAGGCTCTTGGAGTTTCTGAGACTTTCCTTGCTTTTACAACCTTGACAATTTTGAGAAGTACTGGTCAGATATTTGGAGAATGTCTCAATCAGAATTTGTCTGATGGTTTTCTCAGGCTAAGCCTGAGGCTATGTGGTTTAGGGAGGAAGACCACAGAGGTGAAGTGCCATTTTCATTACAGCATATCAAGGATACATATTATTAATATAACTTGTCACTGTTGATATTAATTTTGACCACCTGGCTGAAGGAAAGTGTCAGGTTTCTTCACTGTAGTCTTTTTTTTCCTCCTTTTCATTCTGTTCTTTTAGAAAAAATGCACTAGGTTCAACCCACACTTAAAAAGTGAGGAATTAAATTGCACCTCCTCGAGGTCAAAGTAGCTATATAAATTATTTAGAATTATTGTATATGGGAAACTCATTTAGTCTCTCCAATTTTGTATTTCTTCAATCATTTATATCAACACAGATATTTGGTTTATGCCTTGGATTGGAATTCAATATTTTTTTTTATTATGTTGCTTAAATTGTTTCACTGGCAACTCTATCACTTGTGGTCCTTTGAAACACCCCTGTCATTGTAGGATTTTTTTTTTGGCACTTCCTTATTTTTTGGCCCTATTAGATGCTCCAGACTTGTCTTGTATATTTCCTGCCCCAGTTCTAGAATCAGTCATTTCACCATGGAATTCTGGTCCCTTTCACTGGAGAATGCTATTAGAAAAGAATACACAGTTGCTAGCTGGTGTGCTACTTGCTACTAAGGTGTCATTGCTTCTAGGTTCTCACTGCTGATACTGTCAGAAAATATACGGGTATATATACCAACCTGTATGTAGACACACATCTATAAAAACTTCTATGTGTAAGCATTTGTATCTACTTTAAGCTAATATAAGTTCATATGACATCTCCAACTTTAATCCATTGCCACATGGATGATTCTAATCTCATTCCTTTGTTTATTTTTATGGTCATATTCCAACAGTGAGAAATCTGGCTCCTACCATCTGTCAACCAGTTAATAAACTATTCAATTACAAGTATTCATGCAAAATAGTATTAGAACTCTTCATTTTTCCTCCATGGAATATAATTTTATTAGCTAGAGTACAATGCTTTATACAGTTTCTTTTGCCCTATTTTTATGGACTCTACATCTTTTTTCCCCACCCCCTTCTGTTGAGTTAGTTTTATACATTTATAATACAATTAGATTGTTTCATCACATTCTCCAATCCGATGTTGGATTCCACCAACCTATCAAATGATTCTTTGAGAATCTGCATACACTACCTTAGAAGAGCCCTTACATTTTACACAGGTTTAAAGCTTGTCATTAATTTTGAAAAGTTTTCAGCCATTATTATATCAAATATATATTTTTTTCTGTTCTATCTTCTTTTGCTATTTTAGCAATAGAGGTTATGCGTTTGAATTGAAAGTCTTGGATGTTCTATTTTTCCTTTCTTTCCCTTGTTTTTTTCTTTCTTGTATTTTAATTTGGGTATTATCTATAGGCTTATCTTCAAGGTCACTGATTCTTTGATTATGTACAGTCTATTTATGAGCTCATCAAAGGCATTCTTCATTTCTGCTAAAATGTTCTGATTTCTTGCATATCCTTTTGATTTTTTCCTTACAGTTTCCACCTTTCTGCTTCATTGCTTATCTGTTCTTGCATATTATCAACTTTTTCCATTAGATCCTTCACCATATTAATATTATTTTACTACAGTCTTGAAAACTGCTACATCTGTTTCCTATCCTAGTATGGTTATGATGCTTGCTTTCTCTTCAGATTGATTATTTTTCTTCTTTTGGCATGATTACATATATTTTTTTGAGAGCTGGATATATTGTATCAAGTAATGGGGACTGTTGCTAACAGGCCCTTAGTGTGAGGATTTATGTTAATCTGGGTAGGAGTTGGGCTATGCCTAGTGTTTGCTGAAGCTTCCAGAGGTTTTGTATTTTTCTAATGTCCTTGTTGTAGTCTTCTCTCTTGATTTTGGGCTTCCCTAAATACTCCTCTTCAGAGAAGAATCTGTATCTTGCAGCCATTTCAGCTATAACTGACTGTATTTGACTGCAGTTCTGTTGGGCTAGTGGTAATATATGGGATAGGAAAAGTATGACATAGTTTTATGATCAGGTCTCAGTCTATTGGTAGATTTTATCACAGATTGTGACAACAGTCTGCACAAATGTTACCTAATGATATATTTTTTTTCTTTTTCCATTTAGGTGAGAGACAGATGATGAAGTCTGAACGGGAAGGATGCCCTTCAATAAGGTAGAGTAAGATTCTACTAAAGTCCTGTCCTCTAAAGACTTAGCCCATTCTCATGGAGAACTCTCTGAGCATATCTACAAAATTACGCTTTCCTTTCTATGGGAGGATCTTTCTCAAATCTTCAATATGAGAATGTGGTATGAGTTCCTGGACTTTTAAGCCACAACAGTGATGAATTTAACAATTCATCAAAATTACTATTTAAGTATTCCTACCACTTTATGGCTCCAGTGGCTCTTCTCTGAATAAACAGAATTCAGATGTAACTCTATGAAATGCCCTGTATTTCTAGATGTCCAGTGGCAGCTTGCCCGGCAACTTCAGTTCTGTGATAGGTCCCAAAAAAGTCATTGACTTCCAGTGTGTAGCCTTATTTGCTATAGTGAAGGGAGTGATGACCTCCAAGGTCTTTATATGATGGAGCTAAAACCAAAAGTCAGACTCATTTTTTATGCCATATACAAGAATAATTTGAAATTAAATAGAGATTTTTATGTAAAAAATAAAACCAATATTTAAAAATCAATCATTGGTGAATTTTTCTATAATTTTGGAGTAGGAAAAAATCTTCCAAACTATGAGTCAAAATTTGGAAGCAATAAGGATAAAATATGTGAATTTGATTGCTTTTTTGTATATAAAATGTCTTGCCATAATCAAAGTAAAAATACCATAATGAAATGAGAAAAATATTTATTAATTATATCAAATAGTTAATAATTATAATACACAAAAAAACTTTTGAAAATAGCAAAGAAAAAATTCTCACTGTCCTATAGAATAAATTAGCTAGCAAGGCAAGTAATTCATGTGAGAAAAAAAAAAAAGATATGTAAATGGCTCCTAATAATCGGAAAAGGTGACTAATCTCATTCAAAATAAGACAAATGCAAATTAAAACTATGCTGTGTTATCATTTCTCATTTAATTGGAAAACAACATCTAAAAATATGACAAAATACATTGTGAGACTATGGGAGAACATGAACATTCACATATTACTGGTATAAATGTTAAGTGATATATCTCCTGAGATGGGGGGTTGGCATATTTAACAAATTATAATATATGTGTTTATCTGTTATTTTGGAAATCCCTGTTTATGATCTTCCTCATATTTAGTGGCAAAACTGTGAAAATATATATGAACGATGTTTATTGCTACCTGAATTTCTTCTTTCTTCCAAAAATATTTTACTTATCAAATGTTGACCCTGTCCCCAACTTGACCCCAGCTGATGATTGCTCAAGGCAGTTTCTTACCACTTATTCTCTGACAGGTGAGTCAGAGAAGAAGACAGAAGGTGCTCTGATTGACTGAAAAACCTTATGTCCTTTGCAGAGAAACCATGCAAAAAGAGTATCATCTCAGGACCTCTTGGAAAGAATATATATAAACATCATTTATTAGAAAAAAAGAAGAAACTTAATTCAAATAAAAACATCCACTACAGTCAAGACGGTTAAAAAAGAGAGTCACCTAGGTGGCTCAGCCAATCTGCCTTTGGCTCAGGTCCTGATCCTGGGGTCCTGGGATCGAGTCCTAAATCAGGCTCCCTGCAGGAAGCCTGCTTCTCCCTCTGCCTATGTCTCTGCCTCTATGTGTGTCTCTTATGAATAAATAAATAATTTATTTTAAAAAAGGATTAAAGAAGATATGATATCCTGAAAGACGAAAACATTCCATTATGGGAAAATAAGATGGTAGTACATGTACATTTGGAGAGGAAAATTTTCCCTTCTGAAGAACCTTTCATGCATGGCAATTAAAACTGTTCCCAGCAAAAGAATATGAAAGGAGTCTTCCAGCAAGTGAACATTTCTCTCTGATCTTAAAAATAAATTGAAGGTCACTCCAAGTGTTTGATGTCAAGGAATTTTCTTATTTTTTACTGTTTGGGTAAGAATGTTAGCAGAGGTTTGGGGGAGGCTGAACTAGGGACTTCCAGTTGACTATGTATCCCAGAAACTTTCTCTATTCATTCTGAACAGTATCTGCAGGTGAAAGAAGACAGCTTGGTTCAGTGGGAAACATGGATAAGAATCAGTGTCAGTGGTCTTTGCCTTCTTTTTTTTTTTTTTTTAAGATTTTATTTATTCATTAGAGACAGAGAGAGAAAGAGAGGCAGAGACACAAGCAGAGGGAGAAGCAGGCTCCATGGAAGGAGCCTGACATGGGACTCAATCCCAGGACTCCGGGATCACATCCTGGGCTGAAGGCAGGTGCCAAACTGCTGAGCCACCCAGGGATCCCCTCTTTGCCTTCTGAATTACTTCCTCCTTGACACCTTTATTGTTTACTGAGGCTGGATCAGCACTGTGACTCTGTATATTCTAGAAACTTGGGTAAATAAGAATTGGTATCTTTTTTCTCTTTGGGTTAGTAGGAAAAGCTCTGAGGATGAGGAACTTTTGGCTAGCTTGTGTCTTGAGTATTGCCTCTATGAAATTAGAATCGTATAGTCCTTGCCATACCTATTGTCGAAGGTGTTGTGAGCATAAACTAAGATACTAATCATTTTGAGGGAAAAAAGTGAGACATTAAATATCTTTCTCTGGGATCCCTGGGTGGCGCAGCAGTTTGGCGCCTGCCTTTGGCCCAGGGCGCGATCCTGGAGACCCGGAATCGAATCCCACATCGGGCTCCCGGTGCATGGAGCCTGCTTCTCCCTCTGCCTATGTCTCTGCCTCTCTCTCTCTCTCTCTCTGTGACTATCATAAATAAATAAAATTTAAAAAATAAATAAATAAATATCCTTCTCTGGAATCTAGAATTTGGTATTAAAGCCATTTCTAGGAAGATGCTGAGCTCACAGTCCCAGATTAAGAAATTTAGTGAAAAAAAAAAAAATCACACATCAAAAAAAAACAAAAACAAAAACAAAAAAGGGGATGTCAAGATACATTTCTCTTCTCATAAATCTAAGTAATTCAATATTAAAATTCTGATCACTGGATGAGAAAAACACATGCTGAATCAACTATTTACTCTCATCAATGAGAAAAAAGTAAACTCAAATTTTCTGTACTCTTGACTATTTTCCCATTGCTTAAATAATAGATACTCATTTCTAGGCTCTGGCTTTGTTTGAGAATTTAATTATTCAGGACACACTGTAAAAAGGGAGTAAAGCACAAGAATTGTTGAACCAAAGCACGCAGCATGAAAACCCGCCTATTATATAACTATATTGAACTGAGAACAGCTGCCAATATCAGTAAAAATATCTGAAGTTTTTGAATAAGATTTATTATTCTCACACCTGTGATTTCATAACTTATTTGGTCTAATTGGGTAAAATGGGCTGTTTTGATTTCTTTTCATTTTTAATTTATTATAATTATTTCCATGCTTTGACTCCAAAAAAAATATTTTAAGGTATGAGTAAATTCAACTATTCTTGTTGTCCTCAAAGAAATTAAAGTACATTCTTCAAAAAGCATTCATTTATTAATTTTTGTGACCTTTTCAGAAAACATAATTAGTTATAAGGAGTATCACCTATTACCAAAATTGAAACCTCAGTTTTAAGCATTTATGTTATTTCCAGGATCACTTATTTATCAATATTTATTCAATAATCAAGTCAATATTCAGGCAACGAGGTAACAAATACCTCAATTTAAGATCTTAAGGCTATGAGATTTTCTCAAGGTAATATGATAATTTACTGACAAAATATGGCTGAGTTTTCGAATGCGAATCTTTCTTTATCCCTTATCCATCTGCAACCACCATATCTAAACTTAAGACAAGTTTAATAGTCAACCATATGACTATACTCTCCATATTTCTTTTTATTTTCTCTTGATTTTCTCCTTTAGAATCCAGTTATAACATGGAGACTATATCTCATAGTTTTCTCTTGAATGGGACTCTTCAAGTCTTTCCATTTTCCTGGTTTGGTTTTTAAAGTAAGACTTTAAAATTTTTCATGTATCAAATAATGTTTTAGTTCTTTCTTGTTTTTTTTTTCTATATACCAGGATTTTCTTTCATAATATACTTTTCAGTTTTTTTTTATTTTGTTTTTACTGTTTTTGTTTTGTTTCTACTTGTGTGTGTGCATTTTCTAGTAGAGAAAAAAAAAGAGGTGTAAATTTAAAGTGCATGGCTGTGAAGACTCAGTTTATAGAGATGTAGAAGGGAGAGATTATTAATCAAGAAGGATGATATTTTGTATGACTGTAGACTCTCATGTTCTTAAAACTAATAAACCTAATGTTAGCTAGACAGAAAGTGGTGGGGACAGATTTAAAATCTCAGTTTTCAGAACAGTCCAAAGTGGGGCTCTTAACTACATTGCTGTGCTATTTCCAGTTTGGGGAAGCAAGGTTGAATGAATGCTGCTAATATTTTTAAATAAAATGTGCCCAATAGTGTGTTTGTCTCTATCTCTGGGCTCAAGTATGTGATATGCTTTCAGGGTGTAAGCCAATTTCCTTCTTGGTTATGAGGCAAATATTTTCTTGACTCTCTCTCAGCCCTTATCATTGGAAACAAACATGCCTAGACATGGGTGAGTTGTAAAGGTAAAAGAATGGGGTTAATAATGTAACAAAATTATAGTCCCAAAGTTCAGATCAGGGGCCTGTAGAGGGACAAAAATCATCTACCATCAATTAGGCTATTTAGAATCTAACTTTTTTTTTTTTTTTGCTTAGATCCATAAAATTATCACAATGATACCTATCTCATTGAAAAGAAAAATAAGATAGTAAGTACTGAGTAGAAAAGCTGAAGAAATAAAAGAAATAAAAGAATAAAACAATCAGCTGAAGAAATAAAACCTTCTTATCTGGTTTCTTTATATTGTATGGAGATCCCCAGGGAAATGACTACTGTGGCTCTAGTAGAATGAGAAAGCTTGAGAGTGGAGGGTGAGATAAGAATGACAATGAATATTGTCTGCAAGACAGGTATATGACAGTTGAAAATATAAGCAACGTTTTGAAAAATTCAAGAAAATAATATGGACATATAAATAATCCAATGATCCTCTTACATTTTTAAGTATTTTTAAAGTATTTATTCATGATTCATTTGGCAACAACACTGGGTTGAGAGAAAAGAATTGAATGAAGGTTCTACTCTGTGCCTGAAACAGCAGTGGCACAGATAAACTATGGGAGGGGACATGAAGACCCATTTATCTCAGAAAAAAATAGACAAAAAATAATCTTGACTATTAAAAATCCCAATTCCTCTGTTGCAACATCTCTTAGTGCAAAATCTGTCCATTGGCTCCTCTTCATAGTAAAAAGAAGTTGAAATCTCCTCGTCTTCAAAGAAGTCCCTCTTTTGGTTTGCAACTCTCCCATTTTCCAACCCACAAATAATTCTTGTACTGTCTGTGTCCAAATTAGAATGGCCCTTATTAATTTTTCTGGGATCTTACCATCCTAAAGGGTATGCAACATATACTTTTGGTGAAAAGATACTACACCTAAATAAAGCCAGAATTCATTAACAGCTCAGCAATTTAATTTCATTTCCTCACCCTATACCAAAAGTTATAGTTATAAAAATTTAAGGTTCTCTTACTGAATAAAGTTTCCTTCCTAGTCACTGTTTACTTTGCACATAACCCGGAAAAGATTGTTGGCTGCAATTCTTGTGGTGTTACTAAAATATTTCTTTAACGTCCCAAGCTAATATAGTGTATATGAATAGATGACTAAGACAGAAGCTGAATTTTCATATTGTGCTTTATCCCATGGTATACAGGGATTAAAAATTTGGCAGATTTTTGTAAACACTGCACACACTACCCAGTGTAAGAGTTTTGCTTCCCTTTACCTACTCATATACAATTTCCCCACTGCTCCATATTTAATTAAATTTCCTAATTCAAACTCATGTTTGTTCCAAACCATAGAATTCCAGTTATAATTCAGTAATTTTGGTAAGAAAGTAGAACACATGGTCTACAAGCATATTTTCCATCAATTGCATTTGTCAACAGAAAAAGATGCAATTGAATAATACTTAAGTATTTACTATCTGAACCTGAAAATCTAATTCATTCTACTGAAGCTCTTCGAAACTGAAGCTCTAAGTAATTATTCATTTTGTTTGGTCCCAGTCTACACCTTTAAGAGGTTCCAAAATATTTCTGAAATAAAAGAATGACTTAGAAAATTCATGTGGGAATTAGTCACTGGAGGCTTTTAATCATGTCAAGGTGTTATGCTTCAGTGAATAAGATAAGTCTTGAACAAGTATCTAACATTTTGCTTCTGAGCTCTGTAAATCTTACAATAATTTTCCATCACCAGCTCTCAAATTTTACAGTCTTTGAGTTGAGAAAATAAAAGTGCTTTTGTAAACCGAAGGCAAACACAGAGAATTGCGGCATAAATAACTCAAGGGATTATCTTTGGATGCAAAGACTTGTTTCTAAATGATTTTTCAATAACTGGGCCTGATTTGTAACCTAAAAATGTCAATCTCTTTACCACATTAGTCTATCTGTTACATTTATGAGGGGAAAAAGGAGGATATCTTAACAATCTAGACTCTTAACAAATTTTGTGTATGTAAAGCTGATTCCTCTTTAGCAATGATACACATCTTTCATAAAAAGGACAAATTTTCTACATTCATTCAACAAATCCCCAACAATGGCTGAACTACACAACTTTCATAGAAACTTCCTGTATGGAACATTCCTTATTGTAGGGGGGTAAGGTCATACAATCAGGCAATAAATCAGTAAATAATTAATTATTCAACATAAGGAATGCTCTGAGGGAAACTAACAGGATCCTGAGGCTAAAAAAATATGAAGAGAAGGGGGAGGACCCACTTCCATCGACTAACCAGAGATTTCCTCTCCAGTGAGGTGACCAAAGCTATGACCTAGAAGATGAGTATTAGCCATATAAATAGCTTGAACAAGACTGTCTTAGGTACAAGAAATTGATTAATCAGATTTTTAAAAAGGATCTTATGTATTTATTCATGAGAGACACACAGAGGCAGAGACATAGGCAGAGGGAGAATCAGGCTCCCTGCAGGAAGCCTGATGCAGGACTCGATCCTAGGACTCCAGGATCCTGACCTGAGCTAGAGGTAGATGCTCAACTACTGAGCCACCCAGATGCCCCTGTTTATTCAGATTTTAAGGTAGGGAAGAGTGTGACATGCTCAAGGCATTAAGAAACATTAAAAACATGTGGGTAAGTATGATGAGCTAGGGATTAAGTATTAAAAGAATCAGTTAAAAAGCTAGTCAAAGGGTGTCTTGTAAAGATGGTGTATGGAATTCATGTTTTGACTCACTTCCTTCACCTCAAATACAAAGCAACAGTTAATAAAACAAGAAAAATAGGAGGAAAAAACCAAGGTGCTTCAAAGGAAAGATAAACATCTTCATGAATAGACATGAAACTCAACACCAAAGAAACAAACAATCCAATCATGAAATGGGCAAAAGACATGAACAGAAATCTCACAGAGGAAGACATAGACATGGCCAACACGCACATGAGAAAATGCTCTGCATCACTTGCCATCAGGGAAATACACATCAAAACCACAATGAGATACCACCTCACACCAGTGAGAATGGGTAAAATTAACAAGGCAGGAAACCACAAACGTTGGAGAGGCTGCAGAGAAAAGGGAACCCTCTTGCACTGTTGGTGGGAATGTGAAATGGTGCAGCCACTCTGGAAAATTGTGTGGAGGTTCCTCAAAGAGTTAAAAATAGACCTGCCCTACGACCCAGCAATTGCACTGCTGGGGATTTACCCCAAAGATACAGATGCAGTGAAACGCCGGGACACCTGCACCCCGATGTTTCTAGCAGCAATGTCCACAATAGCCAAACCGTGGAAGGAGCCTCGGTGTCCAATGAAAGATGAATGGATAAAGAAGATGTGGTCTATGTATACAATGGAATATTACTCAGCTATTAGAAATGACAAATACCCACCATTTGCTCCAACGTGGATGGAACTGGAGGGTATGATGCTGAGTGAAATAAGTCAATCGGAGAAGGACAAACATTATATGGTCTCATTCATTTGGGGAATATAAATAATAGTGAAAGGGAATATAAGGGAAGGGAGAAGAAATGTGTGAGAAATATCAGAAAAGGAGACAGAACATAAAGACTCCTAACTCTGGGAAACGAACTAGGGGTGATGGAAGGGGAGGAGGATGGGGGGTGGGGGTGAATGGGTGACGGGCACTGAGGGGTGCACTTGACGGGATGAGCACTGGGTGTTATTCTGTATGTTGTTAAATTGAACACCAATAAAAAATAAATTTATTTAAAAAAATTAAAATAAAATCATCTAGAAAAAAAAGAAAAAAAAAAAGAAATCCTGGTGAGTTTGGGTAAAGCCACATCAATTATGGACTCCAGGTCTGTTGTTTGGAAGTGATGACTGAGAATTTGGCTTTGTGAAGTAAAGAAGATTCAAAAGACTATGTACAAGCCACAATTGCTATTTGTTCATTGTCAATATATAGGAAAATGGTTAACTTTGGTATATGAAACTTGTATCCTACAACTTGGTTATAATTGCTTATTAATTCCTGGAACATTTTGTCGTTGTTGTTGTGGCTTTCAGATTTGGTATAGGGAAAATCATGTCATCTGAAAAAAAAAATCCTATCTTCATGCCCAACCTGCACACCTTTTATTTTCATTTCTTGTTTATTGCGTTAACTACAACTTGCAGTACATTGTTGAAAAGTAGTGTTGAGATGGAACATTCTTGCCTTGCTCATAATCTTAATGGGAAAATTTCAAGTTTCTCACCATTAAGAATGATTAGTCACAGGTGTTTGTGTGTGTGTGTATGTGTGTGTGTTTGTAGGTATTTTTTTTTAAATTTTTTATTTATTTATGATAGTCACAGAGAGAGAGAGGCAGAGACATAGGCAGAGGGAGAAGCAGGCTCCATGAACCGGGAGCCTGATGTGGGATTCGATCCCGGGTCTCCAGGATCGCGCCCTGGGCCAAAGGCAGGCGCCAAACCGCTGCGCCACCCAGGGATCCCTGTTTGTAGGTATTTTTTAACAAAATGAGAAAGTTCTTCTCTATTCCTAGTTTGCTGAGAGTTTTTATCATGAACGGGAGTTGAATTTTGCCAAGATTTTGTCTGTATTTATTGATATGATTTTGTATATTGCAATATTGATATATTTTTTCTTTAGCCTGTTGCTATGGAGGATTATATTTATTAATTTTAGAATGTTGAACCAGTCTTGTATATCTACAATAATCTCACTTGCTCATCATGTATATTCTATGTATTGTTTAATTCAATTTGCTATTTCATTAAAAGCTTTTTGTGTCATGCTAATGAGGTACATTGCTCTATAGTTTTCTTTTTTTTTTTTGTAATGTCTTTATTTGATCTTGTATTCAGGTGATGCTGGTCTCATAAATTAGTTAGATAATATTTTTTTCTGCTTTTGCCTCCTGGAAGCTATTATAGAGAATTCGTATAATGTTTTACATGTTTCACAAAACTTGCCAGTGAACCTATCTGGGACTGGTGCTTTCTACTTTGGAAGGTTCCTAATTTTTTATTCAATTTCTGTAATAGCTATAGCCCTATATATATAGTCTATTCCTTCTCTGTATGAATTTTGTCAGATTATGACTTTCAAGGAATTGGTCCATTTGATCTAGATTATCAATTTGTGGACATAGAATTATTCATAGTCTTCCACTATTATCCTTTTAATGTTCATGAGATCTATAATAACATTCCTTTTATTTCTGACATTAGTAATTTTTCTTCTCTCTTTTTTTAATTATCTTGACTAGAGGCTTATAATCTTATTTATCTTTTCAAAGAACCAGACTTTTGTTTTGTCAACTGTCTATATTGATTTTCTCTTTTCAAATTTATTGATTTCAATTGCGATTTTTATTATTTCTTTTCTTGTTTATACATTGGATTTAATGCGCCTTTCCTTTTCTATTCTACTAAGGTAGAAACTTAAATTATTGGTGCTCAATAGTTTTTCTTTTGCAATATATGCATTCAATACTATAATTTTCCTTTTAAAACCCTGTTTTCACTGCATCACATAAATGTTAAGTTGTATTTTTACTTTCATTTAGTTAAAAACATTTTCATTTACTCTGCAATTTCTTCTATGAACCATGTATTATTTAGAGGTATGCTGATTAATCTCCAAATTGTTTTTTTCCACTGTGGTTTATGAACCAAATGATTTTTCCTTTTTTGAATTTGTTAAGGTGTATTTTATGGTCCAGAATGTGGTCTAACTTGGAGAATGTTCCATGTGAGCTTGAAAGGAATGTGTAATTCTGCTGTTGAAGGAAGCAGTCTATAGATGCCCATTATAGCCAATTGTTTGATGATACTACTAGAGTTAACTATGCCCTCCCTGGTTTTCTGCCTGCCAGATCTGTTTTGTTTTTCTTTTAATAGAATGGTAATGAAGTCTCCAATTATGAAAATGGATTCATATATTTCTCTTTGCACTTCTATGAGGTTTTGCTTCATGTACTCTGACTCTGCTGTTAGAGGCATACATATTAAAGATCGCTGTATCTTCTTGGAGAATCATCCCCTTTTTCATTATGTAATGCTCCTCCTTATCTTTGTTACTTTTCCTTAATCTGAAGCCTGCTCTGTCTGAAGTTAGTATAGACACCTCACCTTTCCTTTGATAGTCTTAGTATGGTACACCTTTCACCATCCTTTTAATATTAATCTATATTTGATTTTATATTTCAAGTGTTTCTGGTAGACAACATTTAAGTGAGCCTTGTTTCTTTATCTGATCTGATAATGTCTGTCTTTAAATTAGTGTATTTAAGCCACTGACATTTAAAGTGATTATTGATATATTTGGATTAATATTTTCCATATTTGTTACAGTTTTCTGTTCACTAACTTTGTTCTTTCTTCCCATTTTTGTCCTCATTTCTTTCCCTGTCTTTTTTGGTTTTCACTGAGTTTTTATATGAGTCTATTTTCTTTCCTTTCTTAAATCAATTGTACTTCCTTTCTTTAAACTGTATTTCATTATTGCCCTAGAATTTGCAATATATATTTCAACTAACCCAAGTCTACTCTCAAGTAACAGCACCTCACCAAAAGTGCAAGTATCTTATAATAACAAAATATTCCTAACCCTTCTCTACTGTTCCTTGTATTATTACTTTCATTCATTTCACCCATACATGAGCTGTAATAACTCACATAACACAAAAGAACAATTACTTGTGATATGGAAGCATACATAATTGCATTTTTGCTATTATTATTTGAATATACTATTATGTTTTAGAAAATTTAAGAATGAAACATATGTTAGATCAATTAAGAATTTTAAAAAATGAAGTCTTATTTACTTATACTTATACCTTCTTTAATGCTCTTCCTTTCTTTATGTACATATGAGTTTCTGACCTATATCATTGTCCTTTCTGAGCATTTTCTTCTCTTTTCTTGCAAGACAGGCCTACTGGAAAATTCTCTCAATTTTTTAAGTAAGTCTTTACTTCTTGTTTTGTTTTGTTTTGTTTTGTTTTGTTTTTTAAAAGATTTTATTACTATTTATTTATTATTTATTTATTCATGAGAGACACACACAGAGAGAGAGAGACAGAGACAGAGACAGAGATAGAGACAGGCAGAGGGAGAAGCAGGTTCCATGCAGGGAGTCTGACGTGGGACTCGATCCCGGGTCCCCAGGATCAGGCCCTGGACTGAAGGCAGTGCTAAACCGCTGAGCCACCCGGGCTGCCCTTGACTCCTCATTTTTAAGGATCATTTTATAGGGCATAGAATTCTGGGTTGGTGTTTTATCCTCTCAATCTTTGATTTCTCCATTTTGAATACGATATGCCTAGGTATTGGGTTTCGGCATTTATTATGAATGAATTTCTCCCATATCTATGGTTTGGTGACTGACATTAATCAGAGAAATTCTCCTTGTTGCTTCAATTTTTTTTTTTCTCTTTTCCTTCTACTCCTCCATTATGCATATATGACACCTTTGGGAGTTGTGCCAAGTTGTTCTTGATTAGTTTGTTCCTTTTTTTTTTTTTGGTCTTCTTACTTTTTGCTTTTCAGTTTTATAAGTTTCTATTGACATATTGTAAACATAAAATAGCATCAAAAACAGAGAAACACCTAATTTATAAGTTTCTATTGACATATTATAAACATAAAATACCATCAAAAACAGAGAAATACCTAAAAATAATGTTAATTGTAAAATATATACTTCAAAATTACAGAAAGAAATTAAAGAAGACCTAAAGAAATAGTAGGACATTCCATGTTCACAATTAAGATGATGATATTACCAAATTGATCTATAGATTCAACACAATCACTATTAAAATTCTAACTGCATTATTTTAATAAATGGACAAACTAATCCTAATTCATATGGAACTACAAGGGTCCCAATATTGTCAAAACAATCTTGAAAAAAAAGAATAGTTTTGGAGTACTCATATTTCCTGATTTCAAGACCTACTCCAAAGTAAAATAAGTAAGACAATGTGGTACTGGCATAAGGACAGGCTTATAGTACAATGGGTTAGAATTGAAGGTTTAGAAATAAACACATACATCTATGGTTTTCAACAAGGGTGTTGAGAACATTAAATAGTTGAAAACAGTTTTGTTTTGTTTTTCAACAAATAGTGCTAGGAAAACTGGATGTGCACATGCAAAAGAATGAATTTGGACCCATACCTCACACCATATACAAAATATGACTCAAAATAGATCAATCTTAGGTTTAAGTCCTAAAACTATAATACTCTCAGAAGAAAACAATGGAGAAAAAAAGAAAACAATGGAGAAAGTCTTTATGATATTAGACTTGGCATCTCATGGATATGATACAAAAGCACAGCCAACAAAAGAAAATAGGTAAATCAAACTAAAATTCCAAAACTTATGCTTCAAGGTCATTATCACAAAAGAACAAAACCTACAGAATGAGAGAAAATATATGCAAATCATGTGTCTAATGAGGGTTACAATCTAGAATTTATTTTAAAACATCTGTATAACTCAATAATAAAAAAGACAGATAAGCCAGTTTAAAAACATGCAAAGGACCTGGAGAGATGTTTATCTAAAAAAAAAGATTTAAAATGGCAAATAAGGACACAGAAAGATGCTCAATATCATTATTCATTAGGGAAATGCAAATCAAAAGCACAATGAAATACTACTTCATACACACTAAAATGTCTATAATTTTTAAAAAAAAAATTTTATTTATTCATGAGAGACACAGAGAAACAGAGAGGCAGAGACACAGGCAGAGGGAAAAGCAGGCTACTTGCAGGGAGCCCGATGTGGGACTCGATCCTGGGACTCTAGGATCACACGCTGGACCGAAGGCAGGTGCTAAACCACTAGCTACCCAGGGATCCCCAGATGGCTATAATTTTTTTAATGGAAAATAATAAATGTTGGTGAGACTGTGAAGATGTATAGTTGAGAACTTTCAATTCTGTATCAATTGAAATTTGAGAGTTCTTTGTTAGGCAGCATTATTGGAGCAAAACCTGATAAGAAGCAGTCACCCAAATCCACTCTTTTGATTTTTAATTTTTTTACCAAGGGATCACTGTAAATAATGATTAAATAATTTAAAAATCAAGAAAATATATATGTACGACACATAGAACTACATGACAAAAAGATTATCTAAAAGATATGAAAATTTCTGGAAAGAGAAAAATGGGGCAAGGAGGGTGAATGTGGATCACTGCTCTTTTATTTATGTAAAATTTATTTATTTATGTAAAATTTTATTTTACAAACCTGGCTGAACTATATGATCTTTTACAACATATGTACCTGATGCAAATTTTTTTTCTTTTTGAAAACAAAGATACAAATGAAAACATAAAATACACACACCCAATAGTCAATAATTACCACAACTAAAAGATAAAGCAAGATATCTGAGAATTTTTCAGAACTGAATTAGAAAATGATCTGAGTCCATTTACATATTTCAAATCCAAATATCAAGCAGCTAGTTTTTGTTTTTTGAGCTGTTTCAATTGTTTTCTCAATTACTATATTTCCTTCAGGTGATCCCTATTGGTCTCCTTAAATTTTGTAGACCAACTTGTTTCCCATCATTTCTTATTCTCTTAATATCTTCTAGCTTCTCAAAACCATGGGCCAAACACTTCCCACTGTATTATTTTTGTCCTCTTTATTCTTCTTATTTAGTCTCCTTTATTCTTTGAAGTTTTCTGCAGGATTTTTCATATTGTATGTGACAGACCACACTGTAGAAAGAACAATTAAATAGAGTTATTTAAAGGAAGAGTCAGGAGTATATGAAAATTATATTTAAATATTCTCATAATCAGTAACAACAAACCTTGGCTATTGATTATTGTCATGCTATCTAGTGATGAAACAAAGTTATCAGAGTATTTTAAATACTTTAGGAAAAATATGAAGCTCAGGCCTTCCACTAACCCGGAAGTTTTTTTTCTCTATTTATATTAGTGACATTCTCCCAATCCCAAATCCTCAGAGACATATACTCAGTAAAATCATAGAACCATGCCTTGATTAAATACAGCTGTATAACTACCCAAAGCATAGGTTTAATAGCAATCTTCTTGTCATCACTCAAAGATATTTTAAGACCTTAATACAAAAGGTTACAAATTAATTATTTGTAATGTTCTAAATCCCTTTACTGAATCTCTAAAGCTCCCACACTTTCTAAACCTTCACTTCCTAATAAGTACTTTAAAAAAAGAATCCTAGCAACACATCATTAATTAGAATCCCCAGCTTTGTTTTCTTTTCCTAGCTGATTTACACAGCCTCCTCTCTGCAGTCCTCTTCTTTTCCAGGCCTTCCCTTAACCTTTCCTATTAGCCCTTTTTCCCTGAGATCCTTTGAAAGGAAATGTTAATTCAAGCAGTGAGGTAGTAGAGAATTAGCCCTTCCCTGACCTCTCAGGAACAAGCTAAACTGTACTAAAGGCTCTTCTTTTCCGTTAGAACAGAATAATGCCATTGCCTGTAATCCTAATTGCTTAATTTGTCTGTAACAAAATTTTCTGGGATGCCAGGCTTTTGAGATCCAAGATAAAAAGCATCCTAGAGACTCAAGAAGAAAAGAGAGCAACCTTTTCAATTTGGATTGCTGCCAGAGGTTCCTTCCTTTTATAATGTAATTGAATTCAACGTAGAAGAGGGTGTTTCTTGGAGCCTAAAACCCTAGTAATCTATTTAAATTTGACTATTTCATAAATTTAAAGCTTCAGGTTTCTGTTCTGGGTGTTCCTTATAAATGCTGCTTTTTAAGACAATAGGACTTGTTGACTTTCTGGACATCGCATGGTTTTTTGGGTTTTTTTTATGACTTAATGATAAGTTAGCCATAAAAGCATAAGGCTTTACAGATTTGATATCCTATTAAATGAGCATCAATTTTAAAGCAGGAGAAAATTAAGCTGTACAATATGTAGTTTGAATTTTACTGAGTCTAGATATTTGAAAACTGGTTTAAACTGTTAGCCACGCCAAAAATGCAGTTAAAATCACCCAATTCTGATTTATACCATGTATTTAAGCCCACTTCCCATTGGGTTGCTTCCCAGAATGTGCATTATCTGTTGATTGCTTTAAAGTATAGAGCAAATTCTACAAAAAAATAAATAAATAAATAAAAATAAAGTATAGAGCAAATTCAGCAAAACATTATACAAATGGAAGAGAATTATTCTGTTCTGCATCAAACTGAAATACAACCCAATGTATAATTTATACTACATTTTTTGGCCTTGGTTTTTGTGTAGATCAAAAACAAAGGTCTCTTAACTACATAAAAATCAATGAACTATTGTTTTGTATTATAATCAAAACACTCATTGATCTGTACCTGGGAGAGATTTAAAGCTATTCTCAGTGCTGCCTTAATGCCTTTGATCTTATTTTCCAATTTCACTGGAATATCACCATAAACCAAGATGTACATGAATATGTTGGTTTATTAAACACCAAACATAGATTAGCATAGTTTATTTAGTTTTGCCTCTAACAAATATAATTATAGCAGAAAAAAATATAGGCATATATATATGTATATTCCCCATTTCAACTTTATTACATACAGCTTACATGAAAGCACGAAAGGTTAGTAACTAAACATTTGGTGGGAAGACCATTATGGCCAGTGTTCTCAAATATGTTTTTAGTCTTTAGAAGATGAACTGTAGTATATTGTATTCAGTTTGGTTTAAACAACCACCCCCAAAGTTCAGATAAGTATCTGAACTTTATCCGAACTATCCAAACTTCCTCTAGTTTGTGATTCAACTCTGAAAATCTCATGAGAACAGATGCTCTTGTAGCTTTTCCTTACTTCCTGCTTCATTGTGAGAACTAGATTTCTAAAGAAATTCTTATATGCATAAGAAGTCTAAATGCATGATGCCTGGGGACTTTTTTTCCCATTCAAATTAAATTTTGTATTGCTTTTATCCAGTTAAAATTCCAGTTCTTACCTTTCCTAATACAGAGCCCTCCCCTACACCAAATCTGTAGCTTTGCTTTCCATGGTCAGTTACCTGTGGTCAACCAGTTTGGAAGTAGAGGATCCTCCTCCCAACTTACCATCAAAAGATCAATAGTAGTCTAATCTTATGTCACAATGCCTATGTCATTTTCCTCATTTTATCTCATCACATAGCCATTTTATCATCTAACATCATCACAGGAAGAAGACTAAGTACAGTACAATAAGATCTTTTGAGAAAAAGAGACCACATAGCTTTCTATTTTATTATTGTTATTATTATTCTATTTTATTATTGTTATTAATCTCTTACTATACTTAATTTATAAATTAAATTTTATTATAGTTAGGCATGTATAGAAACAAATATAGTATACATAGGGCTCAGTACTATGTGAGGTTTCAGGTACCTGCTGGGGTCTTGGAACATATCTCCTGTGGATAAGAGATATGTTCTGTGTTTTTATGCTCTGTCTATTTTTTTCTCATCATACCTTCTCAGTTTCTGCTCTGACCTTTGCCTAATCTGAATACTCCTTCACTGTTTGGTATTTTCCAGGCTCTTATTTAACACAATAAATGTACATTGAACCCTGCCTGCGTGCCTAACATTGTCATATACACAGGGTTTATAGAAATAAGCAAAGCAGGAAGAAACAAAATCCTGCTGTCATGGAACATAACTTCTAACAGAGATAAACAGATAAGCAAAACAAAAAAAATTATTAAAATATATAATATATTTGATGGTTCTAAATACTATGGTGAATAATAAAGCAGAATAGTGGAAAGCCCTGGGAGGGGGCAGGGTATAAATAGGGTTGTCATGGAAGATCTCAAAGAAAAGATGACGTTTGCACAATTGCTGAAGGTGGTGAGGGTGTGATCATGGGCTATCTAGAGAAAGACCATTCCAGGCAAAGGGAACAGCCACTGAAAAAGTGTGGACATTGACATATACCTGGTATACCATTTGTCTTACTTTCCTTCTCATTCTACATATTGTCTCTTCCCATGGACTAACTTATCAACAAATACCTTTATTACTCCCGAATCTATTACAAATGCCATGTCTCCAACTTCCAGCTGGACATCTCCACTGGAATGTCTTATGAGCATTTGAAACCCAATAATATCCCCAAACCTAATGTGCTTCTTCCCCCTGAAACATAGAGTACCCCTGAATTTCTCCTCTTAGTTTACAAAACCCACTTAGTGATCAGAGGCAGAAGCCTAGGAATCCTTGTAAGTTCATTTTCCCTTTTTGTCCACAACTGATTTGCTTTTCTATTTAACATGAATTATCGAGACACTGTTTTGTGCTCGCTTCTGTGCTACAGGCTGTGATGGAAAGATAGATCAGTGCATTAACTGCCTACTAATTTTTTCCCTTTATTTTTGTCTACATCTCCACTGCTGCAGTCTAAACATGGCACCAGATTACAGTACAGTCTCCCAACAAGTGTCCAGGCTCCTTGTGCTCACTCTTCAATCACTGGGCTCTTTTCTTTCATAGTTATTCTTCTAAAATATAAACATTATAAATAATGAGGAACAATATAGAAAATAAAGTCTTGTATTTTGACATCTAGGAAACAATTCCATTTTAACTTTTAAATAAAATCCAAATTTTTCCAAGACAATCTGCAAAATATAATGGATGCTGGACAAGACAAAGGGAGACCCTAACTAAGTGTGTGATTGTGGACAAGTAACCTCCCCTGTCCCCACCTAAATCTTCTGCTCTTCAAAATAAATAAATTGGAATTGATTAAAACTGTAGATATTTCCAATCCTTATTTTCAATAGCGCTCCATAATGGAATACTACTATAATATTAATTATAGAGGAGAAGATTTTCTTCCAGGTAATAGATAAAATTATACATTTTCTAATCCAGAGTTAAGGATAAATCCTGTCAGTTTTTCTCTTCAAACAAAGAAGTATATGATTTGAAGTTCATTGTAGAAAATGAGTAACTTCAAACGGTTTTACTATATTGGAGAATGTTTCGGAATGTCCCAAAATATCAAATCACAGAAAGATTAAAGAAATAATAGAAAAAATGAAAACAAGAGGATTTGAGTGGCTGATTAAATATCTATATCAACTAAAAATCATATCAGATGATTCTACTTAAGAACTTAAAGGCAAGAGTAACAGATAAATGGATAGCACCCCAAAAGGAACCCACCCCTTCTGCCAATATCATAATGCAATTACCAAAATCTTGCTAAGAATAAAAAGTTAGGAAGATCCTGGGAAAATTTAAACCACATTTCTTTTTTGAGTATTACTGAGGAATTTATTGAAATGTATAGTCATCATAAAAACATTTAGAAATACTTTATTCTGATTTTCTGTTTTTAATAAGGGAATCACAAATTCCCAAGTTTATATAGCTACCCACAGCCACTCTCCTAAACTCCATCTCTTCTCTTACGTCACTAAGTATCTCAAAGTTAATATGTCAGGGGCACCTGGGCTCAGTCCATTGAGCATCTGCCTTTGGCTCAGGTCTTGACTCCAGAGTCCTGAGATCGAGCCCTATGTCTGGCTCCCGACTCATGAAGAGCCTGCTTCTCCCTCTCCTCCAAGCTCTTGTTCTCTCTTGCTACTTCTCTCTTTCAAATAAATAAAATCTTTATAAAAGTTAATATGTCAAACATAACTCTATTCCCCTTGCCACTCCCTCTCTCTCCCTCAAAAACTCCCTGTTCCTTTCCCCTTTCCTCCATCTCAGAGACGGGCACCACTGTGTTCCAAATTTCTCAGGTAAAAAATTTAGTCCTTGATCACTCTCCTTCCTTCACTTCTCATATGTGATGCCAGAGAGACCCAGTCATGTCTACCTATATATAGTTACTGAATGTAAATTCTTCCCATTTCCATTATCATATCAATCCACTTACATCTTTTCTCTAGACCACCTTGAGAGCTTCACAACATGCTTCCCTGATTTTCTTTTGTCTCCCTATGGTCTGTTCTTCATATACCAATTATTTTCTCAAAAACATAATTCTGATAACAAGATTTTTCTGCTTAAAAGCTCCCTATCAGAATAAAATCCAAATCCCTCACGATGATTTACAAATCCCTACATGATCTGGCATGGCCCCTTCCTATTTCTCTGGCCTCATGTTCCCTCATTACTCTACACTAGCTCTATTGTTAGAAATGGTTAGGAGTGCTTTTAGCTGCAAGCAGTAGAGTATCTGAGAAACAATAGCTTAAACCACAGGACGTTTACAATTAACTTACCCAAAAGCCCAGAAACAGGTGACCTCAGAATTGGCCCAAAAGTCAATGTAATCAAGGACCCAGGCTAATTTTACGTTTATCTCCTACCATCCCTAGCATGTTGGATTTTAGCCCTTCTGCTTCTGGACTCATGTGGTTGCTGCCATGCTGTTCTTCACACCTGCATTCTAGTCAGGAAGAAGGTGGAAAGGAGAGAAGCTGCATCTCTTTTTATTAGGAAAGTAAAAGCTTTCCCAAAAATTTCCCTTACGTCTCATTACTCAGAAACAGACTTCTCTGTAAGTCTCATTGCTTCCAAGTAGGTTAATAAGCAACACTGGCAACAAGAGATATCGGGAAAGCTCTTATCTAACTTTCAATCCCCGGTATTGGTAAGAGGTAGGGGAGAAAGGAATTGCCTCCTGGGGGAGCCAAATAATCTCTACCACACTGGCCTTTCTGTTGCATAAACATACCAAACTAAGTCATTTAAGGCCTTTGAATGAGCTATTCCTGCTGCTAGAATGTTTCTCCCCCATAACTTTTCACGACATCTTCATTTTTGTCATCCAGGTTTCACTTCAAATGTCAATCCCTCAGAGAGACTCTTTCTGATTACCCTGAAACTGTCCCCCAAAGCCTTCTGTCACTCTCTATTCCACAACACTGTTATGTTTTGAAAGCATTTACAATAAGAAGGATGGTAGAAAAGAGGAGTAAGTACTTCCCACTTCCCCACCCTCTAGAGATGGAGAAGGGAAAATACACATAAACTGAAAAATAAAAAATTAAAAAACAGAAAAAAATTGAAAATAAAAAAGTTAGCTCCCCTTTAATCAACTCTCCATACTGCCTATGTTCTTCAGCCTCCCCACCTCCCTCTTCATATTATCCAATTTCCCTCCCAGAGCTAGAAGTAACTGACTATTCTGGGGGTGTTGAGCAGATGATATAGAAATTGCCTGGAAAGGTGGTACCGTGTGCTGATCCACTGCCAGCGAGTAATTGTTTCAAAAGGACAGCTTGCTTCTGGCATTATACGCTAAAATTGAGACTCTTGACTTTTCAGCCTCCAAAGCCTAAATGTTTGGCATGAATAGCAGAAATCTGGCATTTTCAATGCTCATATGTCCAAAAGCTGGAAAACTAGAAAATGCTAAGAGTCTCAAATTGGTGTCCACTTTGGAATATTTGGCCCAGGAAAATGTATATTCTCATGCTGCAGGAAGTTGGTTTGCAAAATGAAGGCTGAATTGGGGCCAAAAAGCAAGCACCATTTGCCAGAGTGTAGATGAAATATGATAGTTTGCTGCACAAAGTTTCTTTTTAAAAGTTATTTGCAGCTGCCATGACACATCTTTAAAGTTGTAATATGTAGAACTGTTATTTAGGAATTCCAACAGAGGGAAACAAATCTCAATTGTTTACATTTAAACATGATGTAGTAAGATACTAAAGAATAAATGTAAACATTATAGATTGGACAAAGCGATGCAAGTGAAACATGGCTCAAATCAAAGCACAGACTTAAATGGTCCACAGAAAAGCAGAAATTCTCATTTTCATAGAAAAGCTGTATTTACTATTATTCTACTTAGAGTTTCTTATAATGTGTTGAGATAAAACATTTTGTTTTAGAAAGTGTTTAAGTCAAAGTAATACAATGATAGAACTCCATTGCTTTTAAAAGAAATCCTTAACAGATAATAGTACTCTTAATTACATTTTCTATTACCTTTGAAGAAAGAAGTATAATTACAGAAACTCATACAAAACTTACCGGTTTAAAAAAAGCATAGAACATTCGACTTAAAAAGCTAGAAACTATGTGTAACCAAGACTGGACAATTAAAATAGATTAAAATTTGCCAAGCAGCTAGTAAACAGAGTGTTTGCAGAAATGGAGAGAGTGAAAGAGAAGGAAGGAAGGAAGGAAGGAAGGAAGGAAGGAAGGAAGGAAGGAAGGAAGGAAGGAAGGAAGGAAGGAAAAACTAATAAGTGAAATGCAGAAGACAAAGGAGAGAGGTTTATAACTTCATTTTTCAGTTTGTTCTATTCAAGAATAACTTCAAGAAAATGCCAAGATGCAATTTTCAATGCTGAATTTTCTATTCCTGGTGACATTAATAGACATTTAAGGTACAACGCATAGAGGTAAAATATGGAAGGAAACAGCATGTTCTAATTTTAAACAATTATTTTTGTATTCCTTACTGAATCCACACTCTTGTTTGGAGAGATGGAAGTTAATGGTAGAAACACTTTTAATATTCTCTGTTCCTTATCTGGTCACCACCCACACAAACTTTTCCACTGATTTGTTACTGTTTCCAGGAAAGGCTGTTAATTGCAGAAGTGCATGCTTTTAGCAAGAATTAACCTGCTGATCTGGGCTGATTTGCCTTTTCCGTGGTTTTATTATTGCCCTTCACCTTAAAAAAACAAAAAGGAGAGGACCTAGCTCTGGAGCAAGACCTTCTGGATTCAAAAGTGGCTCTCCTACTTATTCAATGTGTAACTTTGGACAAGTCAGTTAACATTTCCTGCTACACCTACCGTATAGGCAGAGAGAAGGGTTAAATAAGATAATAAAGGTATAGTGCATAGAATGGTACCTGCAATTTAGTACGTTCTCAGTAAGTCATAGCTAGTCTTAGGATTAACTCAGACCATGTAACTGGTTGAGGAACAAATATCAGTAAACAAGAAAACACTGTACCCCTATAAACAAGGCACCACATTTTAGAAAGTGTTCACTTGGCCCTCTATCAGCAAGCACAACATTATCTTACCGTCTAATTCTAGTCTGTGACTGTACCAAGACATTTAGTCCTTACAAAGAGTCCATAAAATAGACCAAATTAGTCCTTACATTTGCCAGCCTCCCTTGTAGTTAACTGGGAGCATAGAGCTATATGTCATAGATGCCCCTACTGGGCCTACCTATAAAGGCTCCATCTCTTTCTTTCTTCCTCAGCCACAGCACCCTTGGAGGCCATGTGCTCTGAATGGTGAAATTCTCAGATGAAGGATAGCATCTCAACGTGCATCACACTTTTCATGAATGAGAAATAAACCTTTGTATATTAAACCACTGAGAAAATACAGTTTGTTACCATAAAATTGGCTAGCATAATCCTCATTACCATAGTGGTCAAAATGATGCATAGTTTCCTAGTCAAGGAATTAAAAACAAAACAGAACAAAACAAAACAACCTTATTCCAATCCATTAATAACATCCAGAGAAGTCTGTTATCTCAATTAGAGAAGATTCAAAACCTCTTTCACTTCTTAATTTTCCAGGCTGGCACAGTGGCCAATTTTGATCCATAGTACTTTTATTTTATAGCCAATTTGGCATTCTTTATTTCAAATCTAAAGGTCACATGTATTATAACATTAACTCTCTGGACTGTTTTTCTGAAGCTCAATATCCAAACACAAAACAACTAGTGAATTTTGATTCCTTCATTGGAGAATGCAGAACACAAAACAACAATTTGGGATATTAGCTGCAGTTCAGGTGCAATAGTGATGCTAAAGGGTAGTTCTTGCATCCCTCAGGGACCCTCTCTTCCCCTTAGAGTAGACTCACTGGTTAACATTTATCTCCATATTTCTTCTTCGTGTAATCATTAGGCAAGATATTATTCTATTTGTCATATGTTTATTTGAGTTACTAGTGGATTTATGTTTAGTGAAAAGATGGATCTACTGTGATAAAACTAAATTGTTAACTTCATCTGAAAAGTCCTGTAAGTATGTCTTGCTCTTTAGATTTCAAAAACGTTGTGATAAAATGCAAATACAAAGTTATCTCAAAAAGACCAAAGATTTCCCGTGCTCTACCCAAAAGGCTAAGCACATATTTAAAAACAAAACAAAACAGCGGGCTGGAAAAGGAGAAGTCAAGGACTAATGCTATAATGATGACATGGAAGTTGATTTGTATGTCCTGAGGTTTTTAAGGGCAGACATTGATAGATCAGAGATTTGCCTTAGGGACTACAGTGGTCCTATAATCTACAGTACAGGAACTCTTTTAGGGGAAGGACAAATATAAAAGGAATTATCTTGAAAGCCTCATTGGATGAGGTGTTTTTAGTGTTCAAGATCAAATTTTTGAAAAAGAGTCTCTGGTGCCAGGTTTATTTTTATGACTCTAGTCAATTAAAAACTTTAAAAGCCATATTTGCAAAGTTATTTATGTACTAAATAGAACCCAGACAGCCCTGGATTTTCATATTTTAGTGACAGGACCAAGGAACAGCCATCATTGTTCATGTAAAATTGTGAATTTTATAAACAGAAATAAAATGAAAGGACAAAATATACACTAAAAGAGTAATGCATTTTGAATGATAAAAACACTGTTCTGTGCTGTTCTCAAGTATTCATCCTGCTTAAATGAAATAGAGGAGGAAAACATGTCACTAGAGAATTCTTACAGTTCTTTTCTACCTGAACAATAATCTTTTTAAAATGTGTAAAAAGAATTTTTTTTTGCTTTTCTTTGTTTTTAGTTAAATTTACTTTGGTGAAATATGGAGAAATATATTAGCAAAGTGAAATGGAAGAATTGAGTGATTATGCAGATAATTTTGTCTTTATAATAACTTTTCACTGAAAATATTAAAATTATTTAGCCCAAAACATTTTTACAATACTTTGTAAAATGAATTGTAGAGCTAAGTTCAGCTATTACCTAGACAAGAGATATCTCTACGGTGAGCTATCACAAAACTTAGGATAAAGGAATTTTTGTCACTGGTATAAATTATCTAGTTTTCCTGCTGACATAGCTTCTTTTTATTTTACTTCTGAGGATGTAAGTTACAGGAAATTATAGCTCTTTGGGGATCTTCTAAGCACTGTGACTTTTTCATCAGGCATACTTCACTCATAAGTTCTCTCTGTTTAGGATTTCTTATTCTTGGTAATCCCCCAGAAGAATAATATAGAGTAGGACATCTTTTGCAAAATCAGTAATTTATTTCACATTTGATTTGTTTTCTATATGTGAACCCAGGGAAGAAAATTATCCTGGAGCTTGCTTGGGCACTGTAATGGTTAATTTTATGTGTCAAATTGGCTGGGCCATGGAGTGCCCAGATATTTGGTCAACCATGATTCTGAACATTTCTGTGGGGGGTGTTTTTGGATGAAATTAACACTTAAATTAGTGGACTTTGGTTAAAGCAGATTGGCCTCCATAATGTGTGTGGGTAGTTGGAAGGCTGGAATAGAACCAAAAAAGAAACAAACAAACAAAAAAATGTCCTTTCCTGAACAAGAGAGAATTCTATAGCATGTGCCTTCAGAATGGAACTGCAGCCTCAGCTATCCTTAACCTGCAAATTTTGGACTTGCGAGCCTCCATAATTATATCAGCCAATTGTCTATAATAAATTGATGTATACCATACACATACCCACATCCCGCCCCCCCCCCCCCCCCACACACACACACATCTTCTTTCGGTTCTGTTTCTCTGGGACAGCTAAATTTAACTTAAATTTAAATTTAGTTTTCAGGGGGGATAGCTAAGGGACTAGTATGTGCTTTGACTGAATCTAAGTGCTCACAGAAAAGGGTGCCTGGACAGGGGCTACAGAGATAAAAGTGACAGTTTAAATAGTACATACTTCCTTGCCATAGTCTTAATCCAAGGCTCAGTGTGGGACGAGTGGGAGAAAACCACCCATCTCCTGGATTCTCCTGGGAAAGAAAAGAGCTGAAGCATTCAACCAATATTCCAGCTTGCAGTGGGAGTGCTGCCCAAAGAACTGGTTTCTCTCTCACATGTCTCAGAGCACTGAACTGGTATAAATGCCTAGGGACCAATAAGTGGCTTACTACTGCTCCAAAGAGCACATAGTATACAGCACACAGAGGAAAATACAGTTCAGCTGCTTTACTCTCAGGAGAAAAAGGGAAGAGGGGAGTGTTTTTCCAATATTCTGGCTTTTAGGGGTACCATCTGAGGGACCGGTTTCTATTTTTCCAACTCAGAGTGTTGACATCTGGGAACTGCTAAGAACAAAACAAAACAAAACAAAACAAAACAAAACAAAAAAAGGGCAACCTATAGCAGATCCAGGAACCTACAGTCCTACAAGCAGGTAACAGAGGGACTGAGGATTCACAAACTCCAAGAAAAAGAAGTTTATAAAATGTCTCTAATTGGGAATTTACACACACAAGCCCAAAGAGGACATATCCATAAAAAGGCTTTGAGAAGGCCTCAAAATCCCTAGCTAGGTGGATTGGTAGAGATCTTTCCCTGTTCTAAGACAATGTGCAGAGACTGGAAGAGGTGATTGATCCTAATACAAAGCAATAAGGCATACAAAGGAACAGTAAAACATGGCCTAGACAAAAGAATTAAATATATCTCCAGAAACCGAACCTAAAGAAACAGAGATACAGGACTTATATGACAAAGAATTAAAAATAATTGTCATAAAGATGTTAAATGAGCTTAGCAAAACAATACATGAACAAACCTGGAATATTAACAGAGAGAAAACATCAAGGAAATTTTAGAAGTGATAATACAATAATTGAATTGAAAAATTTGATAGAGGGGTTCAGCAACATACTTGATCAAGCAGAAGAAAGAACCAGTGAACTAAAAAAAATAGTATTTTAAATTATCTAGTCAGAGGAGCAAAAAGGTGAAAGAATGAATAAAAGTTAAGACAGTCTAAGAGACTTATGGGACACCACTAGCCAGAGCAATATACAAATTATAGGAGTCCTAGAAAGAGAAGAGAAAGGGGAAGAAATCTTTTTTTTAAACCCACCTTTTATTTATTTATTTTTAAATATTTTATTTATTCATTCATGAGAAACAGAGAGAGAGAGGCAGAGACACAGAGAGAGAGATAAGCAGGTTCCATGCAGGGAGCCTAACCTGGAACTTGATCCCGGAACCCCAGGATCATGCTCTGGGCCGAAGATGGCACTAAACTGCTGAGGCACCTCGGCTGCCCAGGGAAGAAATCTTATTTGCAGAAATAATGACCATAAAACCTTCCTAAACCTTGGTTAAAGAAATGAACATCCAGATCCAAGGCCAATGGATTGCAAATAAGATGAATTCCGAGAAGACTACATTGAAACACACTGCAATCAAATTGTTAAAAGTCAAAACAAAGAGAGAGATTTGAAAGGAGCAAGAAAAATGCAACTTGTCATTTATAAAGGAGTTTCCATAAGATGATAAGCAGACAGGGGCACCTGAGTGGCCCAGTCAGTTAAGTGTTGGACTCTTGGTTTTGCTCAGGGCTGACCCCAGGGTCATGAGATGAAGCCCCACACCAGGTTCCATGCTCAGCACGGAGTCTGCTCGAGTTTTTTTCCTTCTCCCTCTACCCTTTACTCCTCCTCTGACCCCCCCTGCACACACACATTCACTCACTCACTCAATCAATCAATAAATCTTAAAGTAAAAAGACTATAAGTAGACTTTTCAATAGAAACAATTCAGGACAAAGGGAGTGGGATGATATATTCATAGCGCTAAACCTATGCACAAAAAATACTATATTTAGCAAAATTGCCCTTCAAAACTGAAGGAGAAATGGACTTTCCCAGAAAAACAAAAGCTCAGGGAGTCATCACCAGTAGATCTGCCTTTCAAGAAATGCTAAAGGGAGTCTTCAAATTGAAATGAAAAGAGATTAGATAGGAACATGAAAATAATGAAAGTATAAACTTTGCTGGTAAAGATATATATAGAAACAAATATGGAATAGTACTGTAATGATGGGGAATAAATCACTTCTAACTCTGGCATAGAGCATAGAGTTAAAAAAGACAAAATTATATAAAAAAATATAACTATAAAATATTTTAATGGATACACAATAGAAAAAGATACAATTTGTGGCATCAATAATATAAAGTACAAGGAGAGAATAAAAGAATAGAGTTTTTGTATGTCATTGAATTTAAGTTATTATCAGCTGAATATATATTATTATAAATATAAAATGCTTTATGTAAGCCCCAGGGTAACCACAAAGAAAATATCTTTAGGAGATACACAAAATAAGAAAGGAATCAAAGCATGTTACTACAAGAAAGAAATCAGTGAAACACAAAAGAAGACATCAAGAAAAAGAGCAAGGAAAGAAGGACAAAAAAGCTACAAGACAGAAAACCATAGAATAATAGTAAGTCCTCCACCATTAATAATTAATAGTAAGTTCTCCACCATTAATAATTAATTTAATAAATGTAAATGGATTAAATTCCCCAATTAAAAGACATAGAGTGACTAAATAGATTTTTAAAAAATAATAAAACCAAGAATCAACTGTACATGGCCTACAAGAGGTATATTTTTTTAAAGATTTATTTATTTTAGAAAGAGAGAGAAAGAGAGCAGGGAGGGAGGTAAGGGGAGAGAGAGAGAGAGAGAGAGAAGCAGCCTCCCTGCCAAGTCTGGAGCTCAACATGGGGCTTGATTCCAGGACCCTGAGATCATGACTTGAGCTGAAATCAAGAGTAAGACACTTAACCACCGGAGCCACCCAGATGCCCCAAGAGACGCACTTTAGATTTAAAAACACACGGGCAGCCCGGGTGGCTCAGCGATTTAGCACTATCTTCAGCCCAGAACCTAATCCTGGAGACCCGGGATTGAGTACCAAGTAGGGCTCCATGCATGGAGCCTGCTCTTCTCTCTGCCTGTGTCTCTGCCTCTCTCTCTCTCTCTCTCTCTCATAAATAAATAAATAAATAAATAAATAAATAAATAAATAAATAAATAAAATCTTTGAAATAAATATATATATATAAATAACAAAAACACCACATAGGCCAAATGTGAGGGATGGTATAAAAGGGTCCATGCAAATGGTAAATAAAGAAAGCAGGACTGGCCACACTTATAATAGACGAAATAATCTTTAAGTCAAAAACATTGACAGAAGACATAGAGGGGCATTATATAATAATAAGAGGGTCAACTTATTAAAAAGATATAACAGCTATAAACATATAAGAACCCAAATATATGAAACAAAAATTGACAGAATTGAGGGTAGAAACAGACAGCAATACAATACTAGTAAGGAGATTTAAATACCTTTTCAATAATAGAACAACTAGACAGAAGATAAATAAGGAAGCACAAGACTGCAACAACACTATAGAATGAATGGAGCCAAAAGACACATACAAAACAATTCATCCAATGGCAACAGAATTCACATTGTTTTCAAGTATATAATATTCAGAATATTTTCAACATATGTCAAAACAAGTAAACAAATTTAAGAGGATTGAAATGCTACCAAGTATCTTTTTCTGATTGCATGGACTGAAAGTAGAGTCAAAGCAGAAGAAAAACTGCAAAATTCACAAATATTTGAAAATCAAACAACATAATCCTGACTAACCGATGAATCAAAAAAGAAATGAAAAGGAAAATTAAAAAAAATATATTGAGACAAACAAAAACAAAAGCACAACATGAAAAATGATGGACTACAGCAGAAGTATTACTACCTGGGAAGTAGATAGTGGTAAATACCTACATTTAAAAAAGTAAAAAATAAATAAATAAATACATAAATAAATAAATAAATAAATAAATAAATATTTAAAAAATAAAAGATCCCAAATAACCTAACTTTATACCTCAAGAAACTAGAAAAAGAAGAACAAATGAATCTCAAAAATTATCAGAAGGGAAGCAGCCTGGGTGGCTCAGCGGTTTAGCGCCGCCTTCAGTCCAGGGCCTGATCCTGGAGACCCAGGATCTAGTCCCGCATCGGGCTCCCTGCATGGAGCCTGCTTCTCCCTCTGCCTGTCTCTCAGTCTCTCTCTCTCTCTCTCTCTCTCTCTCTGTCTCTCATGAATAAATAAATAAAATCTTTAAAAAAATTATCAGAGGGAAAAAATAATAAAGATGAGAGCATAAATAAATGAAAAAGAAAAATAATACAAAAATATCAATAAAACAGTTTTGTGAAAAGATAAAATTGACAAGCCCAATAAAGATTGAGAAAAAAAGAGAGACTATTCAGATAAATAACATCAGAAATGAAAGATGAGACATTATAACTGATGCCAAAAAAATAAAGAGGATTATAAGGGACTACTATGAACAATTAAATGCCAAAAAATTGATAAGCTCCTAGACACATAAAATCTACCAAGACTGAATCATGAAGAAAGAAAAATCTAAACAAACTTATAACTAATGAGATTGAATCATTAATAAAAATCCTCCCCCCCCCCGCGCCCCCCAAAAAATATCCTCCCAACAAAGGAAAGCCCAGGACCAAATGGCTTTACTGGAGAATTCTTTGAAACATTTACTTAGACTTAACACAATCCCTCTCAAATTCTTCCAAAAAATAGAAGGAGTGTTTCCAAATTTATTTTGTGAGGCCAGCATTATCTTGATAAAAAATATAAGGTTATATATAAGAAAACTATAAACCAACATCCTTGATATAAATGCATGAATACTTAAAATATTAGCAGGCTGAATTCAATGGCACATTAAAAGGTTCATAAGCCATGAAAGTGGGATTTATCCCTGGGATGCCAGGATGGTTCAACATATGAAAATCAATCAATGTGATACACCGCATTATATAACAAAAAATAAAAATTACAATCATGTAAATGGATGCAGAGAAAGCATTTGACAAAATTCAACACCCTTTCTTGATTATAAAAACAATCAACAAACTAGAAATTAGAAGGTAATTATCTCAACAAAATAAAGGCCATATAGGTAAAGTCCATAGATGGCATCATCCTCAATGGTGAAAAGGCAAATGCTTTCCACTAAGATCAAGAAAAGGACAAGAGTACCCATTCACCTCACCTACTCAGTGTACTACTGGAAGTCCTGGATGAGCAAGTAAGCAAGACAAAGAAATAAAAACCACCCAAATTGGAAAGGAAAAAATAAAATTATCTCTCTTCATAGATGGCATAATCCTATACATAGAATACCCTAAAGTTTCACCAAAAACATCAACAACAGAAACCTCCCCTAAAAAACAAATACAAAAACACTCTGTTAGAATAATCAAATTCAGCAACATTGTAGGATACAAAATCAGCACTCAAAAATCAGTGACTTTTCTATACACTAATGATGAACAACCCAACAAAGGAACCAAGAAAATGACAGCCATTTACAATAGCATTAAAAGAATAAATTACTTGTGAATAAACTTAACCAAAGAGGTGAAAGACTAGCACACCAAAAACTACAAATTGTTACTAAAAGAAATTAAAGAAGACACAAATAAATGGAAAAATATCCTATATTCATAAATTAGAAGAATTAATACTATTAAAATGTCCATACTACCCAAAGTGGATTCAATGCAGTCTCTACTAAAATTGCAAATTCTTTTTTGCAGACATAGGAAAACTATCTGAAAATTCATATGCAAACACAAAGTTTCAAACCCAAACTATCTTCAGAAAAGTGAAAAAAACAATCTTGAGGGAAAGAACAAAACTGGAGGCTTCATAGAGATTTAAAAATATTACGAATCTGTAGTAATCAAAACAGTATGGTGCTGGCATAAAGACAAACATATAGACCAATAGAAAAGAATAGAGAGCCCAGAAATAAATTCATGCATATGCAGCCAAATAATCTTTAACAAGAATGCCAAGACCTCTCAATGGAGAAAGGACAGTCTCTTCAACAAATTGTATTAGTAAAACTGTATATCCATGTGCAAAAAATGAAACTGAACTTATCTTACATTATATACATAAATCAACTAAAAATGGATTAAATACTTGAACATATATCTAAAACTACCTAACTTGTAGAAGAAAACATAAAGGAATCTCTTCATTACATTGATCATACCAATGACTTCCTGGATAGGATGCCAAAAGCACAGGCAATAAAACAAAATAGATAAGCAGGGCTATATCAAAATAAGTCTTCTGTGCAGCATAGGAAATAATCAGCAAAGTGAACAGACAGCATACAGAAAGGGAGAAAATATTTGCAAACTATATATCTGATAAGGTTTAATACCCAAAATGCATATGTGAACTCCTAGAACTCAATAACAAAAAAACAAATAACTCAGTCAAATAATGGGCAAAGGACCTAAATAGGCATTTCTCTAAAGTAGGCTTAAAAATGGCTAATTTGTATAAGAGAAGATGCTCAATATCACTAATCATCATGGAAGTACAAATCAAAACTATAATGAGGTATCACTGCTCCTCTACCTATTAGGATGGTCATTAAAAGAAAAAAAAAAGAAAGAGAAAGAAAGAAGGAAAGATAAAAAGAAAACAGAAAATAAGTTTTGGTGAGGATATGGTAAAACTAGAGCCCTTGTACACCTTTGGTAGTATTGTAAGATGGTGAAGCTGCTATGTAAAACAGTGTGGGAGTTCCTCAACAAATTAAAAAAAAAATAGAACTACTATAAGATCCAGCAATTCTACTTCTGGGATTTATCTGAAAGAACTGGACACAGGATTTTAAAGAGATACTGCGGCTCCCATGTTCCTTGCATTGTTCACAATAGTCAGGATACAGATAGAACCTAAGTGTCTGTCAACAGCTAAATGAATAAAGAAAATGTGGTAACATTGTATACAGGTACAATAAAATGTTATTTAGCCATCAAAAAAGGAAATCTTGCTGATGGGACAACATAGATGAGCCTGTTGCTATCCTTAGGCCATGTGAAATAAGCCAGTCACAGAAGGACAAATACTGCATGATTCCATTTATACAAGATATCTAAAGCACTTAAAGTCATGGAACAGAAAGTAGAATGATGGTTGCCAGGGCCTGGATGGCAGGGGGATATAGGGAATTGCTATACGATGGATATAGAGTTTCAGTCATGCAAGATGAAAAAGTTCTAGAGATCTGCTCTATAAAAATGTGCATAAAGTTAGCAATACTGTACTATACACTTAAAATTTTGTTAATAAATTAGATTTCATGTTATATGTTTTTATCACAATAAAAATTGAAATCATATAAAACAAGATCTCTGACAAAGAATTAAACAAACTAGACAAAAAAATAAACTAGAATTCAATAACATGAAGTTATTCTGAAAATCCCCAAATACGTGAAACTAAAACAATTTTTAATACTCTTTTTGTCAAAGAAAAAAATTATAGGGGAAATTAAAAAATAATTCAAACTGAAAGAAAATAAAAAAACACAAGCGTATTTGATCCAGTTCCGATCAATAGCTAGAAAGAATAGACAAAATTTAATGTAAAGAATTATTAACTTGTAAAAGGTGATTAACAATAAAATATAGGAATAGCCAATGAAGAAACCTTTTCCTATCTCTAAGCTGAGGGAGAATACAAAGGAAAAAAGCTCAAAATTGTGAAGAAATCCCTCCCCCAATACTAATCCAATTTTAAGACCTTGCTGGAGAGAAAATGATGCCATAGGAAATTGCAACGTGCCTGTGGCAAACAAATTTGCAAGAGATTGAATCCAAAGCTTGTCAGTAAGAGGAGCCACTAAGTGTCTGAGAAACTCAACAGAGGGTGCAGACAGCCTGGAGCTATTCTATCAGGATTACCTGCAGAAAGACAGTAAAATGAGCCAGATCCTACTGGCTGGTCAGGGCTGGCCCAAAGAAAGAGCCTATATGATGGCCAAGAAATTTACTGTAGAGTACCATTGAGCCAAAGTTGATTCACTATCAGCCAACCAAGAGAAGTTTACTGGAATGGTAGATTGTCTCATCTTTTCTGCAGAAAGGGGTCCCCATGGGGTGCTGGCAATATAGAGCTATTCCACTAGAAATAACCCACATGAGTGCTGGAGAAATTCACTGATGATTGAGTATTGTCAGGCCTCCCTCATATCTCTGGTTGCTATGGGAGAAAAATGGAAATGACTATTTCTTTACTGCCTTTTAGTGTACCACTAGAACCCACTATTGACAAAGCTAACATTGAGACACCTCATCAGAGGGAAATTTTTACAGGGTTCATCTTCTGTTTCCCAAAGTAGAACAAGGAAGGGAGACTACAAGATGAGAAGCAATAAGTTAATAAATAGCATAATATATCAAAATTTGTGGACTACAGCAAAAAAGTAGAGTTTAAAAAGATATTTATAACAAAAAAAAGAGCGTATACTAGAAAAGTATTTCAAATCAGTGTTATAAGCAAATTAAACCAAAGTAAGCACACACACACACACAAAAGGAAAAATATAAAAACAAGCATGGAAATTAATGACATAGCAAATAGAGAAACAATGGGAAAATTGATGAAACCAAAAATTGGTTCCTTGAAAGTTTCAGTATAATTGACAACATAGCCAGACTCAACACAATAAGAAAGACTATCAGGAATAAAAGGGAACACCACTACATATCCTACTGAAATTTAAAAGATAATAAGAAAATATTCTAAATATAGTCCTATATTAATTATGAATTGTAATTGATGGTTTAAAAACCTTCCTACCAAGAAAACTCTAGGACTAAATGTTTTCATTGGTGAATCTAAAAGAAATATTAAAGTAGAAAACCGATGCCAAGAATTCAGCAGTAATGTTCAGAAAATGGTAGAGAAGGGAATATTTCCCAACTCATTTACTAACAATCAGTAACTTGGTATCAAAACACAACAAATGCAGCCCGGGTGGCTCAGCGGTTTAGCGCCTGCCTTCAGCCAAGGGCCTGATCCTGGGGACCCAGGATCCAGTCCCACGTCGGGCTCCCTGCATGGATCCTGCCCTCTGCCTGTGTCTCTGCCTTTCTCTCTCTCTCTGTGTCTCTCGTGAATGAATAAATAAAATCTTTAAAAAAAAACACACACACACAGCTACATCACAAAAAAGAAAACCAAACCCCAATATCTCCCCTGAACGTAGATGCAAAAGTCAATTTAAGAAAATTAAATTAAGGAATACATAACAAGAACAACACATCATAATCAATTAGCTTTATCTCATGAATGCAAGGTTAGTTTTAAATCAGTCCACGTGACTTAACTTATTGTTTATAAAAATAAACAAAAAACATTATGATCTACCAATAGATGAAGATAAAGCATTTGACAGATTTCAATACCCGTTCATAACAAAACTCTAACTGAACTAAAAGTAGAAAAAAAAATTCCTCAAGTTAAAAGAGAACATTTATATTGCTTTTTACTATAGCTAATTTAATACTTATTAATGAAAAATGGAAAGCTTTTTCTCAAAGATCAGTACCCACTCATGACAAAAAAAATACCCTCCCAGGAAACTAAAAATTGAAAGAAACTTTGTCATTTATGCAAAGGACTTCTACAAAATTCCTACTGTGACCTTATTCTCAATGGTTAAAGAGTAAATGACCATAAACAAGGCAAGAATGACTGCTCTCACCAACTCTTTTGAACACCACACTGGTAGTTCTAGCTAGAGCCAAAGGGAAGAAAAAGAGACAAAAGACATATAGACTGGGAAGGGGAGAGTAAAAATTTCTATATTAACAGATGTCATAATTGTCTATGCTGTAAGTCCTAAAGAACCTACCAAAAACTTACTAGAATTAATATGTAAATTAGCAAGATCACAGGCTATAAGAGCAATAGTGAAAAACAAACAACACACACACATACAAACACTTCTATCTTAAAAATCAAAGTATTAACAGCATAAAATACAAATTATGGTAAATGGAAGCAAATATGTGCAACCTCTCTATACTGAAAATTACAAATAAAAACTGAGACAAATTAAAGGAGACTTACTAAATGGAAAGATATACCACGTTTATTGATCAGATGACATGATATTGTCCCCAGATTGATTCTCCCAAACTGATCTCCCCAAATTGATTGGCAGTCTGATTTGTTGAAATTGGCAATCCCAATCCTAACAGGTTTATTCATTCAAACTGACAGGTTAATTCTAAGTGCATGCAGAAATTAAAAGAGTCTTGAATAGTTAAAAACAATTTTGACAAAGAAGAAGAGATTTGGAAGACTTAAACTATCTGATTTCAAGATTTACTTTACTTCAAGATATACAGATCCATGGGCCAGAATCAAAAGACATAAACACATATTTGGCCAATTAGTTTTCAACAAAGGTATGAAAGGTAATTCTAAGAAGAAAGGATAGACTTTTCCACAAATGCTGCACAACAACTGTATATTCATTTGCAAGACAAACAAACCTTCCTTTTCTCATACAACATAAAAAGTTAAATTTTAAATTCATGCCACATCTAAATAATAGAGCTAAAATTTTCAAACTTCTAGAATGATACAGAACTCATGTGACCTTGAGTTAAAAAGAGAATTTTCAGATAGAAATTTAAAGCACAAAATCATAAACAATGCTAAATTGGACCTCATCAAAAATTTTAAAAATTGCTCTTCAGAGACAGCATTTTAAAAAAATAAAAAAGAAGGTTACATGCAGATAGTATTTTCAAAATACATATCTGATAAAGGACTTGCATGTGGCATAAATAAAGAACATTTGTAATTCTGTAATATAAAAAAAGATATTACAGTTGAAAATGGGGAAATATTTGGACAAATTCTACAAAGGAGATATCAAATGGAAATAAGCATACATAAAGACACTAAACATCAATCAATAATGTTAGGCAAATGGAAGTTAAAAACACAATGACATACATCTACACACTTACTAAAATAGCTAAAATTCAAAAAACTGACAATTTCAAGTGCTGAAGAAGAGACAAAGCAACTGAAAACTACATGTATTGCTGGTGGAAAAACACACCACATCCACTTTAAAAAACAATATGACAATTTATTATATTCTATTCCTAGGTGTTACTTGAGAAAAAAAAGATTTATCTATATATGTATATAGATAGATATATAAATATATATATAATATATAGAAAGATTATATATATAAAATATATTACGTGTACATATATCTCCACAAAAACAAAACAAAAACAAAACTTTGTACTTGAATGTTCATAAAGGTTTATTTTAATAGAGCCCCATATTAGAAACAACTAAAATGTCCACTGTACAGTGAAAAGATACATATATTTTGTTATATCTATATAATAGATTATCATTTAATACTAAAAAAGGTTGATAAATGGTAAATGAATCTTGAAAGTATTATACTATGTCTTTAAAATGACATACTACATGATCTGTATGATTCTATTTATTTGAAATTTTAAAAATGATAAAATTTAAGTAACAAAGATGATTGTCTACTAAGGTTTGGAGGTTTGGAGATTGACTCAGAGGATATGAAGAAAATTTGGGAATGATGAAAATGTCTTATATCCTGATGGTGGTGGTGATTACACAACTGAATTTGTCAAAAGTCTTCAAATCATACTCTTAAAATTGGTACATTTTTTTGTATGTATATGTCAATAAAAGCTAATTTATTTTAAAAAATCCATAAGCCCATACCCTTGTCCTCTCCTATTTATTTTTATATCCCCAAAAGTAACAAGTGAGATGAATCCTCTTGGTTCTCCTCTTCTTGAGGAATAAAGTTCTTTCTTTTAAAAAAAAGATTTTATTTATTTATTCACAAGAGACAGAGAGAGAGAGAGAGAGACAGAGGGGCAGAGACACAGGCAGAGGGAGAAGCAGGCTCCATGCAGGGAGCCCGATGTGGGACTCAATCCCAGGAGTCCAGGATCATGCCCCGGGCTGAAGGCAGGTGCTAAACCTCTGAGCCACCCAGGGATCCCTGAGAAATAAAGTTCTTGATTTTCTGACATTGAGGTTAAAACTTAAGGTGTCTCTGACACCTTTAGATTATACATTCTACCTTCAAACTCCTGTGTCCTTAGTAAAACAAGAAGAGCTCTTAGGATCCACTGAGACACTCAGTAGCTAATATGATTATTATGGCCTAGGGTAATGTTACAAGATGAATGTTGCAAGGAAATGATGCAAGGAAATACTTGTAGACTGAAAATGTATCATCATAAATCATATTCTAAAGAGTAGTATCAGCTATCTCTTTGTTGGTGTACCTAATCATTGGTCATTGGTTTCCCTGAAAAAGCATTTGACCTTCAAGTTATTTTCACTCATTTTCACTGGGGATACTTGAACATTTATCCTATTGATTAACTGAGAAATTTAATCTCAGTATCTGTCTACGAAACCCTGGAATTGGTCATGCTAGAAAATCTTCCCTTTTACAGACATTTTTCCTATCGTGCTTATTAAGCATTATATTTAATGTGTTTTTCTGTTTATATAAAATTTCAAATCACATACTGTCCTGGTGTTTGGATTTTCTGTGATTTGAAAATAATCTGTAATTAAATCATATTTTGAGTTCAAAAAATGATCTGCAAGACTACATAGGATAGGCTATATACAATTCAGTTTCTTAAAAACTGTTAAAATCAAATTAAACAGAATTTGTTAAAAGAACTAGAGTATATAACATCAGAATTTCTATTTCTGTCATTTTCATTTTCTAATACAAGAAGGGGAGTAATTCTGAAACTAACTGAAAATACATAATGAAAACACCCATGAAATTAGGTATTTCCAATTAAAATTGCTACGTGGATAATATGTTTTCCATCTTCACACACATTACAGTACTGTAAATATTTTTAGGCCCAACGTTTGCATCTTCATAAAGAAAAATAATGACTTATGAAGAGAAATAAAACAGATCTTATTACTCCCCAGTTGGGTGTTTCAATGATCAACCTATCTCTTCCTCTTAAATACCTGGCTGCATTTTAGAATAGAAAGTTTTGTATCACGGGAATATATGAGGCTAACGCTGTACACAGGTGTTCACACTTTAACAGTAAGTAGTCTGGTCCCCATTCTCAGGGTCTTGTCCCCACCGTCCCACATTAAATTTGTTCAAGTCCTGCCTTTGGAGCAATACTGTCCACTTTCCCCACATTGATAGACCCCTGACTATGAGAAATGCTTTGGCATTGTACTCAGCCCTATTGCACAAATGCCAGACACGTCTTGTCCCCTGGCCTGGCTTGGCATATGGAGCATCAGAGGTCCACTTAGGGAAAGGCATTCATTTTTTGAACGGGTCACCTCAGACCACAGAGAAAAGAAGCCCAGTGAACAACCAGAAATGGCTCATCAAGGGAGGAGTAGAGATGTGGAGCTGTCCAAGAGAGAGCCGGGTGAACCAGCCTGCAGTGGAAACAAAGCCAAATGGATTGTTAGGGTTCAGGAGGCAGCAGGAAGGGGTAGCTGAAGGACAAGCAAGCGATGGTGTGGAATTGGGCTGAGCTGCCTGAAACAACAGAGATGTTTTCTTTACTTCTCTTGGGGAGGCAACAGGGTCAAGGCCTAAATGTTGTCTAAGAACCATTTTGCCATTTGAGACAAATCAACACTCTCAAATCATACCCTCCCTACCCCAAGGTTCATCTGCCCTATGTAGTCCTTCGGTTACAAAAAGCGCTTCAGAACGAAAAATGCAGGCCAGTAAAGCCTCCTTTCACCAAGGCCCAGCCTCAGGGCTAAACGGGAAGAGTTCTGCCAACCATCAAACTTAACAGCCTTTAAACATGTGCAACATTTCTCTAAGCAAATTGGTTCCTTAATATGGTAAAATGTGCGACACCCAAGGGGAAATGCCGGTGATCTCATAGCCCAAAACTGATGGAGTCACATCACTGTATTCCTGAAAAGCACTCATACTTTCCACTTTGATAAAACCAGAAGCAAATACGAGAGTCAGTAGGTTTTGACATCCATTGTTCATTCTCACTGAACTTTTCCTCCTATATAGTGGAGCACAGGGGTTTAATTCATAGTTTATGAGATTTTTAAAAATATAAGCCATTCAAATTTTTTCTATATTAATCAGTGGTTTCTCAAGATCCACAGGGATAAATAAACCCTGCAAGCTGGCAGGGGGTTTTGTGGCATCACCACTGGTAGTTATAAACAGTAAACAAAACATAGTAACCATTTTAAGCACAAGAGATTGTTGTATCACAGGGGGCATAAATCATTAGCTTAATAATTTCAGCAGCAGTGTCTCCAAAGCAAAATTAAGCCAACAGTTCCCCCTGTGGCAATAATGAAGTACTGTAATGCTAAAAGGGGAAAAAAAAAAAAAAGCAACGAAGAGAGAAGGCATGATTGTGCTTCGCAAGTGATTGAAAATCTAAGTTCGATAAATAATCATAGAACTCTTGTCTCTGCACTGCTCTTTTGAGAGATGGGAAAGGGATTGTCTCCAAACCCCATGTCTATTTTTGTGGACAGTTTGACAAACACAAGTGCAATTTCATTCAAGCCCCCAACGGCTAGGATGTGCTGTAGGTAGGGCATGAATGTGATGACATATCACCACTGAGAAGATGACAAATTTCTCTCAGTTGTATAGGCAGACATTATTCACAGATTTAGAGAGAGCCAAAAGAATGCTAGGCCCAGGATAGGACAGAGAGATGACAAAGCTCCCCTTTCAGGGGGTCTCAAGCTACATACCAATAATTTGAAAGAAAACGTCTTCCAATTGTGACCTGGGCCACTGCACCCAGCCACAGAGTAAAGCCATCCTGTCCACCCCTGCCCCCCACCCTCCCATGAATTTCCTCAAGTGCCAAAGTTCTTTTTTTTTTTAAAAAACTAGCTAATGATTTGTTTATTTTGAAAGTATGCTTGGCTATGGGACATTATCAAACAAGAGGAATAGAGAAGGACTCTATTGTGTTAAGTCTATGGAAGCTTCATTTTTCACTTTGGTTTTTTTCATCCATTTTATGAAATCAATATAGTCTTGTCATTATCCTCAAAAAAGAAAGTTTTGATTGAAGACAGTTTTTTTTTTCCCCCTCAACAATACCATTTCTTTAAGGTAGCATTTTAGGTACTAACAACATTCCCTACATTTTTAGAGTAACTGTTATGGATATGAGGATCTCTTAAGAATGTATTTGGTTTAAAAATTGTATGATTCGGTCAAGCAGAAGCTGTATTATTTGCACAAAGTCAACTATCTCTTGACTATTTTATTCAGTGGACTGAGGGGGTGATTCGTTTGGCAATATAGGAATACAGGTTAAACTCAAGTATATAGGGTCATAGGGTCAGAGTCACTTTTATAGGATACACACACGTAGGCACTTTAGAAATGGTCAAATAATGTCTTTTCCCCCTGGTTTTTGTTATACTTTGTCTTCAACTATGGAACTTTAGACAAAGTTGTCTTAAAGAACCCAATGATTGTCCTCTGAAGACGTAATTATAGATATACTTTACTTTGGATACGTACTCTCTCTTTTATGAATCTGAAACAAGAAAATGGGAAGGAGAAACAGCTCTCTCTGCACCTATAGAAAAAAACCTTTCTCCACCAGATAAATAAATTATTATATCTTGTAGTTCTCTTAAAAAAAAAAAGATACATTTATCATAATCACTATACCATGAATTGTAAGCGTGGCATGGAAGTAATCTTGCACACAAAGTGGTGAATAGTGTATCTCACTGATGGTCAAAGAATGTCAAAGCTGGATCCTAAGTAAAATTGTGAAGGAAAGGTGTATGTCTTTATTGCTTCTTTCTCCCTCCTCCAGGCCCTCCCCTCTACTTTGCTCCTCACTGTTCTACCTTAAGTCTCCAGGAAGTCTGCTGATTAAGGCCAACATTCTTATTTAACTGTGGTGTCTTCCAAAGCTTCCTCATACTTAAGGCTAATAACAGGATCTAACTAACTTAAGTCCAGTAGCCAGAGGCAAAACAAACAAACAAACAAAAACATAAAAGATAAACCCATGTGACACAAAGTGGAAGAACAGGTTAAGAATGAACCCATCCAAAGTCCACTAATCAGAGTGGACTGCTAATGCTCTACTCTAACAGGCCACAAAGATCTCCCAACCTGAATAAGTATCAAAGTTTACTAGCTGTGTCCAGTGGGAGATCATATTTGAAACCATATATCTGATAAGAGTCTAGTATCCAAATATATAAAGAAAACTTAGGAGTCAACAATAACAACAACAACAACAACAAAATAACCTAATTCAAAAATGGACAAAGGATTCAAATAGACATTTCTCCAAAGAAGACACACAAATGACAAGCGCTTGAAGAGATGTTCAACATTATTAGTCATTGGGAAAGAATATGCAAACCACAATGATGTCCCCTCTTGACACCCACCCAGGAAGTCTGTAATCAAAAAACACAATAGCAAGTGTTGAGAAAGATGTGGAGAATTTTCAGTTTTCCTACCTTGCTGGTGGGAATGCAAATGTTGCAACTGCTTTGAAAAACTGTTTGGCTCTTTCTCAAAAAGATACCCATGGAGTTATCATATGTCCCAGAGAGTTGAAAACTTATGTCCAACAAAGACTTGTACACAAATTTTCATAGAACCTTTATTCATAATGACTAAAAAGTGCAAAAATCTCAGATGTACATCAAGTCATACTGATGAAAGGATAAACAAAATATGGTACATCCATACAATGGAAGAAAATCTTTATAAAAGGAAATGAAGCCTTGGTACATGCCACAACATAGATAAACTTTAAAACATGCTAAGTGAAAGAAATCATACATATGAAGTCGCATAATGTATCCACTTATGTGAAATGTCCCGAATGGGTGAATCCATAACAACATAAAAGTGCATTAGTAGTTTCCAGGGGCTGAAAGGAAGAGATAATGTGATATGGCTGCTAAAAGGTAGACCGTTTCTTTTGAGGGTAATGAGAATGTTCTGGAATTAGGCAGTGGTGATGGTTACACAACCTTGTGAATATGCCAAGGTTGTACAGCCTTGTGGATATGAAAACCAGTGAAATGTAGACCTTTAAAAAGATGAGTGAATTATGTCTCATTTTTTTAAGTGTTAAAGACAAAGTGTTAGTGACCATTCCTGTTTCAACCTACCTCCATCAAAGCTAATAATTCCCCTTTCCTTTCACCCTGATTCAATGCAAAATAGGGTTTTAATTAAGTGATATCTTTATTTCTTGCATGGCTAGGAATGCCTCAGATGCCTAGAAAATCAAATTGGGAGAGGTTCCCAGAAAGAGGTTCTAGAAAACAATCTGAATGGTACATACCAATGTCCTCAACTACCTTTTCCTACTTCAGTGGTCACTCTTCTGGAAACACATTCCAACACCCTCCCCTTACTTACTCTCCTTGATTTTTCTTCAAAGGATTTCTAAAAATGAGACAAATTGTGTATCCATTTTTTGGTTTGTTGCGTAGTGCCGATCTTCCCCTCTGGAATGTAAACCAGGAAGTTAGTTTTGTTCACTGCTATATCCCTATCACCTGGAACGATGCTTGGCACAGAGCAAGGCAGGTACTGAAAAAATGTTTGTTGAGTGAGAAAATTGGATGAAGTTTTTTCCCCTCATCAGATGACAAGGAAGAATAAAAATGGTAGAGGCATCCAATACTTGAGGTCAAGAACATCAAGCTGTAAGCCTACACCTTACCTTTCTCATGATATACCCACATCCCTGTGGACTTCACCACTGAGCTCCTAGACATTCCTGGCCCAAGGGCTCCAAATGTCAGCGTCTCTGTCTTCATCTTCTAGCTTCTGTATCTATCTGTTTCACTCAAAGTTCCCTTGAAATGTTTCTGAACCTAGTCTAAAAACCTAACTCCTATTCCTAATTGAACTATTTGCTTGACAATTTGGCTTGGGAAGCAAAGGTCTGACATGGAAATGAATTCTGACTACTACTGTTCTTGTGGTCAACCCAAAAGGCCAAAGGTCCTTCCCCTTTCTAATACTATGCATTCAAAAATCATATTTTGAAAAAAACAAAACAAAAAAACCACAGAATGACATTTTGGCCAAACAAAACATTCTATTATGAAGTGGAAGGGGTATGTAAGTCATAGCCTTTGGCCTTAAGGAGAAGCTAAACTTGTCACAGAGATCCTCTCAAAATTAAATAAAACAAAACAAAAAACAAAACAAACAAATAAAAGAACTGTCCGTGGCTTCATTTTTGATGGCACACTTATTTGGCTTTAAGTTTTAACTTAGACTTTTTTTTAGTTCTTCTTTTTTTTTTAAAAAGAAATTTATTTATCCATTTTAGAGTGGGGGGGCAGTGGCAGAGGGAGATAATCTTCAAGGAGACTCCCCACCGAGTGTGGAGCCAGATGTGGGGCTTGATCCTGGGTCCCCAAGATCATGACCTGAGCAGAAACCAAGACCTGGAGGCTCAACTGACTGAGCCATCCAGGCACCCCTAGACTTTAGTTTTAAATGTCACATGGTATAGGACTATGTTGAAATATTCCAGATCATTCAGCTCCTTTATAGGTGCCTTTTTATATTCCTGCTGCCATTACGTATTATGTAGAACTCATTTAGTTGTCTTTCAGAATGCAGGATTAAAAGTAAACTACGTGAAATTTATTTTTTAAAAATAACTCCTCAATAATTTCTAACATACAATTATCTCACTAGAATCTGACAGGTCAAAGCCCCTGATGTTGCTCTCTGGGCCACTCAAACAGTGCTAACTGCTCCCCACCTTTTCACAACTCCTTATAGGCTGATCATGCAGAGCTCTCCTGACTTATTTCTATTTAAAATTCCATTTCAGTACAATTTCAACTGACTAGAAATATTTGGGGGGAGGGTGGGAAGATGAATATTTGCCTTCACTCTGCCCCCCCAGCCCGGCCCCAGTGATGGCTCTGATGACAACACACATCTGGATGTTTTGAATCATCCCAATGATTGATTTGATTTTTCCACTCTTCACCTAGACTTTTGGCATTGCTTAGACAAAGCTATCTCACGTTGGGCTTGAGTCCTCAACTTGCTTCCAGCTGCATGCTTTGTACTACACTCTGCTTCACCTTTCTTCTTGGCTACACTCATCCCAGCCTCAGTATGCTTTTTCCCCATATGTCATCCCAGCCCAACTGAGCACCAAACCTCACTCTGCTCCCTGTCCAAGACATACTTCTTCCTTGAATCTTGCACAGGGATTCATAGTCACAAGTCACTGTGTGTCTAATTACTCCTTTATAGCTTTATAGGAGATAGCAGTGGGCAAAACTGGTAGGATAAGAAATGCCTGCCCCCAATCTAGCACTCATTAAGTGCTTCTTTTATGTTTAGCATGCAACCAGATCCTGAGCATCCATCCAAATTATGAAACTTTGTTCTGTAATCTTACCTCCTCCCAGTGTGAAATATATGGAACAATCCCACTGAATTTAGGCAATGCTAAATTGACTTGAATACTTGAATGTCTCTTTCTTCAAAGGCTACTGCTGAGATGTGTTAGGGGTTACAAGGATAAAGAACATACAACCCCTGCCCTGAGACCAGTTTCACAAGGCATATAAATGAAATTCTAACTTATGAGAAAATTGAAACTGTGGGATTAAAGAAATGTTTATACCAATTTTGAACTGAGGAGAAACTCCAATTTATTTAATTCTTGCTGAATTGCATAATTTGAAAACTGAGTTAATTGCAAATGGTGTTTATGTTATTGCCATCACCTACAAGCCAGTGAAAAGAAACACAAACCCTCCTTTGTCAGTATTATGAGAACCACTCTTGATTACTTGCATCAAAATTTCTAAAAGTGACTTTTGGTTCCCTAATCTAAGCAAGCACTGTTATTATCATTTCAAATCTCATTTTCTGTATCTTTTCACAATGTTATCCAAGTTCATTAAATGGTGCTGCTAAAGCTAATGCTGAAAACAAACCCAAATTCAATAACTTTAGAGTAGAAGTAAGATAGGATAAAGCCCCACAGAGAGCAAAAACACCCACCAACATTAATTTAGGAAAGAGCCCTCAGTCATGTAAAAAGTAACTTCAAAGAAAATATACACTAAAATAATTATAAATTTATAAGTTCCAAAAATGCATTCCCCCTTTGGGAAAATTCGTTTTGAATTATTTGAGTTTTAGGTTGTACAAAGTCTCCAGGAATAACATTTCTCTCATATGAAAAGCAAGTGCCCTGTACTTAAATTTTATTTCCCACTGATCTACCTTACAATCCCCACAGTTTAGTTAGAAAAATCTCTTTATTATTCCACACATCCTCTGCCAAGGAAACCAGTATTATTCCTTTCACTATTTCTTTTATTATGCTCCTCTTCCTGTTTTAAATATCTTCACTCTTCCTTCCCACTAATCCAAATATACGCCCCAGCTTCAAAGGCCCACTCAAGTCCCACCTCATCTGCAAAGTTGTACCTGACTTAGTACAGTCATAGGATTTTATACTTGGAATGGATCTTGGAGACTATCTAGTTCAAATATTTTCCAACTGTGCAACATTGAGACATTTAGGAGCCTTGTGAAAAAGAGTCAGAAACGAGAAGAGAAGTGTTAGTGGGTAGCTGAGTCTTAGGGCTTTCACCCTCCCATCCCGCACTGCTTTCAGCATTTTAATTATTTTACCTTTCCAAGAAAGAAACTGTATGAACAAGAGATTGCTTTGGGGGCGGGAAACCCCATAGTCCAACATGGCAAATGAAGAAACTAGGTCTGTAAATTGAATGTCTTTTCATAGTTTACAAACAGCCTTCAGGCAAAAACAGGCTAAATCCTATAATCTTTGGACTCCCAGCCTAGCTATACTGACCTATTTTATTACTAAAATACTAAAATTCCCTCTAGATGATTCTATGGTGTCTTCTGTGAGTTACATATTTGTATCTTGTCTGTCCAATGCACTGAGACTCTAGCTGTTCAAGTGTAATTTATACCCTCTATTCTTCTCTTAGCAGAGCTACAGGTTCAGCAAGTATACTTCCTCTGTCCTTCGTTCCCAGAAATACGGGTATCCCCCCATTCATATATAAAATTGGACGAAATAACATTACAAAATCAACATTAGGGTATTGACGGAAATACCATAAACTCCATCCTTACAGAAACTCTCTTCTATTTCCAAAATTTATTCATTTAAAGTTGGCATAAATGGTAGTCAGTACAGCCTTTTTTTTTTTCATAAAAAAATATTGAATATTTCTGGCCTCATTTATATTATTACTGTCATTGTGTTTACAAATCTAGGTTTACTCAGTTGAACTTATTCAAATGGCAGTATATTTTTGACCTTGAGTCTCATTTGATCTTTTACAACTGTAACAAGATACTTTGACATGAATAACTGACCTCTACTCTTATAAAAATAATCTACTTTTTTAAATAATTAACAATTTTTTCCCAATTCTTCATCCTTCGTAAGCTTTTCCTCCAGGTGTCATTTCTTGTGATAAACTTCATAAAAGGGTTCGCTGTATATGTTACCTTTCTATCCTCTCCTCTCAGCTCCATCTTCAGATTCTCTACTATTTACCTCTTAAATGAGGTTCTATTGCTTCATCTCTTTTGTTCCTCTCTACAGTCTATTTCATTTGCTCCCTTGAATATGTGAGACTCCAAATCTGCTTTTCTAGGAGTGTCTTCTCATCACAGTCTTCAGACCAAGGCAAGAGGAGCCCTCTTCTGGACTCCAGGCTTTAGACACCTACTCTGCCCTCCAGAGGGTGAGTAGTCTACAGGCCCAATGGGATTTGCTCACCTGAAGCCTACACTTTCCTAACTAAACTACACTCTGAGTACCTGGAACCTCAGAATTCCTTATCTGAATCTCCCTGAGTCTGCTTGCAGGGCCTGAGTGTCTTCTTCTTGAACTTGGGACTACACTTGTGATGTGTGTAATGTATCCCAAGGTACTAGGGATGGCCAAGGAGTGGTTGTTTGTGAAAAGGGGGATGTAGGGTTTGAACTGGACGTATGCCTGCAAGCTGGAGCTTCCCAGAAGGGCACCTGAGGCCCATGCTGCATGGATAGGGCCAGGGTGGGAACAAACAAGGATAGAAGGCTCTTCTTAAGCTACTGTCATCACATTTTAGCACAGAATTCTAATTCAAACCTCACCATCAAGGTTGATATGAAGGCAGTTTTGTCACAATAGGAGGTTAAACTATAACAGTTTGTGACTTGATTTATAACAATTGTTTATTTGAGAATTTATTTATTTGAGAGAGAGAGAGAGAGCATGAGAAGGAAGAGGGGCAGAGAAGGGAGAAAGAGAATCCTGAGCAGGCTCCGCACCATGTTCGTGTCTTTTCTTAGTTAATAGAATCATTATCCATTCATTTTCCAGCTAAAAGTCTTGAAGTCATGGTCAGCCTTCCCCTTCTCCAACCCTAAGGATTTCATCAGAGTTAAGATGTATTCCATGCCTAAAATGCCTGACTCCAACTTTCAAGACCCATCTTTCAGTGGATTCATTAGAACAACTTTTCAACCACCCTCTCTGCTTCTGTCCTCTCCTCCTGCATCCACTGACCACATTTCCACCAGAATGGTCATGCTCACATTCATTACTGGTTTCCCATCCCTGCCCCATTTTCCACATAGTGGAAAACAAATTCTGCTTTAGTGTTAAGGTCTTCACAGTCTGGTCCCTGCCTCCCCTTCCAGCCTTACTTACTTTCCATAAATGATTATGGAAATAATCATTGGTCTTGTCTCTTGGTCTTTATACTTATCTACACAACCATACACATATGCCCTATAATCTAGTCACTTTAGACTATTTGCTAATCCCAGACAATTGGCTAATTTACAAATTTGTCATAAGCTTCCACACAAATGTGTACTTACTTACACTATTCCTTCTATCTGCACTGCTTTCCTTCTCCTTATAATACTTTTTAAAAAAAGATTTTATTTATTTATTCATGAGAGACACACCCAGAGAGAGGCAGAGACACAGGCAGAGGGAGAAGCAGGCTCCATGCAGGGAGCCGGATGTGGGACTTGATCCCGGGACTCCAGGATCACACCCTGGGCTGATGGCAGGCTCCAAACCGCTGAGCCACCCGGGGATCCCCCAATAATACTTCTATAAAAGTCCAATTAACTGTTCTATTGCCACTTATTCCATGAAGCTTTCCACAAATACTCTGCCAAAATTACTTTGTCTCTTATGCTCACTTAACATTTATTTATGCCACTATTACAATGCTTACATTTTTTGCAAGTTATGAATGGATGCCTTTGTATCCCTTACATACAAATTCCTTTTATGCGGAACTAGTCTGTACTCATTTCTGTGTATTCCTCATGCCTTGCATATTGTCTCACACATAGTAAGGGCTTTGTAAATGTTTGTCTAATTTCTAAGCCAAATTTAAACAGAGATTGGTTTTAATAAAAATAAAAAACAAGCTGTACACCATATTCACTCAAAGGGGACTATCAGAATGTCTTTGTTCTATTCCAACCCACTGTGCAACCCTCAAACATTTACTTTATCAGGAGATGCTAAGATTTCACTCTCCAAAATGGGTTTAACATCTTCTCTAAAAGCTGCGGTGGTGTCTGCAAAGCTTGTCAAGAAGCCCTGATGAAAGGCAGTGCAGAGCTGCAGGCATTATTACAAAGACAGGTATAGTGTTCAACCCAGAACCAGTCACCTGTGCGTCCTTGGTTTTCAAAGATGACTCGCACATGTAGGCTACAGGTTTCCCTAAGTCACTTATCACCCTATACACAATGCTCCTTAGATGGAGACCATCTGGGATTGCAAAGTTTTCCGTCCTTAACTTGTCCAATTTTTTGATCACCTGCTCCGACATAAGTCTGGTTCTGTTTCGTGTTTATAGTGTGTCTCCCGGGCAGTTTATGGATCTGTTTCTGGCATTTTCCCTCAAATCATCTTGGGAATCACAGAATGAAGTTAGGGGAGCAAAAAATCTAAGTTGCTGTTTAATTTTCTGTTCTGCGATTTCCATATCCTTTTGGTTTTTAGAACTGGTGACAAAATGCTGTGTCTTTACTCAGTAAATATGCAGATGAAAACCAATTAAGCCTATCAAATACCTAGATGATAGCAACAGCATTACAAATTGTTTGACAATTCAGAAATGACTTTCACATAAATTATCTAATTTAATTCCTATTATAATCCTGCGAGATACATGTCCTGTTTTATAAATCAAAAACAATAGTTCACAGATTTTTCTTTCTTGAGGTCACAGAGCTAAGCGAGTGTTTTTCAGCTAGGACACAAGTCTTCTTTTTTTTTTAAAGATTTTTATTTTTTTATTGAGAGACAGAGAGAGACAGAGAGAGAGAGACAGAGAGAGACACAAGCGGGACTCGATCCTGGGTCTCCAGGATCAGGTCCTGGGCTGAAGGCTGCACTAAACCGCTGAGCCACCCGGGCTGCCCCAAGGACACAAGTCTTCTAAGCCCAAATCCCATTGTATAACATATAGGAAATACCCAAATACTTTAAAATATATATATAAAATATCTTTCAGATAAATGACTTTTTTTACTTGAAGAGCTAAGTAAATTATGCATAGTAAATTCTTTTTCATGTATCACAAAGTGTGTTTGTGAAAAAGTACCAAAATGGAAAAAAGTCCAAACTTCAGTATTTTAAAGCAGTTTTATTACTGACAGATACGATGCGTATGATAAACTAAAATGTAACTGGATAATAAGCTAAATATGGTCAGTAAAATTAGAGAAAGAATAATTTGAACAAAGCCTTTATTATTGCCTTCAATTACCAAGCAATATTACAATAATTAAACTATTTTATATATTCTATCTAAAAACTGACATAGATTTTATAATGCTAAACAAAGCCTATTACAGGCTACATTGAGTTCTGCCTCTCATAGCATGATGTTTATTTTTTCTCATTATAATTATTATTTATACTATTTCAAATACTGTTCATTATGATACATTAAAGAAACTCATCTTTAAAAATCAAATCATCAATATTAAGTACAATTTTTATGTTGTTTGTTCTTTGAGAGAGAGAGAGAGAGAGAGAGAGCACTTGAGTCAGTGGGGCAGGAGCAGAGGGAGAGAGGGATTCTCAAGCAGACTCCATGCCCAGTGTGGAACCTGATCTGGGGCTTGATCCCAGGACCCGGAAATCATGATCTGAACTGAAACCAAATCATATGCTTAACTTACTAAGCCACCCAGGTGTCTAAGCCCAATTCCTTTTCCAAGCCCAATTTTTAAAGATGAAGTAATTGCAATGGTATTGATAGCAGTAACAGCATCAATTTCTGGTATTACCTTCTTGAATTTGGGCAATAATTTGGTCTCTTTATGCTTCTTTTATTTTTTTACATGTAGTACTGGCAATAAAAAAGCATATTTTTTTACTCTGTGGGTGATAAGAAAGAGAAAAAAAGGGAAAATGCCTAAGGTCTTGTGTCTATGTCCTGTATTATCCCCTAAATTATCTGAGGGACTATTCATGCCAGCAATCTAATCAAGTGAAGTTATTTCACCTTCCTTCTACTTAATGAGAATTTACTTCATTTTAATTCTTATTGTTTATACTTGAAGTGAATCTTAATTTCTTTTCAGTATATCTTATTTTCTAACATAAATGCCTACAGTTATAAATGGCCACTGATATTGTTCTAGTAGTATGTCGCAAATTTGGGCATAGAGTGTTTTCACTGGCATTCAATATTAAATACTGTACAATCACCCTTATGATTTATTTTCACCCATAAATTATTTAGGCTTTGGTTTTCTGGAAGGAGGTGAAAGGAATAGGGCTGTGTATTTTATTCATTTCTATTTTTATTTAATTGTGATCAATGAACATTATCTACTTAGATACTCACTGGTATTTGTGGAGACTTCCCTTGTGTTTCAATACATGTCTAGCTTTTAAAAAAATTTTTATTTTAATGTTCCAGGTGTTCTTTAAAAGATTGTGCATTGCCAAATTATATGTGGTTCTATATATGTTTATTCAGTTGAAGTTGTTGTTCAAATATGTTCTATCTTTACTAATTTTTATTTGGTTTATCTACCAGTTTCTGAGAAAGTTGAGTTAAAATCTCTTACTATATTCCTTTTAAGAGTCTTACCTATTACTTATGGTACATTTTTTTCAACTATTTTCTAGACATTTAAAATTATTCTATTTTCCTAGACAACCATCACTTTAATCACTAAGTAATGAAAGTAAGAATGTTTTAAGCCTTGAAGCCTATCTATCTTGTCTTATATTAATATGGCTATACCAGCTTTCTTTTAATGGGCATTTACCTGAGAGATTCTATCTTCAGCTACTCTGGATCATTATACTTTAGAAATGTCACCTCTAGAAATTATTTTTTGTCATTCATTCAATATCAAAATTTTTAAAAGGCAAGTTAAGATAATTTACAGATTTTGTAATTACTTATATTTTAGGATTTGTGTTGTTTGCTTTTTATTTTCTCTTTTCTGCCTTCTTCTGATTCAGATCTAGTCATTTCCTTTCTGCTTGTTACTGGCTTATGTTAAATATCCTGTTCCTATTCTTTAGTTGTTGCTCTCAAAATTTTAGCAAACATGCTTAAATTAACAGCCTATTTAATCACTATTAATTTTCTCAAACAATATAAAAAACTTAAAGTTTTTATAAAACCTTTCCCTCAAAAACCTTCCATGTTTATGCCTAGTAGTTAATTACTAACTTTCCCCCACAGATTTATTGAGATATAATTCATGTACCATACAATGCACCCATTTGAAGTATACAATTCCATAATTTGGCTATTGTAGATAATGCTGCTATAAATTATTAGGGTGCATGTATTCCTTTGAATAAGTTTTTTTTTTAAATAAACTTTTGAGTAAGTATTTAAATACTTTTGAATAAATATTTTGGGGGTAAATACCTAACAGTGCAATTTCTGGATGGTAAGGTAGTTCTATTTTTAACTTTTTTGAGGACTCCCCATACTGTTTTTCAGAGTGGCTGCACCAATTTGTATTTCCACCAGCAGTCTAAGAGGGTTCTGCTTTCTCCATATCCTTGACAATACCTGTTGTTTCTTGTGTTGTTGATTTTGGCCATTCTGACAGGTGTGAGGTGATATCTCACTGTGGTTTTCTGATTTGTTATTTCCCTGATGATCAGTGATGTTGAGCATCTTTTCATGTCTGTTGGCCATCTATATGTCATCTTTGGAAAACTGTCTATTTGTGTCTTTGGCCCATTTTTAATTGGATTTTTCATTTTGCCGGTGTTGGATTTTATAAGTTCTTTATATACTTTGGATGCTCCCTTTATCAAATAAGCATTTGCAAATATCTTATCCCATTCCTGGAAGTGTCTGTCAACTGATGAATGGATGAGAACGATGTGGTACATATTTACAAACACACACACACACACACACATCCACACACACTGGAATATTACTCAGCCATAAGAAGAATGAAATTTTGCCATTTGCAATGCCATGGATGGAACTAGAGAGTATTATGCTAAATGAAGTAAGTCAAAGAAAAACAAATACAGTATGGTTTCACTCATATGTGGCCCTTAAGAAATAAAACACATCAGCGAAGGTGGGGAGCGGGAAGAGGCAAAATAAGAAGCCGATTCTTACCTATATAGAACACACTGATAGTTACGAGTGGAGGTTGATAGGCTGGTGGGTGAAATAGGTGATGCAGATTAGGAAGCACACTTGTAATGAGCACTGGCTGCTGTATGGAAGTGTTGAATCACTACATTGTACACTTGAAATTAATATTACACTGTTAGCTAAGTGGAATTTTAATAAATAAATAAATAAATAAATAAATAAGTAAATAAATAAATAAAGTATATAATTCAAGAGCTTTTAGTATATTCACAGAGCTCTACAACCATCACCACAATACATTCTAGAACATTTTCATCACCTCCAAAAATATATTCCACATTGTTTAAAATAAGTACAACCCTTGGCCCTAGGATGACACTAATCTAATTTCTCTCTATAGATTTGCCTACTTGCACATTTAACAATAAATTATACAACATATGATTCTTTGTGTCTGATTTACACTTAGCAAGATGTTTTCAAGTTTACCCAGGTATCAGCATCTATTAGAACTTAATTTCTCTATTTTTGCTTGAATATTCCATTGTATGGATATATCTCATTTTATTAACCATCTATCAGTTGATGAACCAATTGATGGACCAGTTGACGTCCACTTTTGGCTATTGTGAAGAATGCTCTGAACATTTGCATACAAGTTTCTGTGAAGATGTATATTTTCACATCTCTTAGGTATACACCTAGGTAGGAATGGAATTGTTGGATCATATATAATTCTATGCTTAGCCTTTTGAGGAACTGACTGAATATTCTTAAGGGCAGCCAAATCATTTTACATCCCCAATTTACATTTACTTCTACATTACATTTTACAAACTAGCTTTTTGCATTCCCAACACATCTTAACAGTTGAAATTATGTGTCATTTTGATTACAGACAGTCTCCCTAATGGGTGTGAAGTAGTATCTCCCTTTGGTTTTGATTTGCATTTCCCAGATAATCAATCATTTTAAGCATCTTTTCAGGTATTTATTAGTCATCTGTATATCTTCTTTGGAGAAATCTCCACTCAGATCCTTTGGTTAATTTTAATTATTTTTCTTTCTATAATTCAGTTACAAAATTTCTTTATAAATTCTAGATACAAGGTCTTCAATAAATATATGATTTACAAATGCTTTCTCCCATCTAGTGGGTTGTTTTCTCACTTTCTTGGTAGTGTCCATGAAACACAAAAGATTTTTAACTTTGATGCTATCCAATTCATCTATTTTAAATTTTGTTTCTTGTGCTTTTGTGTCATATCTAAACATCCATTGTCAAATATGAACACACGATTTACCCCTACATTTTCTTCTCTGAGTTTTATAGTTTTAGCTTCTACATTAAGATCTTTGATTCATTTTGAATTAATTTATATGTACCATGTGAGGTAAGGGTCCTAATTCATTCTTTTGCTTGTGGCTGTCCAGTTATCATCATGTGTTGAAAGACTTTTATACTCATTGAATGGTCTTGACATCCTAGTTGGAAATTAGTTGACCATAAATACATGGTTTTATTTTATTCTGCACTCTATCCCATTGATCTATATGTCTAGTTTTATGCTAGCACCACTTAAAAAAAAAAAAGATTGTGTGTATGTATGTATGCATGTATTTATTTATTTATTTATTTATGAGAGAGAGAGAATGAGCAGAAGGAGGAGCAGAGGGAAAGGGAGAAGCAGATTCCCCGCTGAGTAGAGACCCTGATGCAGGGCTCAATCCCAGGACCTGAGCTGAAGCTCAATCCCTGACCTGAGCTGAAGGCAAAAGCCTAATCAGCTGAGCCACACAGGTGCCACAGTACCACACTCTCTTGATTAATATTGCTTTTTAATAAATTTGGAAACTGGAAAGTGTGAGTCCTCCTACTATGTTGTTCTTTTTCAAGATTGTTTTGACTATTCTGGGTCCCTGAATTTCCATATGACTTTTAGAACAATTTGTCAATTTTTGCAAAGAAGCCAGATGGGAGTTTGACAGGGATTATTACATGCAGTCTAGAAGTAGATGATTTTGTAAGTATTGTTATCTTAACAATATTGTACTCCAATCCATGAACATGGAATGTCTTACCATTTATTTAGGTATGTCTCAACTTCTTTTAACAGTAATTTGTGGTTTTCTGAATATAAGTTTTACAATTCTTTTGTTTATTTTATGTTTTTTGAGTATACTGCAAATAAAATCCTTTTAAATTTCATACCTGGGTTGTTCATTCCTACAGTATAAAAATACAAATTGATTTTTGTATATTGACCTTGAACCTTGAAGCTTTGCTGAATTTTATTAACTCTAATAGTATTTCCTGGATTTGGGGGTGTTTTTATACACAAGATAATTTTATATGCAAATAGAGACAGTTTTACTTCTTTCTTTCCCATCTGGATGCCTTATATTCCTTTTTCTTTCCTACTTGCCATGGCCAGAACCTTCAGCACAGTGCTAAATAGAAGTGGTGAGAGTGGACATCCTTGTCTTATTCCTTATCTCTAGAAGAAAGCTTTCAGAATTTTACCACCAGGATAATGTTAGCAGAGGTTTACCTTTGCTAACCCTTTATCAGGTTGAGGAAGTTCATTTCTGTTCCCCATTTGTTGAATATTTTTATCATGAAAGGGTGTTGAATTTTGTCAGTTGCTTTTCTAACTTGTTTTTAAAACCCTCTCAAAATAATAGCTCTAATTTTAAGTGTTTTACACTCTAGTGTATTTACATTCACTCACTTGTTTACAAACTTTTAAGATCACCATTGCTTCTTGTATTGCATTATTTTTATTTTTTTAAATAATAAATTTATTTTTTATTGGTGTTCAATTTGCCAACATACAGAATAACACCCAGTGCTCATCCCGTCAAGTGCCCCCTTCAGTGCCCGTCACCCATTCACCCCCACCCCCCGCCCTCCTCCCCTTCCACCACCCCTAGTTCGTTTCCCAGAGTTAGCATTCTTTTTCTTTAGGCTTAATCTTATTGATGGTCCTAATGGAGAAGAGCTTTCAACAAAGCTCTGTGAGTTGTAAGCTTACTCATTCTTTATCTGAGAATTTTTCTCTTTTATTGTCTTTCATTCATGAGTAATTGTTTAACTGGAAATAGAGCATTAGGTTAACATTTTGTTTTCCTCAGAATTTTGAAAATATCTATCCACTGTCTTTTTTGCTCCTCATTACTTTTGAGAAGTAAATTGTCATCATTCTAATTGGTAACTGTATTTTCCTTTTTTGTTGCTTTTTAAATTTTTTCTCTTTGAAACTGATATCCTGCACCAAATTCAACTATCCTCTGTCTCTATGTGAATTTGTTTTGTTTATCCTACTTGGGAAACAGTATGCTTCTGCAATCTGAGAATTTAAGTCTTCCTTTAACTCTAAATAATTCTCTGGCTCTTTTTTTTTTTTAAGATTTTATTTATTTATTCATGAGAGACACAGAGAGAGAAGAGGCAGAGACACAGGCAGAGGGAGAAGCAGGCTCTATGCAGGGAGCTTGATGTGGGACTCGATCCTGTGACTCTGGGATCACGCCCTGAGCCAAAGGTAGGTGCTCAACCACTGAGCCATCCAGGCGACCCATCTGTCTCTATTTCTTGAAGACTGTCACTCATCAAATTCTTTTTATCTCTGTTCCATGAAAGTGTTTCTCAGTAAAAGTATCTTAAACCTTATCATGCTATTTCCCATGTCTCTTGGCTTCTTCATAATTTAAATTTATGTATATTTATGTTTCATTCCAAATGATTTCCCCAGAACTCACAGAGTACAAAATTAAAGAGTGAAATAGTTGTCCAAGACATTCCCCATTTATTTTATTGTCCAAGTTCTGATTTCCTCAGAACTATTTTCTCTTATTAATTCTTTCTTCAGTTGTACCTAATTTATGCATCCATGCGGAGTTCTGTTTTTGCAATGACAACATTTTTATTTCAAGTAGTTTCATTTTATTTTTCAACTATTCTTGTTTCATTAGCATTTATGGATTCATCATTATATAAAATTATTATTTCTTCTTCAACTACTTAGTAGTTATAATAAGTAATATTATATTTAAAGAACTATAAACATACTTATTAATATCTTTCAAATTATTCTATTAACATCATTTTTTAGTATCTTATGATCATATTCTCTCTAGTTCTCTCTCTCATATTTAGTGAGCAAGTAATTTATTGTTTTTCCTTTGTCCCATGTATCTAGGGGTGTAGAATTATTCTTATACAGTGATTGAGCTTTTTTGTTTGTTTCCTTAAGCATTACAGTCCAGTGTATTCTTCTGGTCTGAAATAAGTTTTTAAAATTAATTCCAAAGCTTGTTATTCCTACTTCATGCATTGACTATAAATTTTGACCACATACTTGATTTGGGTGCAGACTTAGGTCCTTGATTTTTCTCACATGAAATTATTTATAATGTTGTCCAGAACAAGTCAGCAATATTTCTTTGCTCTTGCCTAGGTTGTTCTGAAGGGATGTCTCTTCTAATGGCCTCTTCTAAAGAGACTTTAGGCTATATCTGACAATCCTTTGAGCATCCGCTTCAAGGTTCCTTCTGGATTTGAGCTATCTGTTACTTTCTGGCATTTTGGGTTAGATATTTTCTTTTGTGTGTTTGGCTATAAGTTTCCTAATTAGTTTATATGGCATTTTATCTAGTTTTTTTTTCTGTGTTTATAGTTAAGAGTGATCATAGAAAAGGGTTCATGCAAAATTAAATTCTGTCTGTGCTTAGTTGTAGTTTAGGCTAGAAAATTAAATAGGGGGAATGGCTTGGACAACTATTTCACTCTCTAATTTTGTACTCTCAGACACATTTTCTAGAGTGCCTAACTCCCTATGGTGGCAAACTATGATGTCATACATACACTTAAGTTATTCAATCTTGATTCAATTCATATCCATGCCTCATTTGTGAACCAATAAGCTGTCATTTTCACCACCTGTAGTGAGACATCAGCAAGAGCGTCCAAATGAGAATAAAAAGCTAGTTAACTTCAATATCATACCTGAAACTTTTGTTCTTCCTTTCTGGCACACACAAAAGAGATATAGACCTCAGAGAATATTTTTATGGACGATGGTCTCTCAAACTGAGAACCTTGATAATTATATCACTACTAACCCCCCCCACTATAGCCAGCATGATTGTCTTAAAATTTAAATCATATCATGTCATTCTCAATGGTTTCCCATCTCAGTAGCATTAAAAAGAAAGAAAAACAAACTCAGTCCTAGTCGCCCAAAAAGGCCTATGAATCTAGCCCCCATACTTCTTTATCCTCATCTCCTTCAACGGTCCCTTTAGCTCACTTCACTCCAGCCATACTAGTTGCTTATTGCTCCTCTGTATGCTAAGATCTCATCTCAGAAACTCCACACCTGCCAGTCACTCTATTCTGAGTGTACGAAGTAAACCCATCACTCTCTAAGTTTCTTCAGTACTCTGGTCAAAAGCTACCTTCCATGGCAACCCAACCTAAACTAGAAATCAACACACATCCCCCATTCCCCTTACCCTTCCTGTTTTTCCCCCTTTCACAGCATTTATCAGCAACTGACACAGTATTCTGGTTATCTGTTTATTGTCTACTCTCATAGAATATACACAGATTTCAGGAGGACAATTTGGTTTTTTGTTTTGTTTTTTGGGTTTATTTTTTTGCTTGTTTGGTTTTTAGTATTTGGGTTTTTGTTGTGGTTGCTGCTACTGCTGTAGCCCTAGTGCCTAGAAAATTGCCTACCATATAAAAAGATTTAATCTGAAACACTAAAGGAATACCATGTCACACTTTTTTCAAAAGTGAACAAAACAGAGGCATATAAACAAAATTTGTTTATGGATATTATTTCTCAGATACACACACACACTCATACCTATATTGGAATATATTTATGTATAAATATATTTTATTTATGCTATGTATTTAATATATTAAAGTTAATATATATTATAGATTTTAATATATATGTGTGTATATACATACACACACATACAAACACACATAGAGAGAAAGAGATAGTGACACAGAGAGATCTATCAGCTCATTATCTAATCCAAAAGTATAAACTTATTGATAGATATCCTAAGTTAAATAGTAATAGAGGAAAAGTGCTCTTTCTTTTCAGTAATTTCTCCAAAGAACCTTCCATCTTCATCCATTCCATAGAGGAAACACAAAGAGCTCCAATAGACTTTCATTCTCTGAGCCACTGCCAGTGTCCTCTTAGAATATGAAAGATAGAGATTGAGGACAATGATCTAAATGTCATCCCAGGGAAGAGAATCTAGAGACAGAGAATGTTAGTGCAATAAGTATTCTGATAAAGTAGTTCATGCTGTTTATGACTCAGAATAAGAATATAAATGAATATCAAGATTTTAAATAGTCTGACGTGTTTATGTAAAGCATTAACGGTTGAAGAAAATAGATATTATCATGCCTTAATACATCTTTCAACTATGAGTTATGATTAAATCTTAGAGAAAAATGCTTTTGAAATAATTGGTTGTACTGCCAAGACATTAAAACTTAAATAATAAATAGCAGCAGATGGAAGGAGGAAAATGTAGAGATAAAGTTATTTTAAATTCTTGAGAAAGCATTACTTTATTTAGCATTAATTAGGAAACAGTAATCTAAAATAAATGATAGGTTTTCAAAAAAGATTTATTTATTTATTTGTGAGAGACACAGAAAGAGGCAGAAACATAGGCAAAGGGAGAAGCAGGCTCCTCAGAGGGAGCCTGATGTGGGACTCGATTCCAGATCCTGGGATCACTCCCTGAGCGAAGGCAGACACTCAACCGCTTAGCCACCCAGGTATCCCAATAAATGATAGGTTTTTGAGAAATTAAAAAAATTCAGAGAAGAGGCACATTTTGCTAATCAAGTCACCCAACTCAGTCACACAGATTATCAGTGGCATATGATGGAAAGAAAATGGCACATGAAAAGAACATTGGAGGTCCAGGTCTAGCATTGGCTAATTTGGGGATTTTAACATATCAGGTCAATGTACTCAGCTTGAATCATGAAACAAGTTAGGTGGACAACTGCATGTTTCTTTTTTCTTCAGTTATTTCCATATAAATATATACCAGCAACCTTTGCCACTCCTCTTTCAGTTTGATCAATTTGGCCACTGACATTAGCCAAAGAATGGCCAATCTATTATTTCATTTGCCTGCCATAAACAGAGTCTAGGCCAGAGTAAAGTAATGGACAAGCAATCAGATTCAGAGACCATATTTGATGAAAAAAAATAAAGGATGATCGAGATCCCTTTTTTGTATATCCACTCCCTATTCTTTTCTACTTAGTTTCATACACATTTAAGATGCGTAAGCCACGCTACAGACAATTCCCACAAATTGTCTCTTTAGTCTCAGAAAATAACAACAGAAACAGTCAGAATAAGGAATTCTTGGTTTTCATCCACAAATGGATTTCCATAGGTCACTTCTGTGACACTTCTTCTATTTGTACAGATTTATATTCTGTGTGTCTAATTTTCATGGGTTTTTAAGTCATGTGAAAAACACTAGTATTTTTGCCAGAATAATTCAACAGGCATATGACAACTGAAATTAACAGTTCACCCTAAGCCCTATATTCTCCTTCTGCTCCTCTAAAAACAAACAAATAAACAAACAAAAACCTGTTGACAGAGAAGAGTCTAATTCAATTTGTACACCTGGCTACCATGTGTGGGATCCTATTTATTTCTCCCTTCTAATAGAATTTGAATTGCTGTGGCACAATGTCTCATCTCCATCGGCAAGAGAGACAAATACCAACAATTAGCACTTACCTACGTTACTTCTTGTCAAAGAGTCCTCACAGCTCTATTCCACTTAACTGTGAATGTACCACTTAAGGCACTAAAGTATTCTGCTAGTGGGAAAAGCCAAGAAATTTCTTTAAATGCCTATAATGGGTGATTTGACACCAAACATATTTCAGATGAGGTTAAGAGTTATATACATATATGTGCATTATTGGTAGCGTAAACTTTCTACATCAACAAGAGTAGTTTTCCACTGCAAATTAATAGATTATAAAATCAGTAGGCTTTTCATGAAAGTGAGTTAAAAAAATGGGGGCAGAAATAACTTCAATCTTTCAAGAATATTTTGCCTTTAAAACAACTTTCTGTAAAATCACCTAAAATAAAATATAAGCTAACTCTGATTCTATGAGTTCAGTGGAGTCAAATTCAACTTGAAAACATCTTTCATTTCTATAGCTACTTTATTATATTTATACGAGACTACAAAAAATTAATTGGGTGATTTAAGTGAGTCAACTGTCACATATATTACGAGCTCTGCATGTGTGTGTTATGAAGCAATGTTGACTATGAGTTCAGCCTTTTACCAATTTATTTAGCCAAGGTTGCTAGAAGTTACTTAATGAGCATGAACGCACAAACTGTCAATAAACCTACAGGAGGAAAAGTGGCCCATGACCTAAAAGGACCCCTCTGTTAGGCCAGGGAGATGATGAAGTATGTTAAGTCACTAGCCCTTCTGTGTGATGCTTGTTTATGCTGCCAAGGCACGTGTGGCAAATTTGCAGAGTTGGGGGAGAGGGAGAGTTGGTGGGGAGAAAGTCAGTTTCTAAAAATTCATCTCATAACATGTATTGAATTAAAAAACCTGAAAGAAGTACTTTTTCCCATTAAAATGTAAAAAATGTATGAATATCTGTAGCATCTACTCTTTGATCTCTCAGTACTTAAGCTATTCCCCAATGACATTTGACAATCTATTTGATGCTTTCAGCTTATAGAATGTTATATTCAGGGTTTGCTTACAAGTTACCTATTGAATATATGGAAGGGTTAAGAATTAGCAGTTTAAGAATTGGGCAGAGCTGGATTGCACCCTGGCTCCATCATTGACAAGCTCTGTAGCAGTGGACAAGTTCTTTAAACTCCTAAAGCCTGAGTCTCTTTATCTGTTATATGAGGAAAATAAATAATGCTGACGGAGGAGGGAGTTGTAAGACCAAGTGAAATAAAACAAAAATTCATATACTGCAATTGACCCAGAAGTATTATCTTTTTTATAGTTGTCAGGGTCCTCAGTTTTAAGCAATAGAGATTGATTGGCAAATAAATTGGCAAAAGGAGTGGACAATCAGAGAATCCACCAAAAGAGTAGAGAATGAATCTGGCAGAAAACCAAGGGACATCAGTTATAAGAGCAGAAGGCACAGGAACTGATATTGCTGCTATTGGATTGTTACTGTCATACCATTTGGCTCCCGATTCCTCCATATTGGCTGGAAGAAATCTCTAACTGACCCCATTCCCATATTATTCAAAGCTAAAGACAAAGTAATCTTATTGGCAAAGATTAAGACACACACCCTTATTCTACCAAAGAGTAAATAAGGGTCCCTTCTGTTTCTATAGTGGGAGAGGGCCAGTCTCCCCAACTTAAAGATTCCTCCATATAGGAATAGAATCATATATGGGGCACACTGTGAGGTTGTAAAACAAGACTTAATACATTTCAAAGGATCAATATCAAACAATGAATTTATCTAACTACAATTCCAATTCCAATCAATTAAAATTTGTTTAAAATGGATAGTTTTTAAAAACTCCATGTATCTGTACATTTTTAAAGTGCTTTTAAAAATGATTCAACCAAAAAAGAAATTATAATGGAAATCATTAAATACTTAGAAATGGATGAGAATAAAAATATCAAAACATAGAATGCAGCAAAATAAATATTTTGAGAGAAATTCATAGTCTTAATGCTTACCTTAGAAAGAAATGAAATAAGATGTGGTTATGTATACAATGGAATATTACTCAGCGATTAGAAATGACAAATACCCACCATTTGCTTCAACGTGGATGGAACTGGAGGGTATTATGCTGAGTGAAATAAGTCAATCGGAGAAGGACAAACATTATATGTTCTCATTCATTTGGGGAATATAAATAATAGTGAAAAGGAATAGAAGGGAAGGGAGAAGAAATGGGTAGGAAATATCAGAAAGGGAGACAGAACATGAAGACTCCTAACTCTGGGAAATGAACTAGGGGTGGTGGAAGCGGAGGAGGGCGGGGGGTGGGGGTGAATGGGTGACGGGCACTGAGGGGGGCACTTGACAGAATGAGCACTGGGTGTTATTCTGTATGTTGGCAAATAGAACACCAATAAAAAATAAATTTATTATTAAAAAATTTTTAAAAATAAAGAAATGAAGTCTAAATCAGTGACCAAACTGTCCAGTTTGGTCAAGTTAAGGATAGAACAATGCCTGCCCCCCACACCCTCTCTTTCACCCTCCCTATTCCTTGGGACACAATACTGAAATTAGACCAGTAGTAACCCTCCAATGGCCTCTAAATGTTTAAATGAAAGGAAGAGTCACATGTCTCTCACTTTTAATCAAATGCTAGAAATGACTAAGCTTAGTGAGGAAGGCATGTTGAAAGCCAAGACAGGCCAAAGTTTAGTTCTCTTGCACCAAATGATCAGTCAAGTTGTGAATGCAAAGGAAAGTCCTTGAAGGAAATCAAAAGTCTACTTCAGTGAACGTGCAAATGATAAGAAAGCAAATTGCCTTATTGCTGATACAAGGAAATCTGAGGGGCCTGGATAGATGAAACCAGCCACAACATTCCCTTAAGTCAAAACTAAGAGCAAGGCCTTAATCCTAAATTCTGTGAAGGCTGAGAGAGGTGCAGAAGCTGCCGAAGAAAAGTTTGAAGTTAGAAGAGGTTGGCTGATGAAGTTTAAAAGAAGAAGTCATCTCTATAATATAAGAGTTCAAGGTTAAGCAGTGAGTACTAATATAGAAGCTGCAATAAGTTATCCAGAAGATCTAGCTAAGATAATGAAGGTGGTTCCACTAAGCAATGGATTTTCAATATAGAAACTGCCTTCTATTGGAAGAAGATGCCATCTAGGACTTTCGTAGCTATAGAAGAGAAGTCAATGCCTGGCCTCAAAGCTTCAAAAGGACAGGCTGACTCTCTTATTAGGAGTTAATGCAGCTGGTGACTTGCAGTTGGAGCCAATGATCATTTATCATTCTGAAAATCCTAAGGCCCTTATGCTTAATCTACTCTGTGCTCTGTAAATGGAACAACAAAGCATGGGTGATAGCACATCTGTTTACAACATGGTTTACTGAATAGGTTAGGCCTACTGTTGAAACTTACTACTTAGAAATAATAACTGTCAAAATATTACCCCTCATTGATAATGCACCTGGTCGTCAAAGAACTCTGAGGGAGATGTACAATGAGATTAATGTTATTTTCACACTTGCTAACACTATATCCATTCTAAAGCTCATGGATCAGGGAGTAACTTATACTTTCAAGTCTTATCACTTAAATACATTTTGTAAGGTTGTAGCTGCCACAGATAGTGATGCCTGTGGTGGATCTGGGTGAAGTAAATTGAAAACCTTCTGAAAGGATTCACCATTCTAGATGCCACTAAGAACATTTGTGATTCATGGGAAAAGGTCAAAATATCAACATGAGTTTGGAAGAAGATGGTTGAAACCTTGACCCTGAGGGGTTCAAGACTTCAGTGGATTCCTCTACCTGCAGATGTAGTGGAAACAGCAAGAGAACTAGAATTCAAGGTGGATTCCGAAGATGGAACTGAATTATACAATCTTATGATAAAACTTTCACAGATAAGGGGTTTCTTCTTATCGATGAACAAATAAAGTAGTTTCCTGAGATGGAATGTACTCCTGGTGAAAAGACTATGAAGACTGTTGAAATGACAAGGATTTAGAATATCATACAAACTTCATTGCAAAGTAGCAGCAGGGTTTGAGAAGATTGACTGTAACTTTGAAAGAAGTTCTACTATAAGTAAAATGCCACCAAACAGCATGGTATGCTAAGAGAAATCATTATGAAAGGCATCATCAATCTATGTGACATACTTCATTGTTGTCTTATCTTTAAGAAACTGCCCCAGCAACCCAGTCTTCACCAACTACCACCCTGATCAGCCAGCAACATCAAGGGAAGACTCTCCGCCAGCAAAAAGATTATGACTTGCTGAAAGCTCAGATGATGGTTGGCATATTTTTTCAGCAGTATTTTTAAATTAAGGTATGTACGTTGTTTTTTAGATATAATGCTATTGCACACTTAATAGACTATAGTGTAGTCTAAACATAACTTTCATGTGTACTAGGGAATCAGTAAATTCATTCTAATCACTTCATTGTGATATTCACATTATTGTGGTGATCTGGAACCAAATCTGTAGTATCTCTAAGGTATGTCTGAACTTATGAAATATTTATATGTGAGAGATATACGTTGAAGGTTAGCAGAGAAAGGTGGGACTCTTCAATAAATGGTACCATAACAATTCATTATTCATAAAGGGGAAACATAAAAGGTAACTCTAGGTAGGTTAAGAAATTCAATGTGAAAAGCAAAGCATTCAGTTGAAAACAGGAGAATATTTTTCTGACCTTTGGTTAAGGAAGGCTTTTTACTAAAACACAGAACACTAATCCTAAAAGAAAAATATATGATAACAATTAACTACATTAAAATAAAGAATATGTGTTCATCAAGAGAACAAAGCAGAAAAGAAAAAAACTAGCCATAAACTGGAAGAAAATATACATAACTCAGACTCTTTCCTCGACAAAGAATTGGGAGTCCAAAATCCACCAAGAAACTCTTACAAACTAATAATAAAAACACACAGCTAGTAAGTCAGGGAACTGATATGTTCATATGCTTCACAGATTAGGAATGGCTAAATATACAAAAAGAAGCTTAATTTCATTAGCAATCAAAAAGAAATAACAAAAAATTATATCCAATAGGTTGGCAAAAATTAGGAAGTCTGACCATATCAAGTGCTGGTGAGGCTATTCCCATACTGGGAGTATAGACTGGCACAACCACCTTGGTGTCCTGTTTAGCATTATCTTCCAAAGTTGAGCACTGCATACTCTGCAACTCAGAGATTTTACTCCTGGGTGTATCCCCCAGAGACACTCTTGCTCAGAAGCGCCAGGTGACTGCAAGATATGTGAAGTGTTTGTAGCAGTTCTCTTTATAGTATCAGAATGCTGAAAGCCACCCAGCATCCAAAAGAAAAAGAGATATAAAATTATTATATGGTCACATAACTGATATTATAAAATGATAAAAACAATGAATAACATAAATGAATCCTAGAAGCATAATATTGGATAACAAAGCAAGGCCCAGAAAACTACATACAATATGAGACCTTGTTTGTAAAAATGTGAAAGAGGCTAAACAAAAAAATGAAAAAACGGATAGTTTAGGCATACATGCTCATGTGATAAAACCATTTTTTAGAAGGAAGGATAAACACAAAATTCACAGGGAATGCTGGGAAAACACAGATGCTATCAAAGAGTTCCAGCTGTATTCAAGATCAGGGAGCTGAGGCTGAGATAAGGTGAACATAATTTTACATGCTGGAAAACAATATGCAAGAAACAGAGTTAAAAGAAACAGAGTTGTCAAGTAATCCATTCAGCATTTGGCTAATTTTGGCAAGTTGTCCTAGAGCAAGTTAAGAGCAGAATTAGAGGGGCATTTGGGTGGCTCCGTGGTTGAGCGTCTGCCTTTGGCTCAGGTCACAATCCTGGGGTCCTAGGATCAAGTCCCTGCATCAGGTTCTGTGGGGAACCTGCTTGCCCTTCACCAATGTCTGCCTCTCTCTCTGTGTGTCTCTCATGAATAAATAAATAAATAAATAAAAACCTTTAAAATAATATTTAAAAAAAAGAGAGCCATCAGTCAGGGAGCACCTGCAATATCCCAGGTGAGGGAGGGCAGTAGCCTAGAAGACGATGGGGTGGACATAGAAAAAAATAGATTCAAGAAGTATCATCTTTGTCATTGTCATAGCAGTGACAGTGACAACAGTGGAAGTATTCTCATCATAGTAATCATCTAATCCAACTCTTGGAGACTTGAGTAGTCTCCAAGAGCTGGGCCAGGTGATCAGACTTCATTCCAGACTGGGATGCTTATGTCACTCAGTAGTTGGGTCCTGCAGTCAATCTCCACAAAGCTGTTGCAATATTAAACTTTCTCATATATATATGGTATATATACAATGGCATATTGCTTAGCCACCAAAAAGAATGAAATATTGTCATTTGCAATGACTTGGATGGAACTACAGGGTATTATGTTAAGTGAAATCGGTCAGAGAAAGACAAGTATCATATGATTTCACTCATATGTGGAATTTAAGAAATTAAACAGACAAACATAGGGCAAGAGAAAGAAATATAAAGTAAGACAAAAACAGGGAGATAAACCGTAAGAGATTCTTAACTCTAGGAAACAAACTGCAGGTTGCTGGAGGGGATGTGGGTGGGGGGATAGAATACTGGGCAGTGGGCATTCAGGAGGGCCATGATGTAATGAGCACTGGGTGTTATATGCAACTGATGAATCACTAAATTCTACCTCTGAATCTAATAAAACACTATATATTAATTAAATTGAATTTAAATTTTTAAAAAATAGGGGAAAAAACTTTCTAATTCCCATTTTCTTCTATTTTTAACTGACTTTCCTGTTCCTGACCCTACTCTCAGTGTCTCCACTCTGCTTTGAAACTCTCAGATCTGCTGTTTCACAGGCATCCCATTCCCTTAATCCCCTACTTTGTTCATAATATTCCCTTTAATTCCTTGCCTTATTGCAATAATTCCCAATCCTCATTACACAGGTGAACTATCTGGGAAAGTTTAAAATACTGCTACTGGGCAGCCTGGGTAGCTCAGTGGTTTAGCGTCACCTTCAGCCTAGGGCCTGATCCTGGAGACCCAGGATCGAGTCCCACGTTGGGCTCTCTGCATGCCTGCTTCTCCCTCTGCCTGTGTCTCTGCCTCTCTCTGTCTCTCAAGAATAAATAAAATAAAATCTTTAAAAAAAAATACTGCTACCTGTGCTCTAACCCAAGAGATTATGATATAATTTATCTGGGGTGGAGCCCAGGTATTGGAATTTGATTAAAGGACCCTCTGAATTTCTAATGGACAGTCACAGGTGAGAACTGTTAACTAAAACCTATATCTCCCTTGCAAACATGTGGATGATGATGATCAAGCCCTTCATGCCTTCATACCTCAGGACTATATTCTCAACTCCTTGCTTTCCATTGCCTCTTTGAAACCAGTACTCTCTGATCCTAAGCATCCTTGTGACCTAGTCTTTTCACTCTTAGATACATGCCCACAAGAAAAGAAGGCATGTATCCATGCAAAGACTGGGACCAGAGTATTTGTAGCAGCTTTATTCATGATAACCAAAGACTAGATACGACCATCTGTTCATCAACAAGTAAATAAATAAATGACGGAATACATGCACAATTATATATTATTCAGCTATAAAAAATAATGGTTATCAATACATGGAACAGCATGGATGAATTTCTAAATAACAATGCTGTGTGAAAGACACCAGCAAGAAGAAAGGATACTGAATGGTGTGTGTGTGTGTGTGTGTGTGTGTGAAAATGCAACCTAATTCACAGTGACAGGCAGCAGAGCAGTGGTTGCCTGGGAAGGGTGGGACAGAGATTTGAAGGGGCATAACACAGTGACATCTGGGATAACGGATATGTTATATTCACTGTTGTTTGTGGTGAGGGTTTCATGGGTGTATACATATGTCAAAACTTATAAAATTGTACCCTTTCAACCTCTTCTGTTTACTGTGTTTTTATTATACTTCAGTGATGCTGTTTAAAATAGTAATTCTAAGAAAGAGAAAATTGCTCTATTCCAGATACTGGTCAAAGAAAATAACTTCAAATTTCAAGCCAATATCCATTAAGATTCAGCTAGAGATCTGATGGCTGCATTTTTCATTCACTATTCATTCATTCAGTCAAGAAATATTTCTTGAATACTCAGTGTAGCACTGAGGATTTAACAGTGAACAAAACAAATTGCCTGCCTTCCTGGAGCTCATATTCTTGAGGAGAAATTTGATAGCAAATAAAGAAATAACTATGCACAATGTCATGTTAATAAATACGATAAAAAAATACAGCAGAATCATCTTTCCTGACACCATCAAATTTTCCTCTGAATTTACCTATCTGCATTCTTTTCACCCTCAATTGGATTGTTTTTATTCAACAGCAACTTTGCAGTGCTGTGACCAACACACACTGAAGGATCCATTAGGAGCAACTGCAAGGAGTCATACATAGAAGAAAAGACAGCAGGCAAGCTCACTTCCAGTTCATTTTACATTATAAAAAAATAATTTTATAGCATTTCCTATGTGCCAAACACTGTTATACATGCTCTATAAAAATTTAGGCATCTTATCCTCATAATGACCTTATGAGCTAGATACTATGATTATGCCCATTTTCAGATGGGTAAGCTGAAGTGCAGAAAAATGGAGTATCCTGTCCAAATACCAAATAAGCAGTAAATACTGGAAGTAGACAGCTTGTTTTAGAGTCTGTAGGTTTTTAAAAAAGATTTATATTGCTTTGTGAGAGAGAGAGCACACATGAATGTACATGGTAGGGAGGGTCAGATGGAGAGAGAAAGAGTCTCATACTGAGTGCCAAGCCCAACTCAAGGGCTCCATCTCATGACCCTGAGAGCACAAACTGAGTAGAAACCAAGAGTTGGATGCTCAACCAACTGCCACCTGAGCACCTCTAGAGTCTCTACTTTAAGCCATTAATCAAAGATGCCCCCCTTGAAACAAGGAAGCTTTAGTAGGGATGCCAGCTTTTTTGATAGATTTCAGCAGTGATACATAGAATAGGCATATTGCAGGGAAATGATAAAGAGGAATAATGAAGGCTAAAAGAAAGTGTTGCATAGAGAAAGAGCAATTTAAGCAAATAATAAAAATAGGATCTCCCCCCCCCCCAAAAAAAAATTAATTTTTCAACCAATATTTAGTAAATGCTAACAAAAGGGTACAAAACAAATGGGTTAGAGATGAATCTAGCTGGCCAACAGGGTCAGCTTCTCATATTTATGTCACTAGCCTGGGCTTTGAAAACATGATCTTCTAAGTTCCTGACCAGGAAGTTCATTTACTGTTAGGAAGAGAGAGAGAAAGATGACCTCATCTCTGGACCAAATAGCTCATTATGTTCATTCATTCATTCATCTGATCATTCATGTTTCTACCTGTCAAAATCATTACAAATATCTATTATGGGGATGCCCAGGTGGCTCAGAGGTTTAGCGCCACCTTCAGCCCAGGGTGTGATCCTGGAGACCCCAGATCCAGTCCCATGTCAGGCTCCCTGCATGGAGCCTGCTTCTCCCTCTGCCTGTGTATCTGCCTCTCTCTTTGTGTCTCTCATGAATAAATAAATAAAATCTTTATTAAAAAAAACAAGTATCTATTATGTGCAGGGTCAGAAGAGGCACATGGCTGGCTCTAACAGTACACTGGATAAACAGTCTCTGCCTTCCCGAGGACTACATTTAGCTTTCTGGGAGGAGATGCAAATGTTAAACTATGAATTTAATATTTAATTACTAAATTGTATTTGTTATAAATTGTCACAAAAAAGAAGTTCAAATGCTGAGGAGATATGAACACAATCACAATTTAGAGTTGAATAGTAAGAGTGTTAAACATTGGGGACCGAGGGGACAAAGAAGAAAGTCATCAAACTGATCCTGGAAAGATGGAGGAGATGGGGTGGACAGGGAATGGGCGGGTGGGGGGATTGGGGAAAAAATTTCAGAAAAGCAACCCACTTCAACTATTGAGGTCAAAAAGAAAGAAGGAAACTCTAACTTCTGTTTCCCTCTGCAGAGACAGTTATCGAAAACAATTATTTTCTATTCCAAATTATTTTGTTTTACCAACATATAGGTTTGTCCCAATTTTAATATCCCATTCAGCTCCATGTGCATCCGGAAGGGCGTGCATCTCAGTGTGCAGTAATGGCACCACCCTTGCACCATCTGTTTCTAATTAGGTAATTCAGGCTCTCCCTGGGTGAATGACTTAGCATGACTCTGCAGCCTATTTTTTTTTAAAGGAGCCCAATTATTTTATGACACAAACAAGTTACACGAAACAGAGCTAACCCATACCCTCCTGAACAAAAATTATATTTCTTACCTGGGAACAGATAGGTTAAATGACTTGTGCAAAGTGCATGTATTAACAGCTGGATTTTAGGTTTTTTGTGGGTTATTTTTTTTTTTATCTTTAAGACCGTTCTCTTTGATAAGTCTGAGAATGCATTTTCTGAGGGCTCTTCCTGCAGAACTATTTCTTTCAGCAGCCTCCTTTGTTCATTTTTATGAGTTAAGTCCAAGTTACAAATAAATGGATCTGTCATCATTTCTCAGAATGTGTTGTTTTCAACATGACCTGCTGATTTTCCCAAGTGCTCACTGTTATTGCGGAGTCATGGTAGCATGGCCCATCAACCCCTTGTGCTTGCTTTTTGGCCACTGAATCCCTTGCCTTTCCTTTGACCTCCACCCAAGTATACAGCCTTGCATCATTCTTTTCTCCAGATGTCTCTACTTTTTTTTTTTTTTTTTTGATTCAAGTCCAAAGTATTTTAACTTGGATTTCTTGACTTATCCCAAGAATAAGAACAGCTGCTGGAAAAAAGCCCAATCTTGCACAGTCAAATCTAGGTAGCAAGACTCCCTCACGTGCATAGCAATCTCACTGTCATACTTCTGAGAACAGCCCCTCCACTTTTCCTTTACTCCCCACAGTGTTGCTGAGAAACTCAAATGAGATCAAATATGTGAAACTGCTTTGTGTAGTGTGAAAATATGAGGAGGAATAACTGTCCTGTGGCTTTCTTCTTGAGTTAGCTTTGTGAATCTAGTAAGCAGTAAATTGCATGCATGGTTTGTTAGACTGTGAGGTAAATCAATTGATTGGTTGTAACACCTGATTTACCTACTTCAAGGTTACCCTAAGGGATCACCTCCTCCAAGAGCCTATTGTTGAACCTTGATTCTCCACTTAGCTGCACAGTAGAGTCAGCAGGGAAGCTTTCTATGCCCGGGCCACATATCTCAGAGTGATAACATTACACATTCTGGAAGAGAAGCCAGGCATCAGTACTTTCTAAAGCATTGCAAGGGATTCCAGTGTTTGCCCAAGCATGAGAATTACTGGTCTATGCTTCTAAAACACTGTGTACAGACCCCTATCACAACTCTTAGCATATTGAATCAAATCTATCTATGTGCCCATCTCCTCCTGGACTGTAGCCTCCTTTATTTTATTTATTTAATTTCACATCTAGAGTCTAGCACAATGACTAGTACCCACAAGTGTTCAAGAAATGTTAAATTAAATAGAAAAAAATTACAAATTGCTCCAGATTCCTCTGGATGATTTTTCCTACTGTACCGACCAGTAAAATGGCTCAAAAAGGAGACTGGGTAAGAGCTGAATTTTTGTTTGTTTTGAATATTTAAACTATTGGCTGTGAATTTTAAAAGATAGTTGGAAAAACTATTAAAATTTCATCTCTGAGAGAGGAACAACATCTTTTTGATACATGGTGTTTAACTTTTAGAGTGAAAATTTTAGGACCCAAAACTGGATTGACAATGTATTAACAAATTCTAACAATACTAAAATAAATGCATTAGAGTTATCTAAAAATAATTTTCTCTCAGTATTCTAAAACACTCATCCTAGTAGTTTAGTATGCTAATTGAACTTGCAATTTTGTTAAAAATGCAGGGAGGGTCTGGGTGTTGGTACCAGAATTTCAGATTCAAGAGGGCTGGTGTGGAACAAAGGCATTTGTGTGTAGTTTTGTGGATTTTTTTTTTCCTGTGCCCAAAGAATGTTTTACTCTCTACACAAACATATACTATACTATCTCATATACAGTGAGTTCAAATTTTTCTTGAGTTTCACTTGGACTTTATTCATTCTCCCTTGGAGCTGTGTTTATTTCCTGGTTTTGTATCTCTACACAAACATATACTATCTTGGGCTCTAATCAACATGTTAAAGAAGCAATGTCAGAGATTATCATTTTGAAAAAATAAGATACCACTATCAAAATGCTAATGTCAAAATATCTCTATGTTAAAATATTTCAATTTCGGTATTCTAAATCATAATAGGGGCTTTATTTTATATGAGATAAATAGAAGTCGTCATCATTCAGAGGTTCAAATAATATTGTTGACCATACAACATTAAGTTAATATAGTCAAAACTAGTTAGATCACTCTCTCTTTCAAAAACATTTTCCTTCATGCCCGTGTTCTTGTTATATGATTTGGTTTGTTCCCAGTTGAAAGTGGCTGCCAGTGTTGTCAATCCTACAAAAGCAATTATCAGATATACTAATATTCTTAGTTGTGATAACAGAATCTACTCCAGTAACTTTAAGGATAAAGGGTTTATTATGAGATTTGGGTGGCTCACAGAATCATCGCGAGGCCAAGGAAACAGACTTTAGGCTAAGTTCCAGGAATGACTCCCAGAATCACACTCCCAACTGGCCCACCCAGGAAGCTGATGCCTCTGCCAAAATAAGGAAGCTAGAGATTCAGTAAGCTGCTATTAACAGTTCTGCCACAGTCCACTCTGAAAAATGGAGGCATCACATCCATCAGTTTTCTCTACATAATTCAATTCCAAACTGAAGTCTTCCCCAGATGCACCTGATTTCTAGAAACCTGATTGAATGTTTGTTTCCAACAGAAAGGGAATCTACCTTGGAAATTAGGATTAACTGCAGGGAACTCTGTAAATGTAGAAATAGTATTCCAAAGTTCATCGGTAGCTGATGCCCTGTACCAAGAAATTCGTCACAATGATTAACTTTTTGCATTCTGAAACTCTTGGATGCTTTTTACTTTTTATTAAATATCCTGAAATAAAACATAAAAATCCCTAGATCTTCCTCTAAGCATCATGGCTGCTTCAAAGACAATGAGTTCAAATTTTTCTTGAGTTTCACTTGGACTTTATTCATTCTCTCTTGGAGCTGTGTTTATTTCCTGGTTTTGTATGAGTAGCAAAATAGATTTTGATGGAAATGTTTGAGTCAGACACTCCAATGTATATACTTTCACCTTTGAAAGTATAGAAAAATTTTCTCCTCACTTTGTGAATTGAGGGTATTTTAAGATGTTTAATTCTTGGAAAGAAGAAGGGGACAGAATAATTGTCTACAATGTGTACTGGAAATAGAATAGTCAATGTCCTTTAATTGTGTACACCTACAGCAAAAAGGGCAAAAAGATGTCAAATGCAACATGCTTACCAACACTGCTCTATATTCACTGGCACATAAGTATGATCCATAAGAATAATAAGATAAAGAAAAAAGAAAACAACGAAAAGACCATTTGCCTTAGTTTAGACAAACTACCTGATATTTAGGATGGATGCTAATTAAAGAAATAGACAAAATTCAGTCAAACTTGACAACTCTATAAAGCAGCATGGGTTTCCTTTAAACAAAAAGGGAGGCGGCTTGAAATTAATACTGGGCTTAGCTCATCTCCTCTCTCTTGTGTGAATTATCTAGTACAAATACAATGCATGTGAAGAGCTTCTAGGAGTCCATTATCACTTGCTATTGGAATCTCTGCATGTGCACTTAATGAAAACTTTCCAAATCATCTCATGAAACTCAATTTGCTTAAAATCCCTTTCTAGTGGAAGGTTTTCCTGGCCTTATTATATTACCTGGCCAAGACTTTGAAGTAGCCACAAACCTTCATGCTCAGTAACCTTAGTCTCCCTATCTAGGAACATAGCAGGCTCCTTTGCTTTTGTCTCTGGGACCAAGGTCTTTATACATCTACTCATCACTCATTCCAAATGTATTACCTGATTTCATTCATGTGGAGAAGAAAAAAAGACTGACAGCTTAAGGGTCAATATTTTATCAGGAACTAACACAGCCAAGTCTTAAAAAATGATGGCCCAGAGTATTATCCAATGAATAAAAGGGTTTTAATATGGGTTCAGGAGAAAAATGGATACATATACAAATACATCTTTCCATTTACATGTGAAGCTGAATTTGTAGGTAAAAGAACACATGTAATGCAATTGCCTTTTCAAAAAGTCTTAAGCCATGTCTTTTTAAGAATAAATAATTTATAAAGGAACAAATTGCCATTTCTCTATTTCTGCCTCCCATTGTCACAGACTCCATTCAAATCATTACTACATAGCTTATAATTAGGCAAAAGCCTCCTGATGAGATTCTAAGTTTCCAGGCTCTCCATATCACCTCCAGAGTCATCTTTCAAAAATAAATGTTATGTTTGATTACTTCTCAAAATTCTACAAAGGTTCCCAGTGACTCAACAGATAAAGCCCAGCTTTCTTATGACAGAAAGTTCTTTGATCAATATAATTCACAGCCTGTTCAGCCCCTATTCAGCCATAGGTCTTAAGAGTTTTATACTCCAAAGACTCAGCCCTGACCAGGTTTGGAATAAATCCTGCATGACCCAGTTATACCTTTTGTGGAGGATTAGACCTTTATGAACTAGTCTTGTTGCCTTAAGATTGGCAACTGGTATATCCTAGTTTAACTTCCAACATGCACAAGCCCACAAGATTCAGCTTTCTCACTGACCTTCCAATATTTAATTTCCTAGTTTACTGCCCACTTCTATCACCAGGACTCCAGCCTTATCAAAAAGGTCAACTTACTTGGATATATTCATAGAACCCCATAACTACAGAGCAAAAGCCACTTAACTGGATTTTCACTAGTGGCTTGAAATCTGACCCATCTTAGTCACCTACACGGAGGGCGCTTTGTTATCACCACCACCTTGAGATTCTTGTTGTCGTGTTCTGTTCAATAGGCTAGATTCTTTAGCACATCACTACCAACCCAGACAGTAGCAAATGAGCCTTCTGAAGTCAACACTATGGGTTTATTTCCTGAATCTTAGCCCTACCTGTTCCAGGATTACTCCATCTTTACTAGTTTGTACTTAAGAAGTCCCAACAAGCTTTTGGCACATTCCATACAAGTTATGGCTCTACAATCCCACCCTGGATTCTTTTTTTTTTTTTTTTTTTTTTTTAATTTTCTTTACAGCCATGGATTCTTGAATGCAACACAATGCTCTTTCTACATCAGTCCTGGCCCATGTTATTTGCTTTTCTCAGGTTTTCCTTACCTTTTCCCAATCAACTAACTCTTACCAATCTTTCAAATGCCATGCTTATGAAGTCTTCATTAAAACCCTAAAACTTGCTCCCACTTGGCATATGCCTTGATTACAGAACTTCTCAGATTGCACTATAATTTTTTTTGTTCTCACATATGTTTACCCCAAAAAAGACTGAGACCTCCTTAAGGACTAGCTTAGCCCTTAACAGCTTCTTCCTCACTCACAGCTGAGACCATATGTGCCCTATAAAAATGTCCCTGGGGCTACTCCAACATTTCATGGAGTATGTCCAGGATCCACTCCCACTCTTTTGTCCAAATCTCATTTTAGTCTAGTACTCACTTGCCTCATATCCAAATGCCTTATTCTTGGATAAATGGTGGGTTCTGCCCCTATGTCTTGCCCTTTTAGGTTGAGCCCTTACCCTGTATTCCTGGCTTTTGATTTTGGTTCCATCTTTGGATCTACTGGAGCAACTTGCTCTTACATCCACTGGCCAGAAGCACTCCAGTCTGTGCCCAGCCTGGCCTCTGGGGACCCTAACATAGGTCCTGGTTTGTACAGGCAGAGTTTGGAGAAAATAAATAAACATATTTGAGATTTGTGAAGCTTTTCCTAATGAAAGAGAACAAGACTTCCCCTTCATAAGGAAGAGTTACTGATTTATGTCTTAAAAAGTAGGATGATAAGATATCTGCTCTGCAGCCCATGATTTCAAGCCAAGCCATGGGCTTTAGAGGTTGCACAGATGAATTAATTACAATTTTACATGGGGTAAAAATGAAGACCATTTCAGGTATTAATTTATTCAGCAAAAAAGATATATGAGTAGTAATGAAAATACTGTAATCATCACTTCATCTCTCATACTTCCCGCTCCTTCATATTGATCTTTCTACATTCCTCAAATGTGTCATAGTTTTCTCACACTATTTGCCCTACTGTAAATACCTCAAACAGTCTGGCTTATACTGGATCCCCTCTCCCCCTGAACATATCATTTTCACCTTTGAAATTTCAGGTAAACACTATTTTTTCTTGGAATACCTTTCTGACTTCCTTATTGTACATGGTACTTCTCTCATTAAAGACATTTCTTCTTTATTTGTTTGCAACTCCTACTAGACTTTAAACACAGTTAGGACAGGGATTGTGAGTACAGATACCAGAGTATCTGGTACAGGGTGTGACATTTAGTTCATGTTCAATAAATATTTGTTGAGTGAATGAATGGACAACAATCATTGCTATCTCTTAAGTATGATGTGGCTGGTCACAGGAGGAATGACAGCATGTGTGCAGATGGAGCTCAAGAGACTGGATGTGTTTACTTTTGAGAAGGAACAATGGGAAAGTGGGAGAGAACAAAGACTATTGATCCAGTGTGACACTGAGCAGAGACTGTGATGTCCAGAAGAAATTGTTGGTATCAAAAGATAAAGCTGAGATCACAAAACATACTGGTAGATGAGAACACAGTAATAAAGAACCTTTGATTAGTCAATGTTTACTATCAAGGGTCAGGTAGTGAACTTCAGAGGTATCTTTGGGAAAGCAACTAGTGCATAGTCACAAAAATGGAAAGTCAGTTCAACATTTCAACTTTCCCATTAGCCACAGGTGTGATACAGAAAGCGTGGGGGAATTGCACAATTCAGCAATGTCTGTGTGTAATCATGCGAGGGGGAAAGACAAATATCCAGTTGTAAGAATCATGCCACAAAATAATGACTGGATGTCAAGAGCAAGTTAGAAGTCCAGTTATTAGTGTTATATAGAGCCAGCAGTATGGAAACTCATCTTCCAGCATTTTCTCTTTCCTTGGTCAGTATATAATAGACACAGAAGCCTTTAACATGTAAATCGACTCTATTACTTTCCCAGCTAAATGCCTTTAATGGCTTCCCATTACACCTAAAACAAAGTCCAAAACTTACCGTGGCTACAATAACCCTACTTGATCTGGCTACTGCCTGCTTCTCTAACTTTATCCTGTAATACACTTTTTTCCCCACAATCTCAGCTCCAGTTTTTCTATCTTCTTCCACACCTCAGACACATCAAGTTTGTCCCAGCCTCAGGGCCTTTTAGATATGCTGTTTTCTCTACCTAAATAATACATTCCGGGATCCCTGGGTGGCGCTGCGGTTTAGCGCCTGCCTTTGGCCCAGGGCGCGATCCTGGAGACCCGGGATCGAATCCCACGTCAGGCTCCCGGTGCATGGAGCCTGCTTCTCCCTCTGCCTGTGTCTCTGCCTCTCTCTCTCTCTCTCTGTGTGACTATCATAAATAAATAAAAAAAAAAGAAGATAAATAATACATTCCTTCAGATATTTAGATGACTTCAAGTCTAGTCTTAGGCAAATGTCATCTTATCAGAGAAAGCCCAGCTAAACTAAATATCACGGCACTACCTACTTTACTACTTTACTTTTTATTCACTACTGTGCTTAATTTTTATGGTCCTTAGCATCTCCTAACATCACACTATATATTTATTTTATATCTATTCTCCCAGAGGAACATACGCCAGTGAAGGCACAGGCCTTGTCTGTCTAGATGATTACTCTATCTTCAGTGCGTTGTGCACTGAAGGTACTCAATAAGTATTTATTAAACAAGAATATTAGTTTTCCTACTTCTTTCTTTGCTGGTTTGGTGGTTTTCCTTTTCTTCTGTTGCTGCATCTAGAATAGGATAATCATAACAATTTAAAAAAATGTTTTTCAACCTTCAAAGAGATTCTAGGGGATAATAGCATCCAAACTGTTGCACAAATCTAGCTCAAAATCTGTAAGATCAAAAAAAAAAAAAAAGCACAAATAATCTCACACGTGGGCCATACTTTCAACCATAATAGGAGACAACAAAAACCATGAATTTGAAATCCCTATAAATATAAAAATAAACATGAAATTCCAACTGACCTTCTACCAGAGCTCCCATCATAGCTGCCAGCCTCTTGGTCCAAACACTGTCAGCAAGGGTTTTAGAGACCTTGTGGAAAAGAAGAGAGGAAATGGTTGGGGACAAAGGTAGAATACAGGGGGAAAAATAATTATTCTAGGATTACCTATCACTATGCATTAAACTACAGGTCTAGACTTGGCAACTGATAGCACCAACTGTAGGGAGGCATCCTGAAAGTTTACAAGACCCAGAGGTGGGAGCCCTGCAGGTGCACTGATCCTAGGGCATACGGACACAAAGACAGAGAGACTCGCTACCTTTGTACAAGTGGCAGTAAGAGGAAAAGAAGGAAGTAAGAGGAAAATCTAGGATCCTATAAAACAAAAACAAGTCACAAAACATGCCAACCCCTACCCATTCCTACCATCAACAATAAAAATTAGGCTTCACTGTTCTAAGAGAAATGTTGCTACTAAACTAGAACTTCTATCTACAATATTATTTTTTAAAATATTTTTTTTATTTATTCATGAGAGACACAGAGAAAGAGTGGCAGAGACACAGGAAGACAGAGAAGCAGGCTCCATGCAGGGAGCCTGATGTGGGACTCGATCCCAGGTCTCCAGGATCACACCGGAGCTGAAGGCAGCACTAAACCGCTGGGCCACCAGGGCTGCCCTACAATATTATTATAATTAGGAAAAGGCAGTCAAACACCATGTGAACCTACTTTTTGAAAAAAGTAGACGTTTAGAATCAAATTTATTTTGCTGAGTGAAAATTTCTGAAACAATTATGAATTATTGTAATACAGCACTCCAAACTGAATTGAATAAGTGAAAACAAGCAATTAAGGACTTAAAAATTGGACATTTAAAAACTAATGTCAAGTGATGCAGAGCATTTTCTCATATGCATGTTGGCCATGTCTATGTCTTCCTCTGTGAGATTTCTCTTCATGTCTTTTGCCCATTTCATGATTGGATTGTTTGTTTCTTTGGTGTTGAGTTTAATAAGTTCTTTATAGATCTTGGAAACTAGCCCTTTATCTGATATGTCATTTGCAAATATCTTCTCCCATTCTGTAGGTTGTCTTTGAGTTTTGTTGACTGTATCCTTTGCTGTGCAAAAGCTTCTTATCTTGATGAAGTCCCAATAGTTCATTTTTGCTTTTGTTTCTTTTGCCTTCGTGGATGTATCTTGCAAGAAGTTACTGTGGCCGAGTTCAAAAAGGGTGTTGCCTGTGTTCTTCTCTAGGATTTTGATGGAATCTTGTCTCACATTTAGATCTTTCATCCATTTTGAGTTTATCTTTGTGTCTGGTGAAAGAGAGCGGTCTAGTTTCATTCTTCTGCATGTGGATGACCAATTTTCCCAGCACCATTTATTGAAGAGACTGTCTTTCTTCCAATGGATAGTCTTTCCTCCTTTATCGAATATTAGTTCACCATAAAGTTCAGGGTCCACTTCTGGGTTCTCTATTCTGTTCCACTGATCTATGTGTCTGCACCACTTGCCATCAGGGAAATACAAATCAAAACCACGATGAGATACCACCTCACACCGGTGAGAATGGGGAAAATTAACAAGGCAGGAAACAACAAATGTTGGAGAGGATGCGGAGAAAAGGGAACCCTCTTACACTGTTGGTGGAAATGTGAACTGGTGCAGCCACTCTGGAAAACTGTGTGGAGGTTCCTCAAAGAGGTAAAAATAGACCTGCCCTACGACCCAGCAATTGCACTATTGGGGATTTTCCCCAAAGATGCAGATGCAATGAAACGCCGGGACACCTGCACCCCGATGTTTATAGCAGCAATGGCCACGATAGCCAAACTGTGGAAGGAGCCTCGTTGTCCAACGAAAGATGAATGGATAAAGAAGATGTGGTTTATGTATACAATGGAATATTACTCAGCTATTAGAAATGACAAATACCCACCATTTGCTTCAACGTGGATGGAACTGGAGGGTATGATGCTGAGTGAATTAAGTCAATCGGAGAAGGACAAACATTATATGGTCTCATTCATTTGGGGAATATAAATAATAGTGAAAGGGAATATAAGGGAAGGGAGAAGAAATGTGTGGGAAATATTAGAAAGGGAGACAGAACGTAAAGACTGCTAACTCTAGGAAACAAACTAGGGGTGGTAGAAGGGGAGGAGGGCGGGGGGTGGGAGTGAATGGGTGACGGGCACTGGGGGTTATTCTGTATGTTAGTAAATTGAACACCAATAAAAAATAAATTAAAAAAATGCACAATGGACTTAAGACCTCAAAAAAAAAAAAACTAATGTCAACATGGACAATATTAGGGAAAATGAAATGTCAATTGACTGACACCTTAAAAGATATTGAGGTAAAAGATAAAACCATATCAGAAGTTTAGAATAATTTTTTAAGGTACCAAAGAAGATCTAAATGAAATTTGAATGAAAACATAGCAAAGAGCACTGAAGAAAACCAAAGCAAAAACAATAGAATGAAAATTAAATTAAGTAAAAATAAAAATAACTCAGTTTAAAAGCACTGAAATGAAAGAGAACAAAGATTAAACACATATGTAACAAAACCATGGAACACAGCTAACAATTAATGCAATAATATCAGGAAATATCCAACAAGTAAGAGAGAATCTAACCCTATGTATTGAAAAGTTTAACCACAAGAATATAAGGAAAAATGACCCAGAATGATCAATTTTGAGATAGTATAACTATATAGTAAAACTATATAACTTTAAATTAAAAGAAACATTCTCAGGACCTTCAGGCAAAAGGAACAAATTACAAGGGCAATAAAATTAGAGTAGCATAAAGCTTCTCTAAGGCAACATCAGAGCATAATAATAGTGACACAGCATTTTTAAGAAATTCAAGAAAATATGAAACAAAGATGTTTTTATGTACAATAGAACTCTTCTAGTTTCACAGAGATAGAAAAATCGTTTTAGGGATCCCTGGGTGGCGCAGCCGTTTAGCGCCTGCCTTTGCCCCAGGGCGCGATCCTGGAGACCCTGGATCGAATCCCACGTCGGGCTCCCGGTGCATGGTGCCTGCTTCTCCCTCTGCCTATGTCTCTGCCTCTCTCTCTCTCTCTCTCTCTCTGTGTGTGTGACTATCATAAATAAATAAAAGTTAAAAAAATCGTTTTAAATATATAAAAGCTAAGGTAACATTGCATTGAAAAACTCTTTCTGAGAAATCTGTAAGAGAAGGGACTTCTCTAACCAAAAGATGACTGGAGAGACTTTGGCAAAAGGACCGAAAGTGAACATTTAATATGTATAACTGCAGATCTAGAATGAAAACAAGGATGAGTCTATGAGTCCAAAAATAGTATGAAACTGTTATATGTTCCAATAAAGTAGATAGTAGAATATGATAATTGATTTTTCCATAAGTACTAAGTGGGAGTTAAAAGATTAAAATTAAAACTTATAAACCAGGGGATCTCTGGGTGGCCCAGCGGTTTAGTACCTGCCTTCAGCCCAGGATATGATCCTGGGGTCCCGGGATCGAGTCCCACATCAGGCTCCCTGCATGGAGCCTGCTTCTCCCTCTGCCTATGTCTCTGCCTCTCTCTCTCTCTCTCTCTCTCTGTGTGTGTGTGACTATCATAAATAAATAAAAAATTAAAAAAAAAAAAAACAAAAAACTTATAAACCAGAATGAAAATGATAAAAGGGGGATTAAAGGCACTGTAAAAGATATGGATACTAAGTGAACCATTTGGGCAACAAAACAAAAATCCTATTTATTTATTTATTTTTGCTTTTTAAAAATTTCAACTTTATTGTGGTAAAATTGATATATAAAATTATGAGATATTTAAAGTGTACATCATGGTGATCTGATATACCTATACATTGTGAGGGTATCCTCTCATCTAGTTAATTTTATATTAACCTCATATTTTTTTTTTAGCAAGAGCATTTAAGATCTAATCACTTAGTAAATTTCAATTTATGATTGTAATCAACTATTATCAACTTGTTTTACATTAGCTCCTTAGACCTCATTCATCTTATGGCTGAAAGTTTGTATGTTCAGTTTCTCTGCCCATTTTTAAGTAGGATTTTTTTTTTTTTTTTTTTTTTGCTGTTGAATTGCATATATTTTCTCCCATTACAAAGGTTGTCTTTTAATTTTGGGGCACCAGACATGTGAACCCTTCTTTTAAAAATTTCCAAGAGATGTGCCTCATAAAAGAAACAGTGTATAATATATATTAAATTAAAGCAAAATTATATAATAGGAGTCAAGACCAAATAATATCAGTAAAATCAATAAATGTGGGGATCTCTGGGTGGCTCAGCAGTTTAGAGCCTGCCTTTGGCCCAGGGCGTGGTCCTGGAGTCCCGGGATCAAGTCCCACATCAGGCTCCCTGCGTGGAGCCTGCTTCTCCCTCTACCTGTGTCTCTGCCTCTCTCTCTCTCTCTCTGCGTCTCTCATGAATAAAGAAAATTAAAAAATAAAATAAAATAAAATCAATAAATGTGAAAAAGATTAAGTCACTTACTAAAAGAAACAGTGTATTTTTTCTTTTTTAAAAGATTTTATTTATTTATTCATGAGAGACATAGAAAGAGAGGGAGAGAGGCAGCGACATAGGAAGAAGGAGAAGCAGGCTCCATGCAGGGAGCCTGATGAGGGACTGGATCCCAGGACCCTGGGATCATGACCTGAGCCAAAGGCAGATGCTCAACCACTGAGCCACCCAGGCATCCCAGAAAAAATGTTTTCAATTCGACTTAGTAAGTAAAGCTGAATTCTATGATAGATAAAAGTGATACTTAAAGTGACTCCAAAAGGCAAAGCAATGAGCAAATTACCAAAGATGCAAGTATGGATAGAAAGAAACACACAAATCATAGGAGATTTTAATATATATATCACTCCCAAGACATGACAAGCCAGGTGAACACAAAATAAGAAACTTAACCAACATAATAAGGTAAATTTTACTGCTACATAATGAATATATCTTCTTCTATACCTCAGTATACAAATATCCCTCAGTAATACAAATATCCCTCTTCTCAATGGCAGAATATTTACAAAAATTGAACATATATTAGGATCACAAAGAAAAATCTATAAATTCACAAAATGAAATACCACTAATAATACTCTAACTATAATGAAATAAAAAATAGAAACAAATTCAAAATCAAAGGACCTTCACCTTGAAATTTATTATTTATTACTATTTATTATTATTTATTATTATAAATTTATTATTATATATTATTACATATTATTATATTATTATTATTATTTATTATAAGTTTATTATTATTATTAGGAAAGACTTTGGAGTAGAAGGGGAAATGTAAACGGATTACAAAGTTTCTGAAAAACGAGGATAAAATTACAACATATCAGAATCTATAGGATATAATTTAAAAAGTGATGGGAGAAAAATATATCATCTTAAACATTTATAACTACAGAATAAAAGAATGAAAATAAGTGAAATAAACTCTTAACCTAAAAGTTGCCAAAATAGTAAACAAAGAAAGTTCAAGAAGGAAATAATGATAAAGCAGAAATTAAAGATAAAAAGAAGTGAGAAAAATAGATTCAGTTAATTAAAATCCTGGTTCTTTGGGATTCAACAAAATACAGAAATCAGTAGCTAAATGGATTGAGGTAAAAGGGGAGAGAGCACAAAAATGTAAGAAATTCCATTGGGAAAAAAATATTGCCAAGAGGAAAGTTTAAAGGTCATGGCAAACTTTTTCACATCTCTCTGAAAATAAATTTGAAAACCTAGATAAAATGGATAATTTCTTAAGAAAATACAGTTTATGAAAATTATCTCCAGGACACAAGGTAAGCTTAGTATGATCGATATCCAGAGAAGAAATAGAGAAAATTATCAAAACTGACTCCACAAAAATGTAACAGGACCAGATGGTTTCTTAAGAAAATTCTACCATACATTTAGAGAACAGTATTGGGAGCAAGAATCTTCCAATGATTCTAAGCTTCCCTGAACATTCTTGCTAAGTATGCCAAGGATGCAAGAACCAAGACCCTGACCATTCCTTACTTGAGCCATTTCTCCGGATATTGTTTCCAGGCCAGCTTTGATGAATCAAGTAACTCTTCCAGTGAAAGAGTAGATTGGTTTTTGCTTGCTATAGAAGCAGGGGTTCTCCCAAGCTCAGTGCTCCTCTCCTGTAAGGCAACCTACTATGACTGTAGCCAATCATCTAATAAGCCCACCAGCATTGCCTCTGTGGGATTTACAATGGATTGATGGGAAAATGGAGCTCTGGCTGTTGTTTTTGCCAATAAAGTTCTTTGTCTCTGATCTAAGAATTTCATGTCCTCTACCAACATCCATGAGACAGGAACAAGCTAACTTGTTAGCTTATAAATAGGGAAAAATTACAGACCTATACAGTTGCTGACAAGGAGATAGTCCCAATACTACATAAAATATCTCAGATCATGAAAAATGAAAGAGAACCTCTAAATTATTTTTATAAAAAAGTAACATCAATACCTATGTAATAATTATAGCACAAAAATGAAAATTACAGACCAATACATTTATTAATACCAATACAAAAATAACACATGAAATTTTACCAAGACTTCCAAACCACGTTAAGAAAATAATGCAACATGACCAATTGATGGGATTTATATCAGAAGTGTAAGAATTATCCAATGTTAGGAAATCTAGTTATGTAATCTACTACATTAATAAATTTAAAGAGAAAATAATATAATTATCTACATAAACACTGATAAAACTTTTAATAACATTCAATATCCATTCCTAATTAAGCCTACTAAAGGCTACTTCCTTAATATGAAAGGATATAGATGCCTCTTTCCTAAACCCAGCATATTGCTTAAAAGAGAGTGTGGGGTGGGGGGAGAAACTATAATTATTATTATTAAGGAGAGAAATAGGCAAGGATACCCACCATCTCTACTACTATTTAACAGTGGAACTAGAAGTATTAACCAATGCAATTAAATAAGGAAAAATAACTAGAGTCATAATACTTAGAGAAAAATTACTTGAAGATAACAGACTATAGCTAGAAAATGTAGAAAACAAATAATAAAACTAAATAAAACAACAAAAGAATTCAGTTACATAGTAAAATATAAAATAAACACAAAAACAGTAAAAGCCTTATTGTACATGAATAACAATCAGATAGGAGATATAATGGAGGAGAAAATTCCTCTTGCAGCATTTTCATTAAAATGAATAGAACAGTCAGGAATTAACTTACAAGAAATGTGCAAAACTAACAAGAAGAAAACTATAAAACACTACTGGAAAACTAAAAGTAGACGTGAACAAATAGAAGGATCTCCCTTGTTCTTAAATAGTATATCTCAACACTATCAATTGCATTAGTTATCTCAAAGTTAATTCATAAATTAAATATAATCCCAACAAAATGCCAACAAATTTTTTCCTTGAACTAGGAAATAGATGATTTAGGTGATATTAAAATTCATTTTACTATATATGAGAATAGCCAGGAAAACATTAAAAAGGAAGAGAGATGAGGGAGAAAGAGCTGTACTAATCCTTAGAACATACCACAAAGACTCTTTAACAGCACTGTCCAATATGGCAGTCATTAGCCACATATAACTAAATGGAAATTTTCTATATCCACACTGTCCAATGTGGTAGCCACTAGCCACATGGGGCTAAATGAACTTAAAATATAGCTAATTCAACTAAAGAGATGGATTTTTAATATATCTAATTATGCCAAATTTAAATAGCCAAATGTGGCTAATGACTACTGTATTAAATAAAGATAGCTTTATAATTAAGTAAGAATGGTACTGGTGCATGTATAAATAGACCAATTAAGTGTAATATCATGTCTAGAAATAGATTCCCTTACACATAATATGAATATATATATGAAAATTTGCTATGTGAAAGCCATTATCTTAAATCAATGGGAAAAAGAACTTTGTAAAAAATGATGCTGAAATAACGGGATAGTCATTTAGTAAAGGAAAAACTAGATTTATTCCTTATGCTATAATCAAGATAAACTCCAAATGTATCAGTGATCTAAACGTAATAAATGAGACCATACAAGTACTAGAAGGAAACGTGGGCGAATTCCTCTTTATTAATCAGAGGATTGAGGAAGACTTTCTATTTTTCAAAATTCAGATGCAATAAAACATTGGTAAATTTGACTATATCAAAACTAAAAAACTTTTGAATGGTAAATCAAAATATCATCATAACCTAATCAAAGACAAATGACAGAAAAAAATCAGAAAACAATATTATTTGCAACAAATATCAGATTAAAATATTAATATCACTCATATGTGAAAAGCTTTGAAAATTGAGGAAGAGGATTTTATAAATGCTACAGGAAATGAGCACAACTATAAAAATATAATTGACCAAAATGTAATTGGCCTTTAAATACATAAATGATATTTCATTTTACTTATAGGGAGAGCAATCCACATTAAACCTTACTGAGATAACTGTTTTCATCCATTGTACTGACAAAACCTCAAAAGATTGCAATACATAGTTGACAAGACCTGCTCACATATTGCTGATGGAAAGGTAAAATGTCACAACTCGGGGTGACCCCATGGGGTGTGGGGAGAATTTGGCAGTATTTAACAAAGTTCCATATATAGTTGTTTTTTAATTCAGCCATTCTACTTTCTCGAATTTACCCTGAATGACGTGAAAATATATGCAAGAGGTTATTTATTGCTTTGTTATTTATGATTGCAAAATATTGGAAACTACTTAAATGTTCAAACTTAGGATATTGGTTAAATATACCATGTCACATGCACACAGTGTAGCAATTTATTTATTTTTTCTTATTTTTATTTAAGTTCAATTGACAAATAGTATATTATTAGTTTCAGAGGTAGAGTTCAGTGATTAATCAGTTGCATACAACGCCCAGTGCTCATTATATCAAATGCCCTCCTTTACCCATCACTCAACTACCCTATCCCCCCACCCACCTGCCCTCCAGCAACTCTGTTTCCCACAGTCAAGAGTCTCTTTGTCTCCCTTTCTCGTTTTGTCTTATTTTCTTTTCCCTCCCTTCCCTTATGATCCTCTGCTTTGTTTCTTAACATTCCACATATGAAAAAAAATTCCACATATGAGTGAAATCATATGATAATTGTCTTTCTCTGACTGACTTATTTTTCTTAGTATAATACCCTCTAGTTCCATACACGTCATTAGAAATATTAAGATTTCATTTTTTGATGGCTGAGCAATATTCCATTATATATATATATATTAGCTGTATTAAATATGTATATATAAATGACATCTCGTATATCTATATATTATATATCTATATCTATATCTAACATCTTCTTTATCCATTCATCTGTAGACAGATATCTGGGCTTTTTCCATATTTTGGCTATTTTGGACATTGCTGATATAAACAATGGTGCAGCTGCCCCTTCAGATCACTATATTTGTATCCTTTGGGTAAATAATTCGAAGTGAATTGTTGGGTCATAAGGTAGTATTATCTTTAACTTTTTGAGGAACCTCCATACTGTTTTCCAGAGTGGCTGCACCAGCTTGCATTCCTACCAGCAGTGTAAGAGGGTCCCCCTTTCTCCAAATCCTCACCAACATGCGTCCTTTCCTGACTTATTAATTTTAGCCATTCTGACTGGTGTGAGTGGTATCTCACTCTGGTTTTGATTTATATTTCCCTGATGTTGAGTGACGTTGAGCATTTTTTCATGTGTCTGTTGGCCATTTGTATGTCTTCTTTGGAGAAATGTCTGTTCATGTCTTCTGGCCATTTCTTGATTGGATTATTTGGTTTTTGGATGTTGAGTTTCATATGTTCTTTATAGATTTGGATACTAGCCCCTTATCTAATAAGACATTTGCAAATACCTTCTCCCATTCAGTAAGTTGTCTTTCAGTTTTGTCGACTGTTTTCTTTGCTGTGCAAAAGCTTTTTATCATAATGAAGTCCCAATAGTTCATTTTTGCTTTTGTTTCCCTTGTCTTTGAAGACATGTCTAGCAAGAAGTTGCTGTGGCTGAGGTCACAGAGGTTTCTGCCTGTGTTCTCCTTTAGGATTTTGATGGATTCCTGTTTCACATTAGGTTTTTCATCCATTTTGAGTTTATTTTTCTGTTTGGTGTAAAATGATCTAGCTTCATTCCTCTGCATGTGGCTGTCCAATTTTCCCATAATTTGTTGAAGAGATTGCTTTTTTTCCATTGGATATTCTTCCCTGCTTAGTTGACCACAGAATTGAGGGTTCATTTCTGGGTTCTCTATTCTGTTCCATTGATCTATGTGTCGGTTTTTGTGTCAGTACCGTACTGTCTTGATGATTACAGCTTTGTAATATAGCTTGAAATCCAGAATTGTGATGCTATCATCTTTGGTTTTCTCTTTCGACATTCCTTTAGCGATTTGGGATCTTTTCTGGTCCCATACAAATTTTAGGTTATTTGTTCCAGCTCTATGAAAAATGTTGATGATATTTTGATAGGGATTTCATTGAATGTATAGATTTCCCTGGATAGCATAGATATTTTAATAATATTTGATCTTCTGCCTTGCTGAGTCTTGGGCTGAGAGGAGATATGGAAGTTTGCCACCATTCCCCCTGTTATCTGCTCTCCTATTTTTGGTTTCAAGTGAAGGAAGAAATGCTGCCTCTAATTTCTCTCCAGCCCATCATAACCTGCTATCTTGGGGCAGCTTTTGATGTACGACATGCCACCCTTCTCAACTTGGTCTCCTCCAACATCGCTGTCTTTGTGTGGAGCCCTTCCCACAATCCTGACTCTGGTCATTTGTGCCTTGCTCTTGTCATCTGTACAATACTTATACTCACTGTGAGTTGGGAGTAGCTAATTTTAAGCATGTTCAGTGGCAGCCCCCTGCCAGTTTCAGTGTCACTGTTAAAGTTTATCCAAAAGAAACTTCACTGGTGGTTTTCTTGAGGGGTAAAGGTCTTTTACCAAAGCTAACCCTTCCCTACATGTAGTAGAATGTGCTGTTCTATATCTACTCCTCAATAACGCATGTTCTCTGCTCATAAAAAAAAAAAATTGATCTTTTAATCCATGAGCACAGAATGTTTTTCCACATCTTTGAGTCTTCTTCAATTTATTTCATAAATGTTCTATAGTTTTCAGAGTACAGATCCTTTATCTCTTTGGTCAGGTTTATTCCTAGGTATCTTACAGTTTTGGGTGCAATTATAAATGGGAGGGATTCCTTAATTTCTCTTTCCTCTGTCTCATTGTTAGTGTACAGAAATGCAATTGACTTCTGTGCATTGATTTTATATCCTATCACTTTGCTGAATTCCTGTATGAGTTCTAACAACTTGGAGGTAGAGACTTTTGGGTTTTCAACAAACAGTATCATGTCATCTATGAAGAAAGCTTAACTTTAAAAAATATTTTATTTATTTCTTCATGAGAGACAGAGAAAGAGCAAGAGCGAGAGAGAGAGAGAGAGAGAGAGAGAGAGGCAGAGACACAGGTTGAGGGAGAAGCAGGCTCCATGCAGGGAGTCTGTGTGGAACTCTATCCCGGATCTCCAGGATCAGGCTCTGGGCTGAAGGCAGCGCTAAACCGCTGAGCCACCTGGCTGCCCTAACTTCTCCTTTGCCAATATGGATGCCTTTTATGTCTTATCATTGTCTGATGTTGAGGTTAGGACTTCTAGTACTGTGTTGAACAACAGTGGTGAGAGTAGACTGGACATCCCTGTCATGTTCCTGACCTTAGTGGAAAAGCTCTGTTTTTCGTTAACAATGATATTTGCTGTGGGCTTTTCATATATAGCTTTTACAATATTTATATATGTTCCCTCTATCCCTACACTGTGGAGAGGCTTAATCAAGTAAGGATGCTGTATTTTGTCAAATGCTTTCTCTGTACCTATTGAGAGGATCATTTGGTTCTTGTCCTTCCTTTTATTAATGTGGTGTATCAAACTGATTTGCAGATGCTGAACTACCCTTGCAGCCCAGGAATAAATCCCACTTGGCCATGGTGAATAACCCTCTTAATGTACTGATGGATCCTACTGGCTAATATGGTGAGAACTTTTGCACCATGTTCATCAGGGATATTGGTCTGTAATTATCCTTTTTGATAGGGTCTTTGTCTGGTTTGGGGATCAAGGTCTTTGTCTGGTTTGGGGATCAAGCCTCATAGAATGAGTGGAAGTTTTCCTTCCATTTCCATTGTTTGAAACAGCTTCCAGAGAATAGGTATTAATTCTTCTTTAAATGTTTGGTAGATTTCCCCTGGGAGGAAGATTTCCATCTGGTCCTGGACTCTTGTTTGTTGGGAGATATTTTCTTATTCCTTCAATTTATTTGCTAGCTATTGGTCTGTTCAGGTTTTCTATTTCTTTCTTTCTGTAGTTTATATGTTTCTACGAAAGCATCCACAGTGGGTGTATGTTCTTAAAAGACTCAAGACATAAGAATATAACATACAATATAGATAGTAACCAAGTTGACTTCAGCACTATGTGACAAAGAGTGGAATAGGTAACTACTTAGAACTAAGAAAGCAGACTTCAACCCATTCCCCTGGCAGGCCCAGCCAGGGGAGAAAGATGAAGAATGAAATTCAGAAGGAGAAATGACAATTCATTCTTCCCTTTGATACATATTCATTACCACAGGAAGGTGCTTATTTTTAAACATGTCTAGAAAATATATCCTTAAATTATTAATAAGTGACTCTTTCAAGATTCCCAGATACTCAGTTGTCTACATGCAAATGAACTTGTAAATTATTTTAATTAATAACTCTTCATTCAAAAATATTTATTAAATACCTAAGAGGTGCCAAATACTACTACTCTGTGCACTAGGGACATAAGCTGGAAAAAATAAAAGGCAAAGAAAAAAATCTGTCTTCAGGAGCTTCCATGCCAGTAAGGAATAATAAAACTGAAGGATATATTTAAGTCTGTGTGTGAGTGTATCATTTTTTTAAGATTTCATTGTTAAATAACCTCTTCACACAGAGTTTGTGGTACTCAAACTCACAACCCTGAGATCGAGAGTTGCATGCTCTACTGACTGAGCCAGCCAGGTACCCAGACATATCTAAGTACAAAATATTGTGTCGTGGTGGTTGTAAAGAGTGTGGAGAAAACTGAAGCATGAAGATAATACGAAAGGTTGAGGCAGCTGCAATTTTAATTAAGGTTTTCAGTAAAGTCTCTCACTAAGAAGGTATTTGAGAAAAGACTTGAAGGATGTGAGGGATGAGCCACAGAGACAGCTGAATAAAAGTGTTGGGGAAAGGAAGGAGGAAGTGTATGGTGTAAGAGAATGGTCCAGTTTCATTCTTCTGCATGTGGATGTCCAACGGCAAAGAAACAAACAATCCAATCATGAAATGGGCAAAAGAGATGAACAGAAAACTCATAGAGGAAGACATAGACATGTCCAACAAGCACACGAGAAAATGCTCTGCATCACTTGCCATCAGGGAAATACACATCAAAACCACAATGAGATACCACGTCACACCAATGAGAATGGGGAAAATTAACAAGGCAGGAAACAACAAATGTTGGAGAGGATGTGGAGAAAGGGGAGCCCTCTTGCACTGTTGGTGGGAATGTAAACTGGGGCAGCCACTCTGGAAAACTGTGTGGAGGTTCCTCAAAGAGGTAAAAATAGACCTGCCCTATGACCCAGCAATTGCACTGCTGGGGATTTACCCCAAAGATGCAGATGCAGTGAAACGCTGGGACACCTACACCCCAATGTTTCTAGCAGCAATGTCCACAATAGCCAAACTGTGGAAAGAGCCTCGGTGTCCATCAAAAGATGAATGGATAAAGATGTGGTCTATGTATACAATGGAATATTACTCAGCCATTAGAAACGACAAATACCCACCATTTGCTTCAACGTGGATGGACCTGGAGGGTATTATGCTGAGTGAAATAAGTCAATTGGAGAAGGACAAACATTATATGGTCTCATTCATTTGGGGAATATAAAAAATAGTGACAGGGAATAAAGAGGAAAAGAGAAAAAATGAGTGGGAAATATCAGAAAGGGAGACAGAACATGAGAGACTCCTAACTCTGGGAAACGAACAAGGGGTGGTAGAAAGGGAGGTGGGGGGGGGGGTGAGGATGACTGGGTGACAGACACTGAGGGGGGCACTTGATGGGATGAGCACTGGGTGTTATGCTCTATGTTGGCAAATTGAACTCCAATTAAAAAAATATGTAAAAAAATAAAAATTAATAAATAAAAATAAAAACATTTTTAAAAAAAAAAGGAAGGAGGAAGTGCTCACGACTCCCTTGCTGTGTCCTCAGAAAGCAAGGAGAGCAATGGGCCAGGGTAGAGAGAGCAAACAGAAGCATAGTTGAAAAAGTCAACAAGGAGGCTGAGCATAAAACTTGGCCATTTTAGGTATGAATGTTGACTTTTATTCTGAACAAACTGAGGAGCTAATAAGAATTTTGAGTAAAATAATGATAATGTGACTTATGTTTCAGAAAATCACTCTGATGGCCATGCAGAGAATAGATCACAGGGAAGCGAAATCAGGAGCAAGGAGACCAGTGAAGAGATTACTGAAATAATCCATGAAAGAGACGATGTTGTCTAGGTAAAGAGACATGCAGTGAAGAGGATATATTTTGAAAGTAGAGACTTTTCTTTAATCAATATGTTTTCCTTGTAGAAGAAATATTTACATTAAGGGAATAGGTGTTTTCTATGAAGTATCTGAAAAGAAGAAATGTGTGGAGATAGGGCAAAAATGTCCTTGGCTGCCTTAAAGACAAAATGGAGCAACTAGAAGGGAAAGAAGGATACAGAAAGGCAGGTGTACTTCAAAGAAAAATTAATCACATTGCGGTTTTTCCTAGGGACTATGTGACAGCAAGACCTGTTAGGCCACTGGGTTTTTCCCCAATCTTTGGCAGTTAGCGCTCCATCTTAACCCCAGCTTAATGCCTCTGGCAGAGCATAATTACGTCCAGCACTAGGAGTTCTTAGCAATCAGGGAAGGAGTAAAAAGAGAGAGAACTAAAGAGAAAAAAACAAAGAAGAAATCCAGAGAAAAGGAATAGAAAGAGGAGAGAAGAGAAGGAAAGGCTCCAAGAGGGAAACAAAGAGAAGCCTGAACACTCTTCTAATCGTGTCACAAGCAATTGTTCCAGTTGCTGCTCGGTGACACTCATGGTTCCAGCAGCCAAAGTCTGATGGAGGGCATACAAGAGTATGGTTGAGCAAGGAGAAAAAGATTTCTGCCTACACTGATTTGACAAACTCTGTACATCTAGGGGACAGACTCTGGTTATATTTCAAATATAATCTTTGACTTTTTCTTGTAATAGCAGAATAAAGATTAAAATGCTTTATATTATCACTAAATTAACTCAGATTGTTTTAATTCCCTTTGATTGCACTGTTTTTTTCTCAGCTACAGATGTGGAAAATAATTGAATATAGAAATCAGAACTGGATGAAATTCAAACCAAAACTTCATTGGAATTTGGTTAATCTGATCAATTTAGACAGCTAAAGTAGATAATTCAAGCTTCCAAGTGGATTTTTTGGATCAAGTAATCATACAAAAATGAATAATCCGGTTTGGCTGTCGGAATTGATCAAGCAAACTGGATAATTGCAAATTTTCTCCCTTATTTGTGCTGTATAGATATAGTTCAATTGCAGAAAGGTAGCTTTGAGAAATCCTAATGGAATTACATTGGCCGCGGAGTTTTTAATTCTCAGCTCTTCTCCTAACGATTTGTTTAAACAGAAACGTGGTTTGCAATCCAGTGCTGAGGACAAATGGTGCTGGAGTGTTTATTATTATTTTGTGGGCTCTTTCAGCTTTTTATCACAGTTCATGTCCCTGTCATGATCCTAACGCAGGTTGCTAGGTCATTACTTTTCTTCCTCCTCTTCCTGACACACATCTGGAAGCTCCCCAGCCTTTTTCCCTATCCAACCGCTGAGTAGGCCTATTTAGAAAGTCAGTGCCAAGTGGCAATTGTGAGTAACTGCCCTTCCCTCTGCTCTTAAATTTCTCTCTTCCCCTCCCCCTGCACAAGCTGTGCACTCCTCTACCTGGCTCGACTTTGGGATTGACACAAGGGAAAGACGCCAAGGCAATGCAAAGCAGCGTCAGGAACAATGGTGCCTCTCTCTACATATTTGAGTACATTATATTCTCTCCCTCTACTACTTCTTTTCTATCTCTTTATGGGTCACAGACTCTAACTCTCATTTGTTTCCCATTGCTCTATGAAAAGTTGCCTTGTATAATAGCCAGCACATCAGTGCTTAATAAGCACCAGGTACTGTTTTAGCCACAATATACATATTATATATATTAGCTCATTTGATCCTCATTCAAGTACTATGCAACAGACACAATTATTGGCCACCTTTTATAGATGAGAGAACAGAAGCACCATTAAGTAACTTGCCCAAGGTCACACCACTCACAAGTAGGAACACACAGCTAGGTGCTCTGGCTGCAAAGTCCATGCTTGCAACTAATCTTCATCCACTACATCTGAGCAGATCCTGCTACAGCTAAGTGCACATCTCCTAGCATGGCAAACAACTGACTGGTTTTCTCTGTTGGTTTTCCTCTAGGAGTACAATAGCATCCTTCCACAGCATGCAGGGAACATGGAGATTTCCTCTTTTCCCAGGGCCTTGGGGTCACAAGTACACCCATGGAGCTGTGAGGGTAGGGAATCTCTGATTCCCCTAAGTTCCCCTTCCCTCTCTTCTCAAAGGGTATGGAAGCATTGGAAGAATTAATGAGCAGTCGTAAACTGCTGAATTCCCATTCTTGTGGCCAAAAAAGTCACAGGTTAATGTGTAGATGTAGATTCCAAGGTCTAGCTAAAAGGAAGCTCACAAAACTATAGATTCACTCAACTACACTAATGTGTCAGGCACTAGACCAGCTGTTGGTGTTCTCAATACCCCTGTTTCATTCCATGACAGTCATGAGCTCTTCTTTCTTTCATTCACCTTGTTTTATTCGCTCATTAATTCATTTGGCTTTTATTAAATATCTATTGGGTAGCATCAGCTAATGTGCTAGGTTGGAGGATACAGAGTTAAAATGTAATCTCTGGACTGCAGTTCCTCATATCAACTGAAGAGCCTTGCATGGTGACTAGTACCATACTTGATATCCTTTTTGGTAGTGGTACATGTGTCTTTGCTCAAACAGGTTCAAGACAGTAATTCCCTGAGTACCAAACCCTTGACCATTAAGCCCTTTTAATACTAAACTACAGTCAATATTTGCATGACTTATCAGTTTAGGGCTTTCATCTGACTTTCATAGAATTCCCCACTTAAAAATGTTTGTTGTTGTTGTTGTTGAAGCAGAAGAGAGGATAGAGCCTATGTGTCGAGAAATATGTCTCAGTAATTGTCCCAAACCAATTTCTAACCAAATCAGTTTGAGAAATTAAGCTCTGATGTCTCAATTTCCTTATTTGTAAAATGGGATAAGAATGTCTAATTTCAAGATTATAGTGAATATTAAATAAAACAATGTGCATAAGATGCCTTTATAATGGATACTAAATGGCAGTAGAAAGGGGTACCTGGAGGCTCAGTTGGTTAGGAGTCTGCCTTTGGCTCAGGTCATGATCTCAGAGTCCTGGGATAGAGACCCTTATGGGGCTCCCTAGTCAGTGGAGAGTCTGCTTCTCCCTCTCTTCTGCCCCTTTCTCCTCCCACCTGTTCTCTCTCTCTCTCTCTCTCTCTCTCTCCTTTCTCATAAATAAAATCTTTTCAAAAATGGCAGTGGAGAAAGATAAAAGGAAGAGGGGAGGAGAATTTATGTCATGTGATATTTGCAGAAGTAAACATACTGCAATAGCAAAACCTCTACGAACAGTAAAGTATTAGAATGATGACTTTCTTAAAGAAACAAAGGGGTTTTTGGTTGTTTGCGTTGTTTTGTTTTTTAACTTTGGAGTTTTTTTTTTAATCAAAGTACAAGAATCTTTTCTTTATCTTTAACTGCTTTAATTAAACTCTTTTGTGGCCTTCTGTTTTCTCTTACATAAATCTGATCCCCCACATTATTTGGGAAATTCTCTATAGTCACTATTCTCCCAATTCCCTCACAGGAATACAGTCCTTTACTTTAGCATTGGTGCTTTTTTTCTCTTTATTTAAAAATACCCCTGGGACAAGAGATGAGCCCACATATTTCTATTTAATGAAAAAAGGAATTCAGAAAGCCATGGTGATGAGTGAGAAAATGCAAGATTCCTGGTTTCAAAGTTCCACTTTAATATTACGTAAAAAGTATTTGAGACCAAGAAGCCACAAGGAAAAAAAGAAATATAAATATATTTTATCCAACTTTTAGGAAAATAAACATAAGTAAATATGAGTTCAATAGCCAGTTCAGAATACGATAGGAGTAATTAGAGAGCTAGAAAGACGAAAGCATCCTGACCTGGTTTTCTGGGGCTCCTGGGAAGCTTACTATAAGAGATGAAATATATTTAAGAAACTGCTAAAGATCCAGCAATTGAAAATGTTTCAAGTTAAAACCAACCAGAGTAAGAATAATACAGGCCACTACAGTAAAGTGGGGAAAGGGATATAAAACTTTTATATGCAAAAAACCTTCAAAAAATATATATGGAAATCTAGTACAAGGGGCTTAAAGGTGCCATATATAAAAATAAGTAGAAGTAAGGCCAGAGATTTTAGCTTTAGCAATGACTAAAAGGATTATATGCCAAACCACAGGAAAATATTTCAGTGGAAAATAATGGGCTCTTGAAACATTTTTCAGAATAAAGGAGCAAAGGTAAAAGCTGTTCTCTTGACAAAATATAATGAGAGATTGAAGACGAGGGGAAGAAATGACATGAATGGTAGCAACCCCAATGATTGTTACTTCCTTGAGGAGTACTGAGAGAAGGGGAGCGAGCTGGCCAGCACTGGGAACCCATTTCCTGGAAAAACTGGGAAAATATTTAAACCGAGATAGTAGAAATCAAAAACCACAGTGAAAAGGCAAGAAACCGATAAGGCAAATATACACCAGGTCTTAATAATATATCATCATTATTAATAGATTGATAGCATATTCTTCTACTATATCAAAACCCTTTTTAGTAAAAGGATCATATAAAAGGATCAATAAAACAACTCTCTAAAACAATAAAGCAAACATATTCCATGTGTTTTAGAGGAAATGAAGAAAAATATAGTTAAGATTTAAGCCTGTTTAGGTCTCTTTTGCCAGGTTATATTACTAAAAATTCAAAACAGAAGTAAACATTTTTTTCTAAAGGTTGGGAATTTAAAACCAAAGGAGGAACCCAGGCAGTATGTACTGAAGATCTGGAAGTTTTCTGGTTAATTTGTTTAATGTGGATAGCCTCCAAATCTTTTTTTTTAACTTGTACTATTAAAAATTATCTTTCTATAATATTAACTATGTATTGTCAAGTTTCTATTTTGTGCTTTAAGAATATAACATAAGATTTTTCGGCAATATTTGTAGCAATAAATTATGAAATAAATACATATTATAGAAATATTATATATTAAATTCTGTGGATACAATGAATAATAAGGGAAAATACTTACAAATCTAAACCCTTTCCACATATATTAGCTTATTTATTACTTACTTACAAAAAGCCTGTAAATTCTATTATCATCCCCATCTTATAACTGAGAACACAAAGCTTCCAAAATTGGAGTGAATTGTCCAAAAACACAGAGCCTTTAGCTTTGATTTGAATCTAGGTTGTCTGGTGTCCATGATCTTCTACTCACTGCTATGCAGTCATCAAATAAACAGGGAGACATATATCCTTATAAAATATCTCTGCTGAAAGTATGAAAACCATGGTATGAGAGCAAAGGAAGGCATAGCTTACTGGGTGGTAGGAGGGAGGCAGGGTTAGGAAAGTCTTTGAAAGTTAAGTAGGAAATCACTTAGGTAGTAAGTTGGAGAATGACATTTCTTGCAAACATAAACCGAGAGACTATGTACTTTTGGGAAAGGGAAATTACAAATACTTAGATGTCATTAGTATACAAACAGAAGCACATATATTCACTTTTTTTTTTTTTTTTTTGGAAATTTGCTGCAAAGTGAGTTTTCATCTGCAAAATGTATCCTCCTTAAACTGAAGCCAAAAATGTATTTCAGGTGAAGTTATCTTACGTATTAACTCTAAATTCTAAATGATTATAACTGACTGGTGTGCTGGAGGTTGATTAAATTTCTTCAGGATGGCTGATCACTTCAAATTCCAACTATTTTGATTTTACCAAAAAGCAAAAGATAAAATATTTGACCAGTCTAAACTGCACAAAGACAGAGAATTCAAAAGTTCACATTTCTTTTATATTCTATCTGTATAATCCAGCCTTAGAAATATTTTATCTTCATAGTGAAAACAGTTCTGTTTTCTTTTTTTCTTTTCTTTTCTTTCTTTTTTTTTTTTTTTTTTTTTTTTTTTAGTTCTCTGTTTCCATTAGCATTTCTGCTCTTATAATCTCTGTTTTTAAGTTATTTGAGCATTTTAAAAATATCATATTGTGGTCTATTTTATAACAAAATCTTTAATGAAATAAATATGCATACAAATACAGATAGCGGGATCCCTGGGTGGCGCAGCGGTTTGGCGCCTGTCTTTGGCCCAGGGCGCGATCCTGGAGACCGGGGATCGAGTCCCACGTCGGGCTCCCGGTGCATGGAGCCTGCTTCTCCCTCTGCCTGTGTCTCTGCCTCTCTCTCTCTCTCTCTGTGTGACTATCATAAATACATACAAATTAAAAAAAATAATAAAATAAAAAAATAAAATAAAATAAAATAAAAAACAAATACAGATAGCAACCTAATGAAGTAACTCTGTATTATTAAAATGGATTACGCTATTCACTTTTAAATCTTTCTAATAGCCCTCCCATACTTAAAATCATTGGGGTCTTTTTTCATTACTTCTTAGACAATGAATCATATTTCCAATGAAGTATGTTTCTTGAAATGTTTTAGAATTTCCTCTAAATAGAATAGCTAATATTTAGAGGCACTTGGGTGGCTCAGTTCTTGTGCATCTGCCTTTGGATCAGGTTGTAATCCTGGGGTCCTGGGATAGAGGCCCGCATCAGGCTCCTCACAGGGAGCCTGCTTCTCCCTCTGTCTGTGTTTCTGAATCTCTCTCTGTGTCTCTCATAAATAAATAAATAAATAAATAAATAAGAAGATAAATGATTTTGAAATAAAAAAGAAGAGTTAATATTTAATGTTCTAGTGCATGACTGGTGTCCCAAGTAAACAGAAGTGGACAGTTGGTTTTGAGATTGACAAAACTGAATGCAAAGAATGGTTTCAGGGCAAAGGAAGGCATATCTAAGTGTGTGCTGGGAGGGAGAGAGGGATAGGGACTTGTGTCACTTCCACACATGCTTTTTTCTTTGGGTAATAGACGCTTCTCCACTTTGGAAGAAACACTTTATGAAGAAATCCTATAGAATTGCTTTAAGCTGTGCAGTTAGGAATACCAAACCTCTGAGTTTATAATTTAACATAGGCTACGTTGAAGTCTTGTATACTCCATGAGAGCATGATCCATGTCTGTTTTATTTATTTTTTACACTCGCCTGCCCCCAAACACCTGGAGATGCTATTTAAGCAATGCTAAATATTGATGAATAAACGAACACAGTTCATGTACTTAAAAGGATTTAAATTCACTATAACTTGAATTTCACCATTTCATAATTTAGGTTTCTTTGCAATTGGTCCAAATTCCCTATAGTTTTTAATATATTTGAAGTATGTCTAAGCATCGCATCATTAGCTGAGATAAATTCCATTACTTGATATTAATCTAATGAGTGAGATTGGTAAATTCACTGTCACATGTTATATTATTTATGGATCTATCACATCACATAAAAATGTAAGTTTAAAGCAACAGAGAAAATAGAATTTTTTTTTGAGAAAATACATTCTTAAAGAAGAATAAACTGGAACAGACTCACTAGAAAATGTTAAACTTTTTTGGTGGATTTTGGTTTTGTTAAATTCTTAAACATGTTTGGCCTAACACATTTCCCTTTAATTCCCTTAATATACCCTGTGGATTTCCACAGAAATGTGAACCGTATGTTTCTGATTCATTTATACTTAACTCATCAACATGTTTGGTAAAAATGATTTGAAGCACAAAGCCCCACGAACAGTTTTTTGTGGGCTCTTTTATTTTAGTTAGTAAACAACTGGAATCTGAACCCAGAAATCTTGGGGCTTCATTTAATACTCAAATTCCATAAAGAATGAGAGAGTTCTTAACTGGATAAGGCACACTGTGCCTTTGACGGCGCCTTGCTCCAAATCTTGCAGCTGGGAGGAATTATTCTGATAGTTTACTCTATTTCTTGTCACTTTTATTTTAGAGAATATAAGCCTTTGATGGTGCAAAATGTGTTTGAGTTCGGGACTAGATGCCACCCTGTCAGCTCTGTTGGTTTATGCAGGCCTAGGTAAGTGCTATAAGTGCCCTGGGAGCCTGCTCATCAAGGGAATCCAGACGCATTCTTTACCTTCTGCTACTCTATTTCAAATTAGAAATAAATTTAAGAAATTAGAAATAAAATCCTCTGGCTGTGAGATATAAGTAATTTCTGTAGATGAAATTAAAAATTTCTGTAGATGAAACTTAAAAATTAGCATACTGAAATCAGAATAATCAAAAAAATAAATAAAAAGCATATGCAGAAGTAGACACAAGTCCCAAACCCTTTCTCCCTCCCAGCACGCACTTAGGTATGCCTGCTTTCCTTTGCCCTCAAACCATGCTTTTGCATGCAGTTTGGCCAATCTCAAAACCAACTATCCAGTTCTGTTTATTTGGGACACCAGTCATGCACTAGAACATTAAATATTAACTCTTCTATTTAGAGGAAATTCTAAAGCATTTCAAGGAAGGGAGGCTTTTCTCTCTGTGTAGTAAATTAAGAGTAGCAAGCAGGGTAATTCTGCAATCTCTCAGGACCCACTCACTACAATTTGTTTATTTATGCAGGGAGAAAATGACACAGAAATTTTTACCTAACTCTGTCCAGGATATAGGGGAATAAGTGTAAAATTATCTATTTAATGACTACTGTCATCAAGCTAATTATTCCTTGGTATTCTAGTCTAACCCCAGCATCTTTGATAAAGCACTGGGACACATCTCTCCAAGTTTGGGAAAAAATACACAAAAGGTCTATGTCTGAGTACTTCATGAAAAATGGTTAGTCCCAACACTGGCTAGTTGCTCCCTGCCATTAGTCTATCACCCCGTGGGGGTTTATTTTTCTCATTAAAATGGCTGACATCTTGTTTTTTGGAAATTAGCAACCACACCTCCTGTTCCTCCTCCTCCTTCACGGGCACTCCTCCAAGAGCTGTCAGATCCCAGTTACCCTGTGGTTTGTATTTATAAAGACCTTAACACTCTGTAAAACATTAGAGATAATCTGCTTACTCTGATGTCTACTTTCTCTCTGCCCACCCCCACTACTCCATTACCCAAACCCACACCTTCCCTGTTACTTTTAAGGAAGGCTTGGGAAACAAGATCTTAGGTCTAAAGGCATTCCTTTCCTTCTGTTACTCATTGCAAATTAGAAATAAAAATCCTCTGGCTATGAGATATATGTAATTTCTGTAGAAGAAACTTAAAAACAGAGGATTAGCATACTGAAACCAGAATAATCCGAAGGAAATGCCTAAGGAGAAAAACAGCTCCCTTTCATCAGTTCACTCTGGAATTAGAGATAGATGAAACAGATATGTGTGGTATTTGCAGAAGAAAGAGTGCTTTTCAACACAGAGCATAAAATCTACCTTCTAAATTTCATAAGCAAAGGTCCTGATCATTTATCAAACTAGAGTGGTTTAACTTATCAGGAAAAAAAAAATACAGTGAAAAAAAACTGTGGGGAAATGGGTCCTGAGCCACCCATTTAGAAACATTCCTGGCCCAAGGTATCGTAAAAAACAAGGCATCAGAGGGAAGTGTGTTGCCCATCACCTAAATCATTAAGGATTTTTTATTACCCTGTTTACATAAATCATTCTGCCCTATGAAGATAAAAAGTCTGAATGGTCTCACTCTCCAGTGGGAAGAGGAAGAAATTCCTAGGATATATATAATTTTTTATATTTATTTTTATCCCCATCTTCTAAAACTTTCTTTTAAAATATGTTGTATAATATGAACAATACATTAGTTAGTAGTACACATACATTTTACATATAAGTACACAGATATTGAAAGAACAGGATTAAAATGCCATAGTTTTGTTTTGTTTGACTAATAGGGATGCATAATCAAAACTTTTTGGAGCTGACTGACATAAAAATCAAATCCTGGTCTGGTCATTCTATATCTGAAGCATAGGTCCAGACCTGTAGCAACTTAGCTGCTTTCCCCTGGACAACTCATTAGGTCTCTCTGAATCTCCATGTGAAATCCCAATATTAAATTAGATACTGCCTGAGGTCCCTATTAGCAAAATGCTAGTCACGTGTTGTACACATGCTTGTTAAAACCAGTAACTTGAAACTCATAGTGACTTGTAACTGAACATATATTATAGAGGTGAACAAGACAATCACCAAAGAGCTGGGAATATAACAGTGGAAAAAATTAAAATTTTTCTATTCTAGCCTTTATAATGAGGCTGCTAAGAATAGCTTCGTTCTACTGTACTAAATGGTTGCATGTTGGATACAACATGATCTCTGTCTCAGGAGTTTCCTAGTGGTGAGTTTATGAACATAGCTTATGCACACAGCATAGGGAAAGCTCTTAATGGTCACAAATTGGGAGCAAATGAAGGTTCACCTGTTAAAGGTGAAGAAAGAGAATGTTAACATAATGTAGAGCCAGTTTTTTTTTTGTTTTTTTTGTTTTTTGTTTTTTGTTTTTAGAGCCAGCTTTGATAAGTATTCTAGACCTTCCTTAGTTGCATCCTCATATTTCTATTATAGAGAACTTTCTGGTGATTCTATGGTTTATTCAAAGCCATTTTCTTAAATTTTTACAATCCATGTTCTTAATTGAGATTCTTAGATGTATCCTTATGGGTTTAGAAAGTCAGTTCTTATGTTCACTCAACTGATCAAGGTCTACTCTCTAATTACATCGATCAACTATAAATTACATGAAGTACTCATTGCTTTTTAAAATTCAAAGATCTTTATGTGATGTATTTCCCTTACTACATCTTTGATTTCTTGAAAAGAAAAACCAGTGTTTAATTCACTTTGGACCCTCCAAAGCACCAAGCATGATATTTTTCACAGAGCAGGCACTCAACACATACACCGAATGAGCGAATGAATGCTCAAGAGGAGAGCAGTATCTTTCCAAAATCTAGAAGAGCTTTCTGAAAATGTCATCTGTGAACCATTTGAATCATTCGCTCTTTTGAGACCTTGTGTAAATGTACTTTATTGGGCTCCACTTCAAACCTATTGACTCTCTCAGTAATAAGCTCACCAAGGGATTCTGGTCAATGTGGTAATCTGACAGTAGGGATCTTACTGTAGTGGTGCGGGAGTAGGGTAGGGGCCAATTGAAAGTAGATTGTAATAACAGTTACAACATATTGAGTATTTATGACATGCCAGGCTTTGTTGTAAGCATGTTGTATATAGATTTATTTATTTAATCTTCGTCTTAACCCCTATTTATGAAGTACTGTTAGTAGGTCCATTTTACAGATAAGAAAACAAAGACACAAAAAAGGATAAGTCATCTGCCCATGGTCAACACAATTAGTAAATGGGAGAGCCTGAATTCAAAACCAAGCAATGTGGTTCTAACCACTTAACCACTGGGTTAAATTGCCTGACAGGAGAAGGTGGGAACAAACAAAGTTCTAAGGAGTTCAAGAGAGAAAAAGATCACTGTGCTGCCATAAAAAGAAGCCTTCTCACTGAGAAAAAAATGAATGATGTGCTTCAGTGGCTGCGAGCTATTAAAAGCCATTGTGAAGATATGCTATGATAGCTTCTTCCTTAACAGCAGGTTGCTGAGCTGCTCATACACCCATTACACCCCAATCACAAATGTCATTCTGGGAGTTTATGGCTCTGGCTGATCTGAGCTGTCACCCAGGGGACTTGGGTTCTAAGTGTAGGGGAAAATTGAGAGTTACAGGGAAGTTTAGACAAAAGGCGAGATATCTAAGTGGAATTAAAGATTCCATATAGTGCATAAATAAAAATGTGATTTTAGAAAAACATAGTATATTCTTCCTTGTGGACACATGACAAAGTAGGAGCAAGGAACTTCTTATATGCCTTGATGCTGGCCCACGTTATACGAAATTTATCAAAATGAAACAAATATGGAAATACAGACTCCAGACTAAGTCATTCTCACCAGCCTGAAGAGAATGCAGTTCCCTGGGGGGTTGGGAAAAGTCACTGACTTGGGTTTAGGGTCCAAGGGTTCAGCCAGAGGAGGTGCTGATAGGCACTTCACACTTCAGTCCTCTGAATAGGAAGGATTGAGATCCATTCACCTTCTTTTCTGTTGTGATACCCAGTTGTCATCAACAAGAGTGATATAATGTCAAATATGTCCTTCTGAGGCAGCTTCCTTTCAATAAGATATGAAGAACTTTGATCTCAGTAGTCAAGGGAAACAGGTTTAAAAGAGAACTAAAACCCAGAATTACCTGTGTCATTGAGATAGACACACACTTCTAGTCATCAAATGTTCTGAATGCCTCCTGTATGCCAGGCATAACACGGGTCTCTGGTGGGAGAATTTCCTGCAAATCACACCGAAAAGCACCTAAAAGGATAAAAAGTAATAGGAATAAGCCAGAGTCTGGTCACTGGATCTAGTGAACAAAACAGGAAAGCACATAAAGCAGATCATTCTTTTGAGTGATGGCCTTGAACACTAAAGTTCCAAGGTAAGGTTTGAAAAAAAAAGGGGGGGGGGAGTTGTGTTCTCTTTCCCTCAACAAGGTAGGATGATTTTTTTAAAAGCAAATACTAAACATAAACTTCACAAAGGGAAAAGTCTTTGAAAAAATATGCACCAAAAAGTAACTTTCAGCATGAATATTTCAATATAACTCAGCATGCATTCAAAACGAAATGTGAATTATTCACTATCAAGAAAGTTCAAAGCCTCCAACTGAATTTGTTTGACCTCCTTGGCAGCAAAATAAATATGATGGGTGGTCTGGTTCAGGCACCTGTCCAAGTCCAATCCCATTACATTTTCATAGTATCAACATTTAAAAGCCCCATTCCCACTGCATCAACAACAGCACATGGGAACATCTGAACACATGGCAACCAACACGTTATACAAACACGTTTTCTCTACAAGTCAGACTGTCATTTTCCAGAAAGTACAGACTCAGCAAATGAAGAAGGGATTTACATGTTACAACTCAGAGCTCTGGCACTTGAAAGGCATCACTTGGACTTGAGGAGTTAAGATTCATCTCATTTTATCCAGTATGCTTGGCAGAAGCATGGTTATAATTTTCTAGCTCAAATGGCAGAGAAGAGGCTAAAACACAGGTTTTCTGACCTTTAAATCAGTCTATTTTCTATTACACAGGATGCGTCTCGGTTCAGTTTTCCACATCACGGAAGCCTGGTATAGAGTTACTATCCACCAACATTCCCCACACACACACACACACCTTTAATGTATAAGGTGTAGCCTATAGGCCAGGTAACTTAGATTTGAGTGTACAATTATGCCATTAATTCTGTGTATCCCAACAAGTCCCCTAAGTTTTCTTATATCCACTTTTTTTCTAGCCTGTAAGTATATTGACTAAATTGAAGGGTTTTGAAAGGACTGTATGAAGATTCCCCAAAATTACAAGCACCAGGCAAATATGTCAGTATTAATAATCATCATCATCCTCCTGAGGTTAAAGATTATATACACACTTGTTCAACTGAATAACTCAACTTTTTTTAAATGCCTGCTATGCATCAGGCACTGTTCTTAACACTTGTGTAAACTGATTTAATCTTTACCCCAAACCTACAAAAGAGTTGCTATTATTATTCTCATTCTACATACAAATGTCTGAGGCTCAGAAAGGTCAACAGAGGAACTGAGATTCTAGGACTAGAAGCTCCACTCCATGGTGACTACTGCATAAGGCATATGATGTAATTAATGGCACTGGACCAGGAGTCAGCAAACCTCTATGTTTCAGGGACCTCCTAGCCAGAGCCTCGAACCAAACACATTGTTCATGAAGCACTTGCCAAAGTCACTGATGAGAAGCATGTTCTTTTACATGTCACTGAACCCCACTTTGCCCACCGGCCTCAAGATGTGTGTGAGGCTAGTGAGAAAACACATCTTGTATGGGAGTAATGGACTATTAGTGGTATCTGTTAAGAAACAAATGCCTTTGAATAAAGAGCTAGACTGGTTTGTTCCACTCTTGCTTTACCTGTTCTGTGGTCTAGTCTAGTAGCTGGTGATTCAGTTTTGATATCAGGATAGAACTTGGTGATTCTGTTCCCATGCATATCAGAGCCAGGGGATGCTGTAAGCCATGAAAGACTATGAGGCTGCTGCAGGTCCGTATGCAATGTCATGCAAGGACCAAGATCACTTCCTGTGCCATATCCTGAGGTCTCCACATTTTTGGCCAATCACCCCAGTAGGTCTTCCCCTCTACAATTGATCTGTCCGACAACTTTTAAGGCATGAATAATGCAAGATTGTGACATCATCATGACCATAGTAGCGGGTTGAATATTGTCCTCCCAGTATGTTACTTTATTTGGAAATTGGATCTGTGCAGGTGTAGAAATTTATTAAAAATTTTTAGATAAAATCATCCTGGTTTTAGGGTGGGCATGAAACCCAATGATAGGAACCCTTATCAAAGAAAGGACAGGGAGATTTGGGCACAGAGATACCCAGGCACAGAGGAAACAGAGACACAGGAAAGAATGCCATGGTTAGATGGAAGCAGAGATTGGAATGATGCAGAACAAACCAAGAAACACCAAGGATTGCCAGGAGTCACTGGGAGCTAGGGCCTTGGGAGGGAGGATGGCTCCCACTTTGATTTCAGACTTCTGACCTTCAAATCTGCGAGAAAATAAACTTTGTCTTTTTAAGTAACCCAGTTTGTGGTAATTTGTTGTGGTGGCCCTCAGGAATTAATGCACCACTCCTACTGCTTATTCTATAAAGAATCACAAAAGGTATTTCAATGACTTTAGAGTTCACTAAAGAATCAGAGATTCTAAATTCAGGACTAACTTTAAAATTCTGTAAATCATACTCTGGGGAAAAATTATGTTAATCATACTTCGCATACAGAAAACACAAGCCATTACTGGCAACATTTATTTTCACATTTGATGGTCCAATAATGAGAACAAAAATCTATTTACAGTCCAGAGACTGTTTCCCCTTGTATAGCATACTTCTACATAATTATAAAAGAGCATGCTCTTAAAAAAATGTTCTATGAAAATAAACTTAAAGGAAATATTTTAGAAAAAAAATTAATTCCAAGAATATAATAAAATACTGTTATATTTCTGCCATCAAATAACTATTTCAAGACATATTTTCATTACTTTTGGTTACTACTGATCTATCTAGCCCAGTTTAAAATCTATTACACAGTAAAGTTCATTTAAAATATTCACTAATCCACATTTTTCCACAACCTAAATAACTAAGAACCATCAAAGATGATTTTTTAAATATATTTTAACTGGGTTCATTTATGCATTTTGGACTATTTTGTCCTGGATTATTACCCAAATGAAACATAGACGAGACCCCAAATTTTCACTTATTAGGAAAAAAAAGCCTGTAAAAATTTTATGCTTTGCAATCAAAGGTAGTACTCCCAGCATGGTGTCTGCTACCCATGTGCAGCTGTGAATGAAAAAAATCAAGGTGTGATTAAACAGTCTTTTTCATATTATCCTCCCTTAAAGGTTTTTTAATTGGAACACAGCCATCATTAACAGAGCCTGTTCACCAGAAGCCTTTGCTCCCCGTGACGAAAGGAGCCACCCAACTTCTGGCTTCTCCTTGCCAAGTTGATGCCTGCTACTGACGTCTCTCAACAGTGTACCCGCTCTGTCCCATGTCAGTTTTAATAAAGGAAATAGCATGAAAATAACTCTGTTTATAAGCTTTTGACATCCTGTGGCTTCATACGAAATTTAATTTTCACAGCACAAACAGGAAGCACTGGGTTAGATCTTCTCTCCTGTGTACACACACCTCTTTCTCCCATCCCCATTCTGGTCCTCCTTCCCTGTCTCCCCACGTCCCTCTGTAGTAGGATTGCGTGCTGGTGGCCTGCCCTTAAAACTTCAGAAGCATTTTTTGCTTCCTTCTGTGTGTTCCCTGCATCTATTTTGTTGTCAAAACACCCCTTAACTGAAGCTGTGTCCATTTGTGTCATGACTCCAGCTCTCAGATCTCCCATTTCCTGTCACCTGAGTCTTCTCCATGACACCCCTGGGCAGACTTCTCCCTGCTGGGATCCCTCCCCCAGTCTTCTTCTAAGTAAATATGCCTAAAACATTACTTTCTTCATGGCATTCACCTGCTTAATATTTTGTTCTGGTTCCCAATTGTTCACTAGATAGAAGCACTAACCCCATAATGGGTTTTTCAACTCCCTATGATGTTGCTCAATTAATGTGTCCATCTTTCTTTCTTTTTTTTAAGATTTTATTTATTTATTCAAGAGAGACACAGAAAGAGAGAGAGAGGCAGAGACATAGGCAGAGGGAGAAGCAGGCTCCCCGTGGGAGGCCTGATTCAGGACTCGATCCCAGGATCCAAGATCATGCCCTCAGCCAAAGGTAGACTCTCAACTACTGAGTCACCCAGGTGCCCCTTCCTTTTTCTTGTAAATCCCAACATAGCTATTATTCAAGACAGGTCAATGTGCACATTGCTTCCTTTCTAGCTGCACCTCCTCCTTCTCCTGTGTCATGGTTACTCTTTCAGCCTGTCCCAGCTTCCCCTTTGACTTTGGTCACAGAATGTCCTTCCTCTTACACACCATCAGAACTACCAACTCTTAAAGACCCTGCTCAGTCCTACTTCCTCAGAGAGTCTTCTACACTACTCTACATAATAATTTTCTACCTCTGAAATAATTAACCCTTGTTCTTTTTTTTAGATGTCTCTTGCTATCCTTCCATCTCTCATATTCCCTCATGCTCAAAGAAATTGGCTCAGACACCTGGTTGGAGACCTGTTGGCTTTATCTTCTCATTAGTTTTCCAGTTTATTTGCCCTTTCTTGGCTCAATTCCTTCCTTGTTCGGCCTATATAGTATCACATTCTCATCAACCTGATCAATAGTCCCACCTCACCTTGACCTCCAGCCTTGCTATCTCCAGTGCTGTTCAATAAATTGTTTAGTCCTTCTGTTTTTGTTTTTTTATTTCCAGTAGCTACTGGTACAAATTTGATGACAATGTAGATTAATTAGCTCCTTTAAATTTTCTATTTGCATTTATGACTATTTAGCAAATCTTCCCTACTCTCACTCAGCTTCCTTTTCTTTTAAGTCTTTTGTAGAGTTTAAGTGCCTAACCTGTTCCCTTTTCCTTTCATTCTCTGCAAATTGCCATCAGAAGATATAATCTTGTTCAGTATCACTATTGTCACATTCAGATTTGCCTATATTTCTCCCTAGTCTTAGAGGAAGAGTGCCCTTAACTCTCCATGGCTGCCAATCCCTTCTCCTTCCATCTTCTTTGGGTTCCACTGTTCTAGTTCATCCTCTCCCTTAGCTTCTTTTGTCAATTTATAACATGCTCAAAGCATCCCCATATTTTTTTTTAAGATTTATTTATGTTAGAGAGAGAGAGAGAGCATGAGTGGGGTGTGGGGCAGAGAAAGAGGGAGAGAGAGAGAATCTCAAGCAGATTGTGAGCTGAGCATGGAGCCTGATGGGGAGCTGAATCTCATGACCCATGAGATCATGATCTGAGCTGAAATCAAGAGTCAGACACTTAACCGACTGAGCCCCCAAGTGCCCCAGCATCCCCATATTTTAAAATGTCCCTGTTTCCTTTTTGGCTTTGCAAGTAAACTTGTTAAAGGAATAGCTATGTTCCCATTTTTATTCTTAATTCCCAACCTGAGCCACTGCAATCTAACTCCTACCCCACTGTTTTACTGAAACTGCTTTCAAAAAAAAGCAGTTTTGTATGTATGTACATATATACATACACAATGTATTAAGCCACAAGAAGGAAAGAAATCCTGCTATTTGCAACAACAGGAATGGACCCTGAAGGCATTATGCTAAGTGAAATAGGTCAGCCAGAAAAAGACGAATATTGCAGGATCTCACTTATCAGTGGAATCTAAACACAAACAAACTCATAGAAAAGGGTATTAGAAAAAAAAAAGAAAAGAAAAGAAAAGAAAAGAAAAGGGTATTAGATCTGTGATTACCAGAGATGGGGAATGGAGGAAACAGATGAACTGATCCAAAGGTACAAACTTCCAGTTGTAAGATAAATAAGTGCTGGGGAAGGAATGTATGACATGATGACTAAAGTTAACACTTATGGTATATTTAAAAGTTTCTAAGAGAGTAAATCCTAAAATTCTCATCACAATAAAGTGGGGGGTTGTGCCTATATGAAATGATGGATGTTAACTAAACTTCTGTGGCAATCATTTCACAATATACTTAAGTCAAATCATTATGCTGTACACTTTAAACTTACACAATGTTGTATGTCAATTATATCTCAATAACACTAAAAAGAAAAAAAGAACAAAAAACAAAAATGTTGCTAGTTACTCTTTCCTACCTGCCAAATTCAATGGCCTCATTCCATCCTTGTACAGCATTCCACAGTTGTTTGCCTACACCTTCACTTTCATGACATACCTCTGTATTTCCTTCTACCCTCAAGATTTCTCCTGAGAGTTTTTCACTGATTACTCTTCTTTGGCCTAGCCTTTAAACATGGGTCTTTATGAAAATTATTCCTAAGTTCTCTCTTTCTATTACTAATATTCTTTCAAGATGATTACTTTGATTCCTATAGTTTTATGTGATTCTTGTATTCTGATTACTCTTCAATTTACTTCCATCCTCAATCTAAACTTTAGACCCATATTTCTAGAAGTCATCAAATTTCTTTTTTTAAATATTTTATTTATTTATGAGAGAGAGAGAGAGACAGAAAGGCAGAGGCACAGGCAGAGGGAGAAACAGGCTCCATGCAGGGAGCCCGTAGGAAAGCCAGTGCCAATCTACTCATGCAACTCCTCATGTTTTTAGGTTGTTCATTCCATCCAAATGCAGCAGTCATAAAGAAGAGCTAAAATATCCCATTCTTATACTTTTTTCTTTTTTTTTTTTTCCATTCGACGTGGGACTCGATCCGGGGATTCCAGGATCACGCCCTGGGAGGTGTGTGAAGCCCTGAAAGTGGCGCTAAACTGCTGAGCCACCCTGGCCGCCCCAAATTTCTGCTGACGCTTCAAATAACCTACAGAAAGCTGAACGCAGTGTTTTCACTTGCTCCTTCCTCTATCTTCTTTATATTTGTTAATAGCTTCACCAGAATACTTGTGGAGATAGTCATCTGAGACTATTTCCTATACCACACCTCTAAGTCCAGTGGGTAACCAAGTCTTTACTCATTCTACCCTTCCAAACTGCTCTCACCTTCATCCTGAAAACCTAAATTCAGGTAATTCTTGAATCTTCCTAGTTTATTGCAAAAGACATCTAATGAGTCCTTCCTTCAAGAGTCTCTATCTCTTTCAGTCTACTCCATGTATCAGCCCTAATGGTATTTCTGTGTTGCTAGACCTATCTTGTTACATACATGACCATGTCCCTTTTCTATTTAAAAAAATCAACACTGATCTGAAATATGTTTCTAAAAGTTAGCGTTTTATCTTCCCAAGGCAAAATAAGGTCTACACATAAAAGCTGGGTGAGAAGACCAGCATATAACTTTTGCCCACGTGATTTATTTTAAAGATTTTATTTATTTATTCATGTGAGATACAGAGAGAAAGGCAGAGACATAAGCAGGAGCCTGATGCAGGACTTGATCCCAGGACCCCAGAATCATGACCTAAGCCAAAGGCAGATGCTCAACCACTGAGTCACCCAGATGCCCTTGCCCACATGATTTTTATTTGAGCGATGGTTCTTATTTTCTTCCTTTGTCCAAAGGACCAGGTGCCATGTATGAAACCATTCCTTCCTCTTTCCAGATGCAATTCCCTCTACTCCACAAAGGGTCTGTCATCAGTGGTTACATACCAGCTTCATTTGCCTACTGTGGCAGTTGAGTTGTATCTCACAGTTAAAAGATGGAATTTGGGCTTCAGTGAGCTCTCTTAAAGATGTCTCATTTATTTCTACAGAAAAGTATTTTCACTTGGCAATAAAATTAATGTCACTTTTTAAATGCCTGCTGCAATGTCCAGCATCCTGGCTTTCCAACTGGAATAAGATAATAAAGATTAAAGGAACTCACCTAATTCAAGATGGGCCTGGATTTCCAGGATTATTTTTGAAGATTTACATTTGTTCCTTTGCATTTTACATGCACAAACTAAACCATCAAGCTAATAAAGCTGCTTTCAGTCTACTCTGACAGCACATGAAGGTACCTACTCACTATCAGTGCCAGCCTGGGCATCATGCAAGTCTTAACACATGGATCTTCCCTCCCACCACAGCTGGGAGAATTTGGGGATTTTTTTTTTTTAACTTTAAGACTTGTACAGGCTGTTCTTCCACTCACCTTCCAATGTGAAGCACTACTTAGAAGAAGACTGAAAGCCTGATTTTGTGTTGGTTTTTAAGCCTTTCACAAAACATAAATATTAAGAGTTTTATCTGAGTTTACTTGTACTGTCTCACTCAAGATGGATCTTAAAAATGCTTTAAGAATCTCCCCCTGGTTTGTCAGGTGTAAGGGTGTGTGTGAGAGCAGGAAAGTAGAAGCCAAGGATCAAGTTTGTTTATATTAAAATTTTTAGCTTGTAGTCAATCATTTCATTTTAATGTGCTACATCATACCACAGTAATTGTTTTAACCCATTTCTGCCAGTCTACCAAACTTTCTGTGAAATCAACTTACTTTGTCTTTTTGAAATTGCCCTCCAGAAAACAAGAGAAATAGAGATCTGAAGTGATTGTATGAAGAGTTACATCAGAATCCTACTATTTAAGCAGAGTTTGAGCTTGTTTTTTTCCTCACAACTTTGTACATATTTGCCATACAAGGCCCTGAGATATCTATATTTTGCAGGATATAAAAACTCTTAGATTAAATGGATCAATCAACTCATTAACTAATAATTAATTAACATTTAATTAATTAACTTTCTGCTTCACTTGTCTTCTAAGTACATAGCTGTTAACATTTGTTTAGGGGAGCCAAACATGATATACTAACAGTCGTTTTCATAAGCCATTATGCTATGTTACAGAAGTTGTGGGATACAAAATCATGTAACTATAATGTCCTCTTTAAAAAAAAAAAAAAATACACCCTTCCCCCACCCTAAAGAAAAGCTATAAATTTAGGCCAATATAAACTTGTCAGAGTTCTCCCTCTCAATTTCACACCAGGGCGTGGTGCTACACAGCTGGGGAGCTGAGCTAATAAGTGTTGAAAAATGAAAAATGCTGCTTTATGGCATCACATAAACTGGCAAAAAGATTACTTTTACCTCCACCCCATTTTTGACAAACAAATGCCAAAATGTAGATGCTGTAAGAATGAGATTTTATGGTATTAGACCCATGGGGCAAACAGAATTGTCTTGTGGGATTTTCTTTTTATTGAATACTATATGTAATAAGAAGTGGCATAACATTTATAAAATCTAATCACTTTTTGTTCCTTTTTGAACCTCAAAGGGGTCATTTCTAGGAAAGCTGTTGGAAACACTGCATAATGATCTATTTATCCAGTAGTGAAAGAGGATTATCCCTTTTACAAGGAGACTGAGTTTTCCCCAATAGTAGAAATACTGTAATATGAATGCACAAAATGAGCACTTTAAGGAACATCACATTCAACAAATATTTATTGAATAACTATAATAAAGTTCAGAGAGTGAGGCTAAGTGCTCTTGCGTAATTTACATTAAATAATATCATCAGGATCAAGTTGTTTTTCTTGGGATGGTTTGCTTCCTAGCTGATGGCCATTCACTCACTCACTCGTCACTCACTAGCCATTCATTCAGCACTCAGCCAGCAAACATCTATTGCAAATTTACCATTTCCCAGTTCTATAGGCCCACTAAATCATGAGAATCCTGCCATTACAGCAGATATCCTAAATTTATCATGAGAAGAAATCCCTTTATTCAGGGACTAGAAATCAGCCTGATAGAGCCAGAACCACAAAGTGAGAAAGAGAGAGAGAGAGAGAGAGAGAGAGAGAGAGAGAGAGAAAGAGAGAAAGAGAGAGAGAGAGAGAGGCAAAAGGGTACCTTGTCAGGAACAGTTCTTCCCTATAAAGGTGCATATTGAACTCCAGTGAAAAAGGGAGGAGAGAGCTTAGGCCTCTAGGTGTTCTTAAGAGTCCAATGACCAGGAGTTTCTGATTGTAAAATTAGAGAACTGTGGTTGTCTTTTCTTCCTATGTCTTCCTGATTTTTCCATATCTAAAAGCATATCCTTTCTCCTCTGAGTTTGCTAAAATTTTACCTATCACTCTTTATAGTAGCTCTTAGTATTTATCTTATATTACAAGTATGTACACCTTCTGTCTCTCTACTAAATGTAAAATCCTTGAGGGTAGGACCAACGTTTTATGTATCTGTCATTCACCAACAGTGTTTAACATAGTACATTAGGGATAGTCTATATAATCAAATACTCATGGCATCAAATAATACTTACTGTAGTCATCAGTAAAGACAATAAGTACTAATTGAGAAAACCAAAAAGCATTACTAACATTTGGGAAACATACCATCTGAGTAGTCCAAATTGTATGCTTATTAGTAAATAATAGGATGAAGTGAGGGAATTCTGATCACAGCTTTTAAAATGTGTAATTATATGAAGAAGCCACTGAAAAGTGACCTTCAAATTCCCAAAAATATTTGAGTATATTTTATAGGATAAGTTGAGACTTACAATTACATGAGCTGAGTCATTTTACCATTTTTATGTTCCATAATTTAATAAAATGCATCACTGGTGTATTTCCCTCTCCAACAAATCCAAATTCTGCAAATGGCAGATGGCTTTCAAGAATGAATCTATTCTCCTGTCATTGCTACTACTGGGTTACCACTCAGTTTACAACTACATACATCAAAATGGTAAGAACAAGAAGGATTTTGGTGAATTGTAATAGGTTCTAACTATTAGGTAGATGGCTATAACATCTATCTGTTTTCTCATCATCCTGCTGCAATACACTCTGAGCCACACAAAGGAAAACAGAAGGTCTTTAAGAATACAGACTTGTCGATCTATCAGTGCTATTAACATTTTACCTAATTTGGCTAAGTTTAATAAAAAGTTTCTACTACCAATACTTGGGTAATAGTTACTAAAGTTTTGATATCTGGTTGAACTTTGAGGATGACTGCAATTGTGACGGTAGTTCACTATATCTCCACATCATATCTAGGACAGTAGCACTGATTTCTGATTTCATGCTAGAAGAGAGGATTATTACAGCTTTCTTCTTAAAGATTTGGTTGGACTCTTCAAATTTGGAAAGTGGTGAATATTGGACAACTTTACATTTACATGAGACGTCTGGATATGTGAGTAATCACCAATTTGGTATCACTTACAATGAGTTTTTTTCATCCACTTGAATTCTAATGATGGTCATCACAATACAACTTTCACAGGGCTAGACACAAAATACTCAAAAGGCTTAGGTGAGCTTAAAGTAAATCAACCACAAACAGCAGGGCCTGACAGAAACACTCTTATTAGAGAGGCAATACAGCACTTCTTCAAACAATGTGGGAGGTGGGCAAGAAACTTCAGCAGAAAAACTTGGAATGTAGAAGTGTGGAATGTGGTGACATCTTTCGAGGAAATGATTTAGTCAACCACAGGTCAAAAAAAGACAATAATTATAAACAATGACAACCTCTAAGAACAGCAGTCATAGCCACAAATTAAAGTTTTTTCTTCAAAGCGCTTCATTTTGAGCTTCAGATACCAAAATAATTTCTATAATTAGCATAACCTTTGAATGTAAAGAATGCTCTTTTCTTCTAATGTTATACGATCTAAAAGAAAAAAAAATTTGGTTCTTTACAGTATTCTGTGTTGTTTGGGGGGGGTTGTTATTTTTTGAGGGGGGAGGTCATATGAATCTTTTAAATGAAGTCCTCAGAGAAGTTTCTTGGATTGACTCTATTGGAAATATCTCAGAGATCTGCAGAACACATTTAAGAAGTTTCAATATCACATTCTGTATTTTCCTTCTCCTTCTTTTTTCCTTACTCAAAAATGAACAAGTCCCCTTTTCTTTTTTTTTAATTTAATTTTTCATGAGAGACACAGAGAGAGAGGCAGAGGCAGAGACATAGGCAGAGGGAGAAGCAGGCTGCACAGGGATCTCAAGGCGGGATTCGATCCTGGCACTGCGGGATTATACCCTGAGCCAAAGGCAGATGCTCAACCACTAAGCCACCCAGGCATCCCTCCCTTTTTCTTTAAAGATTTCAGGGGTGGAGGGTGGGGGGCAGCAGACTTTCCACTAAGCAGGGAACCTGATGTCCATGGGGCTCCAGCCCAGGACTGGATCCTGATCTGGGCAGAAGGCTGGTGCTTAACTGACTGAGCCACTGAGATGTCCCTGAACAAATCCCCTAAATAATTTTATAAGAGAAACACGGTGCTTTACACAGAGCACAACTCGATAAAAATGCATGGACCCTGTGTTTATGGCCAGGGCCATGGGTCAAATCAAAATCATGTCCTGCATGAACTGAAACAATCAAAAGATTTCATTTGCTGTACATTTTTATGTTTTCTGGAAGTTTGCTTTAAGATGAAGAACATATTTATTGATAGTTCTGTCTTCACGTTGATCAATTGAATGGCTTAAGACAATAATAAGATTAGAGTCTATGTATGTGAATCAAAGGAAACATGGGATTTGCCTTCTCTACTTCCATTCGGTATGCCTTCTCTGAATAAGCAACAAATTGGTGGTAGCTATTACCCAGAGTGGCTTCCAGATGTTAACCACGTGACTAAACAGACCTCCTCTCTGATGAGACTGGCAAGAGAGGGAAACTTAGTGTGTGCAATGATTTTACTAACTACAAAATGTACCTTTTTGTCTATCAGCTCCACCTGCACTATGTAAAAAACCTACATAAATAGGATATGTTTTTGTGGGGAAGAGGAAGATTTGAATCTGTATAGCATAAGTGAATCCATTCTTTTTTTAAAAAAAGAATAGCTAACTAAATAAAAGCTGATTATTTATTTTTTAATGCTTTACCTTTTTTTAGATTTTAAGTCTTACATCCACACTTTATAGAAAGAGATATACATGCTTACAGTCTATGTTAAGATATAGCAAGCACTTTTAATGTTTTACATAGTCTAGGTAAAAATTTGCTGTTAAATGGTTTTCAGCTAAAGTTGAACATTGATGCATTTTATATTTCTTTTGTGTGAAGAAAAATAAATAATTCACACTTTTGCAAGTGAAGTATGTACTTTTCCTGGCTTTCTTGAAATTATATTATTATTAGAAGCAAGTGCCAGCAGGCTTCATGGGTGGCATTTCTTACTGAGAAGCAAGACATGAATCAATATTTTTATTAGAGTCAACCCACTTGTCTTCATAAACAAAATATTATTAATGTTTCTCCATTTAGACTTCAATGCTAGTAAGAAGAACATACAAATCGTTGGAAGAGAGAAATAAACGACTCTGATAAACAGTTTTTCAAAGACTATCATTGGTGCAAATTGACACAAGAAGTTGAGATTGTCAGTTAAAAAGTTTCAAAAGCTGATGTTTAATGTGTTTTTTTCTAATGTATTGAGTAGACTGTTTATTCATCTCATACTTTTGCTACTGACACAGCTGTAGTTAATGAGACTTTTGAACATCCTTTGTCTATTATGCATTCTCTAATGACCATGTAAATATAAATTAGTGGAGAATATGGGGAAAAATTAAGTGAAAATTCTTTCTTTCACACACACACACAACCCCACACAGAGTGCCTTCAGTGAAGAATAATTGCAAAGGACATAGCCTAGTGGCAACATTAAATGAAAGCTCTTTTTGTTAATACTACTTTTTAGGGCCACAGTGTGGGAGTGGGAAGTGAAAAAGAAAGTAAATGGTCTGATGTGGACATGCTAGGTTGGAGGTGGCTGAGCTTATATAGGTGCAGCTATAGAGGGCATTTGGGCTCAATGAAGACTGATCCAAGGAAGAGAAGATAGACTTAAGTTTTGAAGGATGGGACAGGGGAAAGCTACTCCTGGACAATAGGTCAGAATGGGTAAAGGCACGGGGCAAGAGGCAGCACAGCATATCTGAAGAATTCTTAGAGTTCAACCTGATAAGAAAGTAGAACAGAACTAATGAACAATCAAAGAGACAAACAAAAAACCAGACTCTTAAATACAGAGGGTGATGGGTGAAGTAGAGGGGATTGAGAATGTACTTGTCCTGATAAGCACTGAAAAACATATGGAATTATTGAATTATTATATTGTATACCTGAAACTAATATAACATTGTACCTTTATTATACTTCAATAAAAAAGGACAACATCATATGTTTTCACTCATACATGCAATATAAGAAATAGTGAAAGGGATTATAAGGGAAAGGAGGGGAACTGAGTGGGAAAAAATAGAGAGGGAGACAAACCATGAGAGAGACTCCTAACTCTGGGAAACAAAGGGTTGTTGAAGGGGAGGTAGGGGGGATGGGGTGACTGAGTGATGGGCACTGAGGAGGGCACTTGATATGATGAGCATTGGGTATTATACCATATGCTGGCAAATGGAATTTAAATTTTAAAAAAATGAAAAAAGAAAAAAAGAAAAAAGTTTAAAACGCCAAGAAAAAAAAAAAAAGAATAGAATAGGAGATTGGCTGTCTTTGGAAATAAACAGGGAACTGAACAGTTTTTTGAAAACTGATTTTGTAAAATCAAACCTTATATTAGATATTTTACAAAACTTAAAAACCAATTTTGTGAAGAATCCTTTTATATAGTCTAGGTATTTAGAATATAAATATAAAAAAATCCAGTTTGCCTTCAAGAAGGTCAAAGAAATAGACACTCACTGAAATATAAATTATACTATATTTAACCTATCTTGTAAATTTAGACTTTGACATGCATATCATACTTTCTTAAAATGAGGCATTACTATAAAAATAACCCCATCTGCTAGTTGTTCCCACACATGGATTTTCAAGAATCATCTTAAAATTTGGCATTTTCTAGACAGGGTAACTTTACCTCACCAGTGTACAAGACAAGACAATCCTTTGGAATGTGGAAAGAAAATATTAAAACTTCTTGATATCTTATTTTATCCTATGTTTTAAATTTCTACTTTGGTTTATGTATTGTATATACATAATACATCACTCAATAGTGCCTTCATATGGGATCCCTGGGTGGCGCAGCGGTTTGGCGCCTGCCTTTGGCCCAGTGCGTGATCCTGGAGACCTGGGATTGAATCCCACGTCAGGCTCCCGGTGCATGGAGCCTGCTTCTCCCTCTGCCTATGTCTCTGCCTCTCTCTCTCTCTCTCTCTCTCTCTGTGTGACTATCATAAATAAAAAAAATTTAAAAAAAAATAGTGCCTTCATATAATTTATAAATAAATAAATATGCACATATAAGAAATGTGATAAAAATGTTTTACTAGTGAAACATATAATAGAAAAATTTTGGAGACAATCACTACAGAACTTAATTATTTTTCTCCTACCAAATAAACTGGATGACATACTAGCTAGACCAGGTAAATAGCATTGCTTTGGTTTAGTTAAGACTTTAAGGCAAAAGGACCGCTAAAAACCTTGTTTGTTAGGAGTTGGAATGAACTTGTGGCCAGTAATCCTATGTGTTGTTGCTTTCAAAAATATATAAGCATGAAATAGGGTCATGCCTAAGAACCAGACATTTCTAGGGAGTCCTTTGGTGGGTTCACAATACTTTTTTTTTTTTTAATTTTTATTTATTTATGATAGTCACAGAGAGAAAGAGAGAGGCAGAGACATAGGCAGAGGGAGAAGCAGGCTCCATGCACTGGGAGCCCGATGTGGGATTCGATCCCAGGTCTCCAGGATCGCGCCCTGGGCCAAAGGCAGGCGCCAAACCGCTGCGCCACCCAGGGATCCCCATGGGTTCACAATACTTTTAAAGTACATTCAAAATTGTGTGTGTGTGTTTGTGTGTGTGTGTGTGACTGTGTATTGGTGTCTGTTCCTTTCTTTTAAGATGGTCCGTAAGTGTAAGCTGAATCTTAAAGGACACCGTGAACATGCCTCACCACTCTCCCTACCGTCTAATTAAGAGACCTGCCACAGGACAACATTCTCTCTTCATAGGCTGGCTGACTTCAGTGCTCAAATCACATATGTCACATTTTAAACAAGTGGCCTTCCTGGATTATGGCTCTTTCTTTTCCTTGTCCTTTATGACCTAGTTCTTCTTTTCACTCAGCATCATGTCCTAATTTTGTCGGATTCCTACCACAAGATTTCTTGACAACGGGCTTTGTGTTTTTCAAAGAATTCTGCTTCCCAAGTTAAGGTGGAAACCAGTCCTAATATTGTGATCCTAACTCTGGCCTTGTCTGGTTTTCTCCAAGTCTTGGCCGGTCTACCTCTAGCTACTGCCAATATGACCAATGACAAGCAGGTGCCCGAATGAGTGTAGAGTTTCACTCTTCATTTTCTCTTTTTCTTCAAAATATAACTCAATCAAAATGTAACTTAATTCAAGAAAGTAATATTTATAATTCTGTTGTAGGTATTTCAAAAGAATACAAAGATAAATAAAATATTTCTGGCTCTTAAGAAAGTACAACTTACTAGATCACAAGGCTCACAGGATAAGTATTCACATTTAAGTTTCCTACCTCAAATCTACTGAACCTTTCACCACAGAACACTGACAATTTTGTCTATAATAAGTTTGGTATTGTTTGTGGGATTTCAGACTTTCAACACAGTTTAATAAAGATCTCTATTTTCACTTATTTTTTTAAAAGATTTTATTTATTTATTCACTAGAAACACACAGAGAGGCAGAGGGAGAAGCAGGCTCCTCGCAGGGAGCCAGAAGCAGGACTCAGTCCCTGGACCAGGATCATGCCCTGAGCCAAAGGCAGACGCTCAACCATGGAGTCACCCAGACATCTCTATTTTCACTTCTATTCTTTTACTTTGTTGACCTCTGTGAAAGCAAATGAAAATAATGTATACAAATAAAACTGTATAAGAAATGCTAAATTAACATCTGCCACTGCTTGAAACTCCTATTATTTTGTCACTTGCATCCATTTATCTACTGGGATAGAAGGCATATAACACAGAATTTACCATCTTAACCATTTGTAAGTGTACCATTCAGCAGTGTTAAGTACAGTCACATTGTTGTAAGACAGATGTCCAGAACATTTTCATCTTTCAAATATGAAATTCTATCTGAAACTGTACCCATTATGTAATTCTTTCCACTTCCTCTGGTAGTCATCCTTCTACTTTTCTCTTTCTATAATTTTGACTACTCTAGATACCTCATACAAGCAGAGTCATACAATATTTGTTCTTTTATAACTGGCTTATTTTGCTTGGCATAATGTTCTAAAGGTTCATTCATATTTAGCACGTGACAAAATTTACTTGCTGTTTAAAGCTGAATAATATTTCATTGTATATATGGATAGATGCTAACACTCATATCATTTTGGACATTTGGGTTGCTTCTATCACTTGGCTATTTATTATAAATAGCACCGCTATAAACATGGATGTGCAAATATCTCCAAGACCCTGCTTTCCCCTATGACCCAGCAATTGCACTGCTGGGGACTTACCCCAAAGATGCAGATGCAGTGAAACGCCGGGACACCTGCACCCCGATGTTTCTAGCAGCAATATCCACAATAGCCAAACTGTGGAAAGAGCCTCGGTGTCCATCGAAAGATGAATGGATAAAGAAGATGTGGTCTATGTATACAATGGAATATTACTCAGCCGTTAGAAACGACAAATACCCACCATTGCTTCAACATGGATGGAACTGGAGGGTATTATGCTGAGTGAAATGAGTCAATTGGAGAAGGACAAACATTATATGGTCTCATTCATTTGGGGAATATAAAAATAGTGAAAGGGAATAAAGGGGAAAGGAGAAAAAATGAGTGGGAAATATCAGAAAGGGAGACAGAACACGAGAGACTCCTAACTCTGGGAAATGAACTAGGGGTGGTGGAAGGGGAGGTGGGTGGAGGGTGGGGGTGACTGGGTGGCGGGCACTGAGGGGGGCACTTGATGGGATGAGCACTGGGTGTTATTCTATATGTTGGCAAATTGAACACCAATAAAAATGTATTTATAAAAAGAAAAGAAACCTAGATTACATGTAAAAATAAAAAGACCCTGCTTTCAATTATTTTGTATATATACACTTGCGTCCATTTTTAACCTATATAAATACATTTTGCTCTTAAAGACTGACATTTTGCCAGCATTTTATAAGAAACTAAATTCTCTGAAAGTATAATAATACAAAGGAACATTTGCCTTTACAATGTAAATTAAGGAGAATTTTACAGAGCTCCTTCATTTTAATACAGATAGGACAATAGAAAATCCATAGTCATTTTATATGAAGTCATACTTCATATAAAATATTTTCCATTGGTCAATGATACAGATAAATAGATAGATATACACACACATGCATACACATATATATCTCCTGAAAGTAGTCCACTTTGGAATAAATTGTGTTTATTTTTTAAACTGCAATGGCTGATTTTGTACTATGTGGTTATCTTTTCTTTTATAAAGATTTTATTTATTTATTCATGATAGATAGAGAGAGAGAGAGAGAGAGAGAGAGAAGCAGAGACACAGTGAGAGGGAGAAGCAGGCTCCATGCAGGGAGCCCGATGCGGGACTCGATCCCGGGACTCCAGGATCACGCCCTGGGCAAAAGGCAGGCACTAAACCGCCGAGCCACCCAGGGATCCCCCTATCTGGTTATCTTTTTTAAAAATTCTTTTAACTCTTTTATTAACCAACAGGAAAAAGGTAAGAAGAGAGAAGAAGGGCACTAAAGTCAGTCACAGCAGGAAGAAGGACAATCATTATTGCTGATTTTTCTGATACTACTAAGTAGGAGTTTGTGCAATACAATTAAGAGTACTGGGCCATAATTTTACAAGCAGAATTAAGTATCAGAGCTACATTTATAAAAATACCAAGTGTTCCATATTTAGACTTTCATGATACTAGAATCCTAGAACTTGTAAGCTTATCAAGCCCTACTCCCTTATTTCACAGTTGGAGAAATGCGCTCAAGAGACTAATGGCCTGGGGATCCCTGGGTGGCTCAGTGGTTTGGCACCTGCCTCCAGCCCAGGGTGTGATCCTGGAGTCCTGGGATCGAGTCTCACATTGGGCTCCCTGCATGGGGCCTGCTTCTCCCTCTGCCTGTGTCTCTGCCCCCCTCTCTCTCTCTCTCTCTGTGTCTCTCACGAATAAATAAATAAAATCTTTAAAAAAAGAGAGACTAATGGCCTGTCTAATATCAGCTTATAATTCTTGAAGCTGGAACAGGAACTCCTCAGTATGATTTCAAAATTCTTCTTACTCTATACTATTATGATTACATGTATATTTCATCTTCCTTTAACTGAATGTAGCAGGATATAGATGTTCAGATTGTATTGACAGGGAAATATCTCTTTTTGCTTTTCTTCCTTTTATTTATAATAGATGTACGGGATGCCACAAAGTCCCCTCAGCAAATAGGAGGGTTTGAAGATTTAACCTTCACTGCCCTTAAGGAAACACGATCTGGTTAGGAGTTGCTAATAGTTATTGCTCTGAATTTGAAGAGCTATCAAGGTCTGCTGTAGGAGAGCAAAGAATGGATTCTAGAATCCACAGGCTGTATGAAGATCAATGGAGGAACTCCAACACTACCAGGAGGACTTAGAGAAAGTAGAATAAGAGGTGTTTCCAGAAAGTAGCTTGGGAATATGAGAACTGGTCATGGGAGGCGCTCAAAAGGGAGACAATCCCTTTCCTAAAGAAGAGTCATGTGACAAGGCGAAGCACACGTACAGATGCCCAGGTATTTACATTGACCACTCAGTCTATGTTCAATGGAGGAACTTCCAGAGTCTTTACCCAAGGGCCTGCACACTGTTTTGGCGAGAATCACTTTGTGAACAGTGCAGCAGAGTGATAAATACCCATTCTCCCAAACTGTATTTGGCTTATATCTGAGAGACCCATGTGTCCACCTCCCCAGTGCTGCCTCAGCCTAGCTCACAATGCCCCAGGTGATCCTTCTGTTCTAAACAGACCCCATCAGAACCATGTATATCTAGTAGAAGTAGGGGGACTCCTCTCAGCTGTACCTAGAAGGGCTATGTCTAGCATAACAAATGCAAGTGTAAGCTCCCTAGAACTGAAGTAATGGCTATACTAAAGTTTAAAAACGTAGACAACTATTCCCTTGTAATGAGTTTAGTTTTAGTCTTTTATAAGAATTCAGGACCTTTAAAAAAAAAGAATTCAGGACCTTTAAGTTTTTTCTAGTTTTTCTTTCATAAATGGATAAAGGCTTGAAGATATAAAGGACCTCACTTTATTAATTTATAAAATTTTTAAAATTACCTAATTCTGAGACATTTTGTCTAATGTGTATGTATTATTTACATACATATGTTTCTCTTTCCTTTCAAATAATTTAACAGATATAAACTAAACAATGGAGAGGATGCAACTTGATGCTCGGGAAAACAAGATGCATAACTGCGTATTGTTTGTATGACTAACGTGACTTCACTTAACTGTAATCATTTAAAAGTACCAAACATACTACTCTGAATGACTAGTCCTTCAATCATTTTTTTACAGCCAACAAGTTGTCTTCAAGGGTTCTAAACACACAGCAAACTAGATTCTGACTTTGCCTTTATATCTTTAGATTTCCAGAAATATTAAAACCCTACAAAAAGGAAGATTTTTTTTTTTTGGCTTTTATTTTGTTTACTAGCTTTTCTTAGTTTAGACATCAAAATTACCAAAGCGGAGTACATCAGCAATGGGCTTATAGACTGTCTAAAAGCAAATGAGTCACAACAAAAAAATTAAGAGATATACAAAGAGTAAAAGAATGCATGAATAAAAATCCGCCAGGGAATATTTTCCCCCCAGTTCAATAGGGCAAAAGATCTACCATAAAAGAAGCAAACAACCATCCTGAAACTTAATTACATTTCAAAGTAATGTAGTTACATGAAAGGAACAAAACATTTTTGTTCAATAGTTTGCCTACCAGATGGCACTTCTAAATATAGTCATCTAAAACCTTCTGTTTGTTCTATAAATAAAGATGAAAGGAATAGCAATAATAGCTAAGCATTTAAATCACTGGAAATAAAAGAGCACTTTGATTAGGTTTGGAAAAATCTGGTTTATTCTAACAAGGATCTTAAATCTGGGAAGACACAAGTTTGAGGTGAAGCTCAGAATCTCAAGCTTCCGGGACTGCTCTTGTATCTGCTCAAAATGGTTTTCATTCAGGTAGAGGAACAAACCAGGAACTAATCCCAGGATACGTGGGGAAATCTGAAGTAACATAAGAACTCCTAATCAGTAAAGACTCCAAAGGGCTACAGTCCAAATCCCAGAAGTATTTGAGGGTTTGGGTTTTTTGTTTTGTTCTGTTTTTGAAATGAAATAGTTGGGACATGCCCTGTCTTATTTTTGTGAGCTAAAGTGCAAATGTGTAACAGTTAAGGACCGGGACTTTGGAGTCAGGCCCAATATGTGAGCCCAGGCTCTACAAATGGCTGGCAGTATGCTCTTGAGCCAAGTTCCTTACCGTTTTGAGCTCCACTGGCAAAACAGATAGCAATAGGACAGAGTTTTATGGGAATGTACTAATGACAGCGCTTGGCACCTACTAAGTCCCAATGAATTTCAGCTATGTAGTATCACTATTAGTATATATGATCTACATTACATCAGCATATTATTAGGCTTCTGATTTTCTGCTGTCTCAGAGCATGGCGTGATGTGCAGCCAGGTTCTCTGGCAATAATGGAGTTTTAACAGTAGAAGTCAAAGCCTTACCTGGCATTATCTCCAAGTGGTTTCTCCTAGTATAACACTGCCCTCTTCTCACCTGGCTCTTGAAAGTTATCGAGAGTTCGTATGTGGAGGGCAGACCTAAAGATAAAAGTACTTCTTAAGAATTGGTTGTCAGAGGTCAGTCCACCCCAGTCCGTCCATCCTCTAGAATGACTTCATTCTCAGTACTCTCAGCTGACGATCTATAGGCTTTAGTGAAATGACTCAGAGTTCCTTTCGGATCTGGTGAACTAATGGCATGTAGGACCATTCCCATAGACAGCATTGGTACAACACTGCGATTGCATAGAGCTTGTCTTGGCAACTGACCCATGATGTTAAGCAACCTAGTCACTTGGGAGTAGGGTGAGTACCATGTACAAATAAAAGATAAGTTGGAATTGCTTAAACATGATGCAAACTACAATGAATGGAAGACTAGAGTTTAACAGCACTTAAAGTTCTCCTGGGTTGTTTGATGAATTTTACATGAGGAAAGAGCCATTTGAGGGGTCTACAGCCCTCGGCATTAAAAGATGTCTATGGTTAGGTCTTTATCAACAAGGTAATCCTACTTGTTTTCAGTAGTTTAAAACTTGTGATAAAATGTACATAGAATCTACCATTTTAATCATTTTTAAGTGTAGAGTTCAGTAACATTAAATACATCTGCAACGTCGTAAAACCATCATCACTATTTCCAGAAATTTTTTCATCATCCCAAACAGAAACTCTATGCCCATTAAACAACAGCTCCTCACCGATCCTTCTTCCCCTTTGCTTTTGGTAATCACTGCCCTCCTTTCTGTCTTTAGGAATTTGCTTCTTCTAGGAATCTCACCTAAGTGGGATCATTCAATATTTATCCTTTCGTGTCTGGCTTATTTCACTTGGTATAGTGTTTCCAAGGGTCATGGAAATTGTAGCATGTATCAGAATTCCTTTCCTTTTTAGGGCTGAATAATACTCCATTGCACATGTTTACATTTTGTTTTCCATCCATCCATTGATGGCCAGTTGGGTTGCTTCCACCTTTTGGCTACTGTGAATAAGGAACACTGGTATGCCAACATCTCTTTTGAGCTCCTGCTTTCATTTCTTCACGACCCAAAGTAGATTGCTAGATCATACGGTAACCCTTTAACTTTTTGTGGAGCAACTGAACTGCTTCCATGGCTGCTGCACCATTTCACCTCTCCATCAGCAATGCATGCACAAGAGTTCCAATTTCTCCACATCACCACCGACATTTATTTTGTTCTTGTTTTTCTGATAATAACCACCTTGGTGGGTGTGACATGGTCCCTCCTTAGAACTGCTGTGCGAACCATTTCTTTAAAACTACAGAGCAAAAAAATAAAATAATAAAATAAAATAATAAAATAAAATAATAAAATAAATAAAATAAAACTACAGAGCTATTACAACACTTGTCTTAGCTTGAATATAAAAGCCACAAACGTCCTGTGCAAGGCCCAAAAGTGGAAGGTCAAATATGATTATATCTGCTCAATTCTGAGCAGAATAACACCAATTATATCTGCTAAATTTTGAGCAAAATAACACCAATATCTCTCCACATAAAATATAAGCCAATCTTGAGGATCCCTGGCTGGCTCAGTGGTTGAGGGGCTCCTTCAGCCCCGGGCGTGATCCTGGAGACCCGGGATCGAGTCCCACGTCGGGCTCGGCACGGAGCCTGCTTCTCCCTCTGCCTGTGTCTCTCTCTCTCATGAATAAATAAATAAAATCTTAAAAAAAAAAAAAGGCAATCCCGAATTCTGGGATTGCAGCTAAAAATCCTACAGTAAATAAACAGGCCGCTTAGGCTTACCGAAAAGCTGTCACCTGCACAAAACCACCCTCCGCATAACCAAAGCGTCAGGGCTGCAAGACCCGCCTCTGACTTGACCAGAGGGGCAGGACCGCAGCAGCTCCAGCGCGCATGCGCGGCGCGAGGAGCGCCCCCTGCGTCCCTACGTGCGCGGGCCCGCGCGGCGAAGGGGCGGGGCTACGGCGGAGGGCGGGGCTGCGGAGGGGCGGGGCCGCGGCGGAGGGGCGGGGTTGCGGCGAAGGAGCGGGGCAGCGGCGAAGGGGCGGGGCCGCAGAGAAGGGGCGGGGCCAAGAAGGGGCGGGGCTGCGGCGGAGGGGCGGGGTTGCGGTGAAGGAGCGGGGCTGCAGCGAAGGGGCGGGGCCGCGGCGGAGGGGCGGGGCTACGAAGGGGCGGGGTTGCGGCGAAGGGGCGGGGCCGCGGCGGAGGGGCGGGGCCGCGGCGGAGGGGCGGGGCCGCGGCGGAGGGGCGGGGCTACGAAGGGGCGGGGCTCCGCACTCCTGTGGCGGCAGCGATGGCGGCTGTGTCGGGTTCCGTCCGCTTGCAGCGCTGCGTGTCGTCGCCGGCCGGGAGGCACAGCGCCTCCCTGATCTTCCTGCACGGCTCAGGTGGATTACGCCCTAGTTTTCTCCTTGGGGAGCGTCCTGCCCTCGGGTCCCCCAGTGTTGCCGTCGTGGAAGAGTCGCCCCCCCCTCAGGGCTCCGTGGACTCGGAGAGGGCGACCCTCCCCGCTCGCTGGCCCCGCGCGGGGGGACCCGCCGCCTTCCCCGCCGCGGGTTCCCTCTGCCTGGCGGTGCTCGGCCCGTCGTCCTGCTGGTGGCCCTCGTGCCCCCCCCCGGGCCATCCCCCACCCACAACACTGTCTCCACTGCAGCCCTTGCTACCGTGCCCCCCTCCCCCCCCCCCCGGGTTCTCCCTCAAGTCTAAACAGAGCGAGTTAGTAAGGTAAGTTTTCTGCAAGAGACACATAAATTACTTAGTACTCTCAAGGGCCAGCTAGTAGGGATTGGGGTTTTCAGCCGCCTTGGATTCTGTGCCACTTCCTTCCTCCAGCCTCGTACTCCTGTAGACGGGGGAGATGCTGGAGTGGTTTATGGATTATGTCCTTTGTGCGAGGCCCTGTGCCAGGGTCGGAGCGCTTTCTCCCAGTCCTGTCGCCCCTGCTGCTCCTTCTGCCTGTTCCTCTTTCCCCCTCTTGTCCTTACTTAAACCCCCGAGATGGAGCACAAGGTCACCCCCATCTGTAATTGCTTAACGCCTGTCCTCCCCACTTCGCCTGTCCTTCCTCAAGAGTAAGGACCCTTGTGTGTGTGTGTGTGTGTTTTAAAGGACCCTTGTTTTAATCTTTGCATCCCTAGTGCCCGGCCCAGGGTGAGTTCTTGGGAAATATTTTTTTTTTTTTTTTTTTTTAAGAAATGAGATGCAGCCGGTGTCCTCAGGGCGCCTACCTAAAGTCAAAAAACAAAAACAATTCAATTAGTTTGAGTCAGCAGTGGATGGGAGATCACAAGATGGTGCGTGATTTACTGCCAAGAGGATCGTAAGGAGAAAACTGTGGTTAGGCCTATTAAGCATTTGGAAGATGAAGAGCTTGTCGGATTTGAGCGAGAACGTGGGCTCTCAAGCCGGGACTTCTCCTGTAGGCCTAAAGAGGATGGTGGTTGGTTAGTGCGAGGGGATTGGGAAGGTACAAAGGGGAGGCCTCCAATGGGCCAGTTGTGGGAAGTATTTTCATTTTAAAAACAAGTCCAGAGAAGTTGAACAGCTTGCCCAAGGCCACTTGATGTTTCTGTGAGTGTAGTAGGTTTAGGATCTGCACCCAGATCTCTCTGACCCCCCCCCCCCCCCCCCAGAAGGGGTAAGGCGGAAAAACTCTGAGCTAGGCTGTATCATTTTGGAAATAGGGAAGAAATGGGCCAAAGATGTTGAAAGGGAAAGACTTGGCTGATGAAATATATTTAGAAGATGAAGCCAGATGTCTTAAGAGGACATCGATGCTTTACAATTAAGAGACTTATTCCTGGTACTGTTTGGGGCTCCAGGGGTGTTCATTTATAAGCATCCAGAAATGCCCCGATGCTGTAGTCTTTGTAATAAATAAGCTGATTATCTCATAATATCTTTTTTTTTTTTTTAGATTTTATTTATTTATTCATAGAGACAGAGAGAGAGAGAGAGGCAGAGACACAGGCAGAGGGAGAAGCAGGCTCCATGCATGGAGCCCAACGTGGGACTCGATCCCAGGTCTCCAGGATCCCAGCCTGGGCTGCCCGGCACTAGACCGCTGAGCCATCCCGGCTGCCTCCTATCTCATAATATCTTTAGGAAATACTCCTAGACTTTTCTTTGGTCCATGGCCACTTTGCTTAAAGTACTATCCTTACTCTTTTCAATTTCAAATTACTGACCTTTTTTATAGGTTGTAAGCCCAGACTTGTACAATATAAAAAATATATATATTTTTTCCCTTTGTACTTTGGAACAAAGAATTTATCCAAAGAATTCGCCAATTATGCAAATGAAATGCAATTCCTATATAGTTAGAGCTCCATTGCAGTAAATTGAAACCCTTACTGGAAGTCCGATTTTAACGTTTGACTTTATGTGGTTATGTTGTAGATGCTTGGGTTCTGCTTAATCCAAATACGGGCAGACCAGTTTTAACAGTCTTAGCAAAGCTCCTAGAATAAAGTGCTGGTTTTTTAAAAAGTGCACCTTGTGAATGGATGACTGGAGGTTACTTTGTAGCATTAAGTTTTGCTTTTCAAGGTTGAAAAAGTGTATTTAGAGGCAGATTTTTTTTTTTTTTAATCTTAAAAGGCTGAAGTTCTCTGCTAGGATATGGCAGCCATAGAAAAACATATGGGAATGTAATATATAGCCAACTTAGTTTGAGCCTTTCCTACTCCTAAAATACCAAAGAAGTACTTTCTTTCAGGATGATAAAAACAATAGTTTAATTTAGCTTTGTTCAGCTTCCCAACTTAGATTAATTCATTCTATTGTATGCTACCTTAGAACACTATGGTTCTTCTTTTAATGGTATTTTCATGTGTAATTACCAAATTTAATGTCTATATTCCACACTACACCATAAGGTTAACACAGACCCGAACCATGGTATTTTGCTTTCTGCCCTTGTAGTCAGTCTCAGTGAACCAAGTTGACTGTCACTAAAGTTACTAGTAAACCTCTGTGTTGCTAAATGTGGTGAATGTTTTCCAGTCATCTTATTTGAACTGTCAGCAACATTCAGTGTTCTGGAAACACTTGATTCTTTCTACCTATTTATTTCTTTTGATTTATTTTGCAGACTCATCCTCTTCTTTCTGTCCATTAATGTTGGGGTTCCTCAGAATTTGGTCCTAGGACCTCTTTTTTCATTTTGCATTTTTCTCTCCAGGCTAATGTGCATATATACCTGAGGATTCTATTTTTTCCACCATACGATGACATAAATTTGTGTCTCTATTTTAGGTTTCCTTTGTGCTCTGGACATGTTTATCCACCTGCATAATAAGTGTTCATTCATTAATCTGTTCATTCAAGAAATATCTGTTATATGGCCAGCAGTGGCACTGTTCTAGGCTCTAGGCATGTATTGATGAATGAAACAAACAAAAATCCCTGTTCTTGTGGAACTTACATTCCAGTGGAGGAAGGAAATTTTATATAGTGGGTAGAGGTCCAATGGGGGGAAAAAAGTAGGACAAAGAGGATGGGAGGTGCCAGGGGTGATAGTTTTAGATAAGGTGGTCAGAGTAGGCCTCACTATGAGGGTGACACTTCAGCACCTAGACTTGAGTGAGGGAATCATGTGGATGTTGGGTTAGACTTATTGTGGACAAGGGAGAAGCCAGGACAAAGGCCCTGAAGTAGGTTCCCTAACATTCATGGAACAGCAGTCAGGCGTGTGTGTCTGGAGTGAGATGAGCAGGCCAGGATCTTCAAAAGGGTACTGGCACAGATGGTATGGGGCAGGGGTCAGTAAACTCTCCATAAAGGGTCAGATAGCAACTATTTTAGGTTTTGTGAGCCAGATAGGTTTCTTTGACATTTTTCTTTTCTGCTTACTTTCCCTTTTCAATCCTTGTTCTTTCTTTATTTATTTATTTATTTTAGCAACTCTTTAAAAATGTAAAAACCATTCATAGTTTATGACGTTTGTCTTCCACCTGGCTATACTTTGCTCAACTCCGGGTAGAAGACCCTGTAGGCAGTAGAGCAAGTATAGACCTACTGATTCATGTGTTTCCTGTCTCAATGTATAGTTCTATTGTTCATTCATTTGTCCTGGCCAGAAACCTCACGGTTATCCTTGTAACCTTCTACCACTGACCCATCATAATGAACCTATTACTAATCTCTATTAATTTTATCTTCTAAGTATCCTTGTACCTATTTCTGTACATTCCAGCAGCCCCGGTGGCTTAGTGGCGTAGCGCCACCTTCGGCCCGGGGCATGATCCTGGGGACCTGGGATGGAGTCCCACATCAGGCTCCCTGCATGGAGGCTGCTTCTCCCTCTGCCTGTGTCTCTGCCTCTCTCTGTGTGTGTCTCTCGCGAGTAAATAAAATCTTAAAAAATAAAGACTTAATTCTGTACATTCCATTGCTGGACCCCTAATATAAGCATCTGTCACCTGAACAGTAGGCTCCTAAATGAACTCCCCACACCCACTTTTGTCCCTCTCTCCTGTCCACACAGCTGCCAGAGTGACCCTTAGAAGATGGCACCTTTCTGCCAAAAAGTAGCTCCACACTCTTAGGAATTGTCACATCCCCACAGTTTCTCTTGCCTCATCTTGCACTCCCTGCTCTTTCTCATTCTTTAGTGTCCTCCTCCCCCTTCCTATAAAGAATCTTAGCACTTGCCATATTCTGTCCAAGATACTCTTACCTTGTGCACTTCACTTTTCACCATCCTGTAGATCTGAAAACTGTGTCAGTTTGTGTCATTTGTGATCTAAGCATTAAATGAATAAAACTCAGTGGGTAAAATACAAAATGAACTTTGCTTCCCAGAGCTTTTATTCTAGTAATTGTATCCCCGAACTCCTTAGCTGGGTCAGTTCTGAATATAATAAACCCTGGCAGCACCAAGTGTCTCATCTTCGCAGTGGTTACATTTGTCTCTCATATTTATGTATGATTATTTAACTCATGTCTGTTTCTCATAATAAACTGTATCCTCAGTGAGATTAGGGACTCTTTCTTCCTCATCTTGCCATCATTGCCTCTCTAGTAGTGAGCACAGCACCTGACACATTATAATAGGTATTCAGTAGATATATTTTTAGTTGATGTCTTAATGAACTGATTTAAAAAATTAAAAGTTGTTACCTTTAAAATTTTCTCTTCAAGACCACATAACATGGACCTGTATTACCTTCCCTTTTTTTTTTTTTATGGAAATATCCATACATTAATTCTTACATGGATTTTGGTTATTTTTCAGCCTTGGGATGTATAATCAATATTTTACATGATGTAAACCTATTATCAAAATAAATTTAGATTTCTTCAAGTGAGGGGTGCCTGAGTGGCTCTGTGGTTGAGCATTGGCCTTTGGCTCAGGTCCTGATCCCGGGGTCTTGGAATCGAGTCCCTGTGGGGAGCCTGCTTCTCCCTCTGCCTATGTCTCTGCCTCTCTCTGTATGTCTCTCATGAATAAATAAATAAGTATTTTTTTAAATAAAAAAGAAAGATTTCTTCAAGTTAAAGTAAGCTGAATACCCCTTTTGAAAAATTTTGTTATTTTTACCAAAAAAATTGCTTTAGGTTGTTTAACTACAAAAGTTTATATGCACCTCAGAAATTTACTGTTTTTATGAATAAGATGAGAAATGACAGTATTTAAAATCAGATACAGAAATAATTTTTTTTTAGAAAAAAATAATTTACTTCATGTATTTGTGCCTGTTATACCCTTTAAACAAACAAGGAACTGAAAATTCAAACAAGGTCTTTATTTATTTATTTATTTATTTATTTATTTATTTATCTATCTATTTATTTATTTTTTAAGATTTTATTTCTTTATCCATGAGAGACACAGAGAGAGAGAGGCCAAGACACAGGTAGAGGAGAAGCAGGCTCATGCAGGGAGCCTGACGCGGGACTTGATCTCGGATCTCCTGGACCATGCTCTGGGCTGAAGGCAGTTGCTAAACCGCTGCGCCACCCAGGGATCCCTCAAAACAAGGTCTTTAAGGTGATTGTGGTGTAATTATTTTTACATATGGAGATTTTTTTTGTATTCCTTGTTCCAGCCTCTGCGTGTTATGAAATTTACATAGACTGCTTTTAAATATGCTGTGTTATCAAAATGATTTCTCTTTATATTTTGTGATCCATCAGGTGATTCTGGACAAGGATTGAGAACATGGATCAAGCAGGTTTTAAATCAAGAGTTAACATTCCAACACATAAAAATTATTTATCCAACAGCTCCTCCCAGGTATGCAATAATTTATCTCACTGCTTAGTATAACTGTGGCATAAAATGTATATAAGTAGATGTACCAGCTAAATGTTCTTTAAACGTAATTCTGTATTTAAAATATTTTGAATTGGGGTACCTTTTGCCCAGAACTTTTTTTTTTCCAATTCCACAATTGGGCCAAGTTTTACGAGACGAAAAATTTCTTCACTCTTTGTAAAGCATTCCCTGAAGCTCTTAACTTAGACTTTGTCCTAAGCACAGCCTATAGAACTCTGCTTCCTTTGTCCCTAAGATTGCTCATCTTTCAAATTCTCTTTTCCCTTTGTTTACTCCTAAAAGAAACTGCTCTTAACAAATATAAGCTTTCTAATAATTTAGTTATGCCAGAGTCCATAATTTCTGGCAAAGGGTTTCATGGCATTCTTTCTATACTTAAAAAGATTTAGAAACAATGTTAAGCTTTTTGAATCAGTAAACCAGAATAGGAATGTGATATTGACTACTTAATAAAATATTTAGATTATATAGTCAGTAGATGTGTTTAATAAAAATACACGGTCAGGAGATTGGTATAGTTTTAAAGTCATACTGTTTTTTATAATTATTAGCATCTGCATAGGCTTTTTATCCTGAGCACATATTTTAAACTGGGGTTTGCAAATACTTTTTTTGGGTAAGCAAACTAATGTGCTGAGCTGTGCATCCCTATCTGATTTCCCATTATCTGTTCCTGATTTGTTCTTATTAATTATGCTGTGTGCTTATGCAAATCCATTTTGGTTTTTTGATTGTTGTGTGTTTTTTTTTTTTTTTTCCTAAGTTGTATTGAGAATCAGAACCAGAACTTCAAGGACCTTCTTATGTGCAATTAAGATTTTACTTATCTCAATTGATAGACTCGAAAGAGGTAGAACAATAAAATAATTTTGTTGTAAAATTTAAGATTCAAAAAGTTATTTCAATATAATCTTAAACTGGTTTAGTAGTTTGGTAGTGCAAATAAAAGACTAATAACCAAGGGGTTATTTTTGTATTTTAACTCAGATGTTTTTGAAATGTCAAAAGAGCTTGTCATTTGCTATTGGTTTTCAGAGTAAGTGAAGTTTAGAAGGAGAAAGACTGTGATATTTCCTATGGAGATGGGAAAGATAAGTTCATTTCATCCTAAATGTAAATATAATTGATAAAATTGAATGGAAGATCATTAGAAACAGATTCTAGAATTAATACTTTCAGCTTATGAATTTTATATCATTACCAGCTTTGATAGGTGTTCCAGGCCAGTGTACCTCAAAATGTAGGCCAGAAATATTTCTGAGAATCCAAAAATCTTCATGTGCACTCAGTATTATTTGTGGATGCTGTTGTGTTTAAGTAAAATATAAAATCACTCAACTCTTTCACTGAATTCATGGTAACATTTTGATATTATATATTTTCATTGTCACCTGTTTGAACAGGCTGTCAAACATTTTGAACCATGCTGACCAATGAAATGTAATACGTGAATTTAAATTTTCTTGGCACCACATTAAAAAAAGGAAAAACAAGTAAATTGATTTTAATAATATATTTTACTTAACTTACTATATCCAAATTATTATCATATCAACATATAATCAATATAAAATTATTAAAGTAACAATTTACATTCTTTTATTCATTCTAAATCTTTGAAATCTGGTATATATATCTTACATGCGCAGTACATCTCAATTTGGATGCTGATCAATTAAATTTCTATTAAATAATTATTTACTCAAAACAAAAACACTAATTTGAAAAGAAATATGCCCACCCGTGGGTTTATTATTGCAGCATTATTTACAGTAATGAAGATATGGAAGCAGCCCAAGTGCCACCGAAAAATGAATGGATAAAGATTTGGCGTGTGTGTGTGTGTGCGTGTGTGTGTGTGTGTGACACTGGAGTATTACTCAGCCATAAAAATGAGTGAGATCTTGCCACTTGCAGCAAGATGGATGGACCTAAAGGGTATTATGCTAAGTGAAATAAGTCAGACAAATACCATATGATCTCATTTTCATGTGGAACATTAAAAAACAAATAGAAACAAAAAAACAGACTTAAATGCAGAGAACAAACTGATAGTTGCCAGAGAGGAGGTGAGTGGGGGGATCAGTGAAGCAGACAAAGGGGATTAAGAGGTAGAAATTTCCATTTATAAAGTAAATAAATCACATCATCTTCACAGAGATGAAGAGTACAGCATAGAGAATATAGTCAATAATGTAATAACATTTGGTGACAGATGGTGACTGCACTCATCATGGTGAACACCGAGCAATGTATAGAATTGTTGAATCACGTTGTATATCTGAAACTAATATAACACTGTATGTTACTTATACTTCAATTAAAAAATTACCTTAAATAAAAGTGAAAGTTCAGTGGCTGGTTAAATTACGTGCATTTTTAAATGCTATATAGCTCTATGTGGCTAGAAATTACCATTTGGGACAGTATAATTTGAGACTTTAAAGAGGAGGTCCCATATATTATAGTACATTAAAGATGACTATCCTAGATCAAATCATCATTTTTACTTAAATTTCTCATGGATTATAGTGCTTGGAGTTGTTAGATTTCTTTTGTTGAAATGATGAAGTGATTTAAATTGTTAGTTCTCAAGCACAGATGGTTCTCCCTCAGAGAACATTTGCAATGTTGGGAGACATTTTTGGTTCTCAGAACTGGCCGGAGAGGCAGCATAAGAGGCTACTGGCATCTTGGTTAGAAACCTGGGATGCTGCTAAACGTCCTACACAGCAAGAGACAGCCCCCACAACAGAGAATAATCCAGCCCCAAATCTCAGTAGTGCCCAGCCTGAGAAACCCTGCTTTAAATTACACCTTTCTCCCACACATACTAGATGATTAGTATCTTGATTCTCTGTTAGAGGGAAAAAAAAAAATGTTGCAGTGTGGTCAGCTGTTTATATTTTAGAAAAACAAATATATGAGGTAATTAAAATATGAATGGTATCATTGTCTTTGAATCAATACAAAAAGAAGTTGAGATTGCACCTAAGAACAGTTCTTTATGTACTAGGCTTTCTTTATTTTTAGATTTAATTACTCTAGGTCAGAAACGTTAAATACAAAATTCAACTTTCCTTCAAAATTTACTCTTGAGAGCATGGGATTGTGAAGCTTTGCTTCCTTGTTTTCACTGGTTATAAGATTCCTAAAAGGGAGAAATTAAAACCTCACAATTGAGTAAACTTTGCAGTTTTCCATTCAGAAACTTGAGAGCTTTTCAAAAATTTTCAGAAAGAGTGTGTTTATATGTTTTTAGTCCAAATAAGATCTACATTGTGGGTTATTACATCTCAGACCCCTATCCTTGGTTAGAGGCATCATATATGACAGTGAAATGAAACACATTATAATTGAGGATAGTAATGCCAGTTAATTTGCTATCAATATACAAATCAAGTAAGTTTGTAAAATGTTTGTTGCTTTCAAACATAAATACCAGAACCCTCAACTGACCTAGAAAAGTTATTTTGTGTCAGATATTCAGCAAGTTGTACATTCTGTAGCTCTGCTGTATTTCATTGGTCCTTTCCCACATTGGAAATCAAATGTCACTGATCAAGGATTACCAATGGCTCCAGACATTTCAACTTTATGATCTTCTAAATGTTGGAAGGGATCTTATAACGAGCCAGTATAACAAGCAAGAACTGGTTCAATGTTTTATTATATTAGAAAATCTATTTCAACATTGTGAAATAGTGTGAAATCATTTTTCTTTTGTTCTGTGAACAGTGAAGAAATCAGCAAATCTTCCAAATGTCTCAGACTCTCAGAGCAATTAGAAACTTTATTTAATATGTAATTTAAAGTTACAAGATCTGAACTATTTCACTTTCAAAAATGAACCACATCCTTATTGATTGAGGATTTTGCAGTCTTAGTTCATCTTACATCTCATTGAAGTTTTGGTACATGCTATTTCCTTTCTGTTTTAATGTGTTTCAAGATTATTTTGACTTAAGTACATGGGCCCAGAATCGAAGTAGTTAGGACACTAGATACTAGTGTTTAAATACTTCATTCTCTTGTCCTTTTTGAAATTGGTAACGATGCTTTCTTTAGTTTCATAGTGAATTAAGTGTAATACATTTTAAGCATTTTCGTATTTTTAGACCTAATTCTCTGTCTCACAAATAATCGTTTCTTATTTTTTTTCCCATTAAATCGTGTTTGGTAGTTATGTAGTATGACTCCTGTTCACAATCTGACCTCTTTTCCCTATGCTTTTTCCAGACTGTTCAATCAGTCCGGCTCTAGTGCCCTTAGATTTTAGCACTATTAGTGGTGATTTTATATAAATATAGTTAATAAAAATTTGTCCTAGAGGAACAATATTTTGGAGCCTTTTTACATTTTCCTAACTAAAAATAAAAACTTGAGTAAACCACAAGTATCGTAAAAAGTAAATGGCCACTATTAAGACTATCATCCTATCTTTAATATCTTTAATGTCTTAAGTGTTTATTTAGTTGTGCAAATGTGAGTTCATACTAAACATATGATTATAAATTCTGCCTTTTTTCACTTAAAACTGTATTTAATGATTTCTTCCTATAATGATTTCAATTCCTTTTGTTTAGGGAGTTAACTTTTCTAAATTGTTTTTCAAGAATGGACAGTTTACAGTATTACTAACAGTAATATTTAGCATTAATTTATTTTAAAAAACATTTTCTCATTTTATTACTGAAGCTCTCTGAGGTTTATCAGTTATCATATAAACAGTGCTTTCTATATCACTAATTCAACTTAGCAGTTTACTGAACTAATGTGTTTAGGTAAAAATATAGATAAGTGATTTTTTTTCCTTGTACACTCAAAATTCTTTAAATATTTTTTCTTGGTCACAAAATTGTTGCCTTTACAATGATATCTACCTTATAATTTAACAGCATCTGACACATAACAGACTGAGAATTAAAATACATAAAAATATCAAAACAGGAACAGAGTACTAATTTGTTGATTAATTCTAAGCTTAGTTAATGGATAAAAGCTTTGCAAATATGTGTAGTTATATTTACGTTTTATTCATTTTTGTGCCATTTATATTTAAGTTTATTATATATTAGTAAAAGTAAAAGTTATGTGGTACATATTCAGAGTAACAAATAATAGTAATATATAAGCAATAAATTCACTTGTTATTCTTCTGATTACTTTGAATCAGCAATCTGATATGTGCTGTACAATGTAGAACCTTTGAGAAACCAATACTTCAGTTAAGAAGGAAAAATGAAGACATTTAGAGATAGGTCATCTAATTCTCATTTAAAATAAAATTGTGAAGGCTATTAATGCAGAATTTATCAGTTTTAGGTCTTAAAATTTGCATGTCTAAAATGAACAGATTGGCCTGGATCTCCAAAATCCTTTACAGTCATTGACTTTTTGAATTTTAGGTCTCTTAAGATTTTATGCAGTATAAGAAAGAACCAGTAATGTAATACTCTTCTTTTGTGCCACAGTGTTAGACCAATAGGTCAGGGAAATATCCAAGATATACTATTGTTCAGCAGGCTATTGAAGATAGAATTATTGTAGTACAGTAGTTAAGAATATGATCTTTTGATTAGCCTGCCTGGGTCTGAATCAAGATTTTTCTACATAGGCTTTAAGATCTTGAGCAAGGTATTTCACCTCTCTAATGGTGTCACAACTTCCTGAAATGCAAAATAGAGGTGGTAATTGTATTTACCTCAAAGGGTTATCATGAGAATATATGATGTTATTGAGTATATATGTAAATTCTCCAACATGATGTCTGACATAAATAAAACAAGCACTCAATAAATGTTAGTTATTAGTAGTAATCTATGGTATCCCTGTGAGCAGGATGTAGAAATATTATCCAAAGGATTAATCGCTGATAATTCTTGAAGAAATTTTCCAGACCTATGTGTGTGGGTTGTATTGTCAAGGACTATTTGGGTTAGCAGTTTTATTTTCACATACATGAGTTTTATCTTCATACTGTTCAAATTCCCAGATGACATAAAGCTGAGAAAAATAATGAATATATTGAATAATAAAATGGAAATCTGAAATGATCTGATAGTCTAGAATAGGATGAGCATACTATAGCCTGTGGGTTTAATATGGCCAAACACCTATTTTTGTAAATAAAGTTTTATTGGAATACAACCACACTCTCTCACTTACATATTATCTATGGTTGCTTTTGTGCTATAAAATGGAGATCAGTAGTTGTCAAAGAGACTATATGGTCCACAGAGCCTAAAAGTATTTACTCTGTGGCTTTTACAGAAAAGGTTTGCTGACCCCTGGCCTAATGCAGTAGCTTTCAGAATTTTTAAACTCCAGCTCACAATGGGTTATATATTTTACTTGCTGATCCTGTACATACATTTCAGTGATTAAAGTATTATAAATACTAGGGCATAGGGTTGCCAGCTCTATTTAGCAATGAAGAAACAATATTTGAGACATATTTATACTAAAATAGTATTTATTGTTTATCTGAAATTAAAATTTAACTGGTGTCCTGTATTTTATCTGCAACTCCATCTGGTTGTTACCCCCAGAGAGTTTGATTTAATTGGTTTGGGATGTGGCCAAGGCAGAAAGATTTTTAAAAGCTTCATTTCTTATTCTTATATGCAGCCAAAGGTGAGATCCACTGGTCTAGCAATCATAAAAGTTTGAACTAGGTCACTGTGGTGGAAATGCAATATAAGCAGTCAATTCAGTAGAGATTCACACAGCAGAAACTGGGAAAAATTGAAAATTAGGGGAAAGGAGAAGGTGGTGATGTTAATTTAGGGAATCTATGAGAAGATTATACATTCAATGACTTAATATGCAATGTGTTTTGTATGGGGCATTTTAAATTTAGCATTTGGCCTGATATTCATGAGGTAGCACCCATGGAATTTTTTTTTTTTTTTTTTTTTTTTTTTTTACTCTACAGTTTATTGAAAAATTGGAGTTTTAAACTGGAAGACAAATGTTTTTAAAATATACTGTTCCCAGTAAGAATCATCTGGGAAATTATTCAGTCTCTCAAATTCTGATTGAGAATAGGTATGAGACAGAGCTCATAATTTGCGTCTTAAAGAGCACCACTTCTGATGTAGGTAGATTCAAAGGGTCTGTCAACCATTTGTACTCAAGTATACCAGCATGTTTATAAAAAAAAAAAAATTACAGAATCTTTCTTCCCACTTCTGAAAACTGAAATAGATTTTGAGAGTGATCTGGCTCCCTGTGTCGTTTTTCTGCATCAAAATTTGAGAGCTCTTACTTTGGAAAATATAGGTTAAATTGAAATAGAGTTTCAAAAACATTTTTGCAGGAGATAACTTTTTAAAATATCTCTATTACTTCTGTGCTTGAGATTGTTTGAGATATTTTAAGTTTGGAAAAAGATACTAATGAAAACAAAGTAAAAGAAGGGGAAAAGATATGTTATATAAACAGTAAACATAGGGAAGTTGACATACTATATTATTATTAAATAAAGTATACTACAAGGTGGTATTACCAGAGATAAAAATGAACATTTATAAGCTAAAAGTAGATGTTAAAGAGGAAGACCATGGGCAAGTCCTTAATAATATTGCTTATATGCACGTGCATAGAAAAAGGATAGAACTAAAGAGAGAAGCAGACTAATCTTTAATCATTGTTGAAGATTTTAATCCTCATTCTTCAGGATCTAATAAGATAGATCTAATAGACTAGAATAATAGAACAATTTAGGAAAAGAATGTGGCTAAGCAGATACAAAATTTGATTAGTACTATAACTATTTTGAACATTGACATTTATAGAACTCTATATAAAAAAAGCTTGTAGGACAGTCACCAAGAAATGACATAGAAAAAAGATCATAAGGATGGATGAGTATCAAAAGACGGAAATTGCACAGAATATTTTCTGTGATAAGAATGGGATGAAATTAGAAGTCAACAGCAATAGGATATTTAGAATACTTCCAAATATTTGGAAATTAACAACATTTCTAAATGTGAAAATAAATAAAGGATATCAACACAAATCCTAAAGGGAATAAAGGGAACTATCATGAACAGCTTTATACTAATAAATTTGAACAGTTACAAAAAAAGATAAAAATTCAATGAGAAATACAAATAACAAAAATAAAGTAAAAATCAAAATACCCTCATTATTATGAAAGAAATTAAATTTATTATCAGCACCTTCACACAAGAAACCTTCTGGTCCAAATAATTACACTAGTAAATATTATTGAACATTGAAGTAAGAAACAAACTCAGGAAACAGGAGCATTTCCTAAAACATCTTAAGAGACCAGTATAAACCTGATAACAAAACTTAACAGACATTCAAGAAAAGGAAACTACAAATCAATATCTCTCATGAACAAATATGTAAAATTCCTTAAAAAATACTAGCAAATCAAATTCAGCTACATATAAAATGGATAATACATTGTGACCAGATGGAGTTTATCCCAGGATTGAAGAGTTAGCTTTACATTTGAAAAGCCATCAATGTAATCACTGTGTTAATAAAATGAAAGATCAAAAATCATGTTTATTTCAAAGGATACAGAAAAGCATTTAACCAATTCATAAAGAAAACTCTGAGCTAATAAGGTAAAGAATGAAATTTCCTCAACATAATAAAAGGTGCATAGGAAAAAACTTGTAACTAACACCATATTTAATGATGAAGTACTGAATGCTTCCCCTCAAAGATTACGTAGGAGGAGTCCTTTAATTCTGTTCAACAATGTATGGAAGTTCAAACATAAGGCAAGACAATGAAATAAAAAGAAGAGAAAGTAACGGTGCCTTTATTCCCAGATAATATAACTGTTTACACAAAGATCATAAGGAATCTACTAAATAACTAGAAATAAGTGAATTTAGGAAGACATCAGGTTGCAAGAGTAAGATACTAAAATTAAATCCATTTTTATGTATTCACAACAAATAATAGTATGTCTTTTTTCATCTTTTTACTTTTAGCCAGTGTATCATTATATTTAAAGTGGGTTTCTTACAGACCTATATTTTTGAGCTTTGTTTTTTGTCTTTAACCAATGTGATAGCTTCTTTTAAGTGATTTGTTTAGACCATTTACATTTAATATAATTATTGATAATGTTTGGTTTAAGTCTACAGCTTTTTGTTCCTCTTTCTCCCTCTGCCATCTTCTTTATGGATAATTTGGATATTTTTAATACTCCATTTCACTTATCTATTTTAATTTTTTCCCAATTGCTCTAGGGATTACAAGAAATATAAACTTTTCACATAGTTAGATTTTTACCACTTTACATGAAATGTGGGAAGCATACAACCATATCGTTTCCTTTATCTCCTCCCTTGTTGTGCTTGTCATGTGTATTTCATTTATGTATGTTGAAAACTCTATCAAAACGCAGTTATAAATTTTGTTTTCAATAGTCATACATATTTTAAAGAGCTGAAGGGGAGAACAATAGTCTATTATATTTATCAAGTTGTAGTCTATTACAGCATGTCAGTATGTTTTGATTAAATTGTAAATTGCCATTATGACTATAAGGTATTCCTTTTCCTCAACCCTATTTAATAGATGTTTTTAATCAGCTAAGTTAGGGGAACGTTAAGTAAAAGTCAGCAATTAACTTGCCATGTTGATTTAAATGGAAAATATTGCTTCACTTTTTTCATTATTAATTTGGACTTCATTTAATTGAAGTGCTCAATAAAGATTTTTGTTTCTCTAACATACTTTAGTTGTATTTGTAATTAGAGGTTTTCTTGTTTTGGGCTTACTATTAGAATTTCCATTTTAAAAATAATAGCAATTTTTTAACAAGCCAATTAATAACTTATATGATGATATAAATTGCTCTGTGTTTTGAAAAATTCTAAAAGTAGTAAGATTTGCATAGTGCCTCTACCGTTTGATTACTATTTTTCCAGTGAAGTGAATATTTTTTATTAAATGTATTCCAAAATAGGGTTAGATACTTTTGATTTAGGTATAGATAACAATGGATTCATTTTTGTTCTCTCACTTGGGATTCAGTTCCTATCTGATGCTCAATATTAGGAGATTGCTGTCCTGATACCAATAAACCTGTACTTCCAAGTACACTTCACTGATAAGGAACCTACTAAAAACAGCTATTTTGAAGAAGTAATTTTGAAGAAATAATTTTACTTCTTTGGTAATTATTTTAAATAGCACACTTAAATACTCATAAGTAAAAACTTTTCTTAGAAACATGTGTATAGGGCAGCCCTGGTGGCTCAGCGGTTTGGCACCATCTTCAGCCCAGGGTGGGATCCTGGATACATGGGATCAAGTCCCATGTCGGGCTCCCTGCATGGAGCCTGCTTCTCCCTCTGCCTGTGTCGCTGCCTCTCTCTCTCTCTCTCTCTCTCTCTCTGTGTCTCTCATGCATAGATAAATAGAATCTTAAAAAAAAAAAAAAAAAGAAAGAAACGTGTATGTTTGGGTTTTTTTAAACAACAAAAGAAAAATTTGACCTTTTCTTAGAAATTGCAGAATGGATTTTACAGAAATTAAAGTCAAAGGATATTCAGAGCAAAATAGGCCAATATTAGATACTCTCTTATTTCTTGCTGACCGAAATTATTCCCAGTGACATAAATGATTATTGATATTCATCATTTGACAAATACTTGTTCTTGGCACTGAGGGTATTGCTGTGGAAAAGAAATGGAAAATAAAAGAGCAACTAAATATATTCATTTCAAATAATGATAAATTCTATGAAGACAGTTAAATAGGGTAATGGAATAGAGTGTGTGTGTGTGTGTGTGTGTGTGTGTGTGTGTGTTTTAGGGTGGAGGAGAGGTACACTTTAAATCATAGGGTCAAAGAAGGCTTTCCTAAGGAAGAGACATTTGATCTGAGCCCTAAGTGATCCGTGGAAGCCCACCATGTGGAAGTGTGGTGCAGAGCATTCCAGGTAGAGAGAATATCAGATGCAAAGTCACTGGATCAATAATGAGGCAGTCCTGTTTGAAGAAAAACAAGAGGGAAATGGACCTGGACCTGGTAATTGCTGGGGAAGTTCTATGAAATGACACAGAGGAAGACTGGAGCCACATGATGTTATCTTAAAGGTTGTGAATGACCTTTTGATTTTATGACTTTTAGAAAATACAGATCAAAACAGAACTTGGTATCAAGCTGAATGTTCACTCTTGTTTTTCAGCCTTGGACATTTTATTCCAGCTTAATATTTTACCAGTATGTTTGATTGATTGATTGATTTAGGAGCCACACAGATGTTCTTTTGCCAAGCATATTTATTTATTGTGGTAATGTCTGAGCTATTTTATACTAGCTAATAAAGTGATTTATTTGAGGGAAAAGGTGAATGAGTATAACATATGTGCCAGTTTGTTTAGCTGTTTTGAGAATCAGTCTTATTTTTATGCTTTCTTTAAAGATTATTCTAACATATTAAGAGAATTATGCATTCTTGATTATGTTTTCTTAACAAAAAAGTTCTAAATTATTCTTTGCCTCATTAAATTTTCCCAATTATCTCCTTTGAACAAATTCTAATTCTGTTAGAGAATTGAGGGAACAAAAAACTACTATGTTCGTGAAATTTACATTGGGATTCCACCTCCGTGGAGTATCTATGACTGATTAAGGCACTGTCAAAGACAAAAAGTTAAGTGAGTGTCATTTTTTTCTGTTAATGGCTGAGTTCCCAGAATGATTCAGATTTTAGCCTATGATATCATCCTTATTTAAGTGTTTAGACAGACAAATAAATACTTAGAGAAATAGCAGAATAAAATGAGGGAAGTAGAAATCTAAAAGAGTAACAGTCTGATTCAAGTTTTTAAGTGAATGCTGTATATTCCGTTTTCATTCAGAACATTGTGATTTCGATGACAAATTGAATGCAGTTTGGGATTTCATTTTGTCTGACACTGACATTAATACTAGTGGAAAGCACCTGCTTTCATTTTCAGAGTACTTTAAGAAAGTTAATCCTGAGAAAGGGATTCTGGGAGATGGGAGGCTTGAATGCTTTCTGTGTTCTCTCCCCTTCTGATTCCAATTTATTTACCTCTCTTGAGCCAAGCAGCTTCTGAGGTCAGAAGGCCTGCGGGAATGAGGGAGAAAGCAGGTTCTGTGGAGTCCTAGTAAAAATCTGATGCAGAATTTTATCTTCTATGGACCCCTTGAAAGCCTGGAGAACAATGTAAGAGAATCCCCATATGAGTGTGGCAGATCGTAGGAAGAGCTCAATCTGCAAAAATATTCCCTCCTCTCACTTTTTTGTCATTAAATGTTAATTCACAGACAATAATGCAGTATTAATTAAAATTCCACAAGGACTGTCAAGGAGAATTATTTGAAATTATTTTTAAATTACTAAATATGTGATTAATTGCTTAAATAGAAACTGATGGATGCCTGAGAATAAACAGGACAAGTCTGAAAAAGAGACTGGTTTTGATGATGATAGGGAGAGAGTAACTAATATTACTCAACTTTAGAACACACTCTAAAGCCACTTCAGTACAATCAGTATGATCCTAACAGAAGGATAAATACTTCTTAGAACAAAATAGAACCTTTCTCAACTAGAGTTCTTCACCTGAATCACAGAGCTCAGGAAATGATTTATTATTGTTTTCTTGATTTCCTCATGAATAATATAGAGCTAGTATCATTCTAGATGCATTGGAGAGAAGTCCATTTATTATATATAGTGTATGTGTTAGACATCAGGACTTCATTCTTCCACAGAATCTAGGTTGAGAGAGACTAGATAACTCAGAACTATAAAATTAAATATGTAGTGAGGATGGAATTTCACCTTTGTGAAAGATTTTTTTTTCTTTTGGTAATAGTACAGACACAATTAACTATCCATATGGGAGAAAATGAACCCTTATGGCACTTCCATGTATGAAATAAAATTCCAGGAACTCTCGAGACTTAAATCTAAAAAAACAAAAATCTTAGAAGAAAATTTTGAATTCCATGTGTAAAAAAGTATGGATTAGGAAGAGTCTCTAAGATCAGGAGATCTAGAAATTTCAATCTTTTTCAAAGATTTTATTTATTTATTCATGAGAAACATAGAGAGAGAGAAGCAGAGACCAGGCAGAGGGCAAAGCAGGCTCCATGCAGGGAGCCTGACATGGGACTCAATCCTGGGTCTCCAGGGCCATGCCCTGGACTGAACGCGATGCTAAAAACCACTGAGCCACCAAGGCTGCCCTATTGTCTTTTTTTTTTTTTTAAGGACAAATTATATCAAATGCAATGGCTTTATCTGAATTTTTAAGAAGGCATTATAAATATGTAATGTCAATATGTAAAAAATAGATGTTAAAAATACTTGAAATATAAATGATTACTATTTAAGTGTCAATTATAAACCAAGTCTTCTTCTAAACTAGTAAGAGAGTTCTTCTTCTAAACTAGTAAGTAAGAGAGTTCTTCTTCTAAACTAGTAAGAGAGTTATGTAGAGTTCTAGAACAGTAAACAGTAATCTATAGTAATAAAAACCACACCATGGTTACCTGGGAAGTGAGTGGAAATTGCTGGCAAAGCGGCATAATGGAATTTTCTAAGAGGATATTCTGTGTCGTTGTGGAGATGATTACATTGGCAGGTCTTGGACCTGTGTACTTAAATGTGTACTTTAATGTATGTAAGTTATACTTCAGGAAAGTTGATTTAAAATATAATTGATACCCTTAAATGCTAATATTTTTAATGATCTGAACACCTGTTGTTAGGGCTGTGGACAAAAGAATTTTCTCTTTTCTTGCACAAAACTGAATTTTTATAGCCTAAATGGTAGCAACTTTGAAATATCTAAGAAGATAAAAATATATTTCAACCCAGCAGTCCTGTTTCTTGGACTTTTCCATGGGAATAAAAGTCTCCGTACATAAAAACACGTACACAAATATGTTCAATGCAGCACCGTTCTTAGTGCTAAAACCTGTGTAACCTGATGCATGTAAGAAAAGCAAATAGACCATTGCATTTTTGAAAAGCAAATAGTGCTCTGAAAAAAAATATCCTATAAAGATGCATGTTTTAATGTATGTGCACAAAACAAAGCAAAAACATTCAAGGATATATTCTAGATCCTAAACATGGTTTGCCTAGCATAAAGGTTGGGGTGTAAGAGGGGTGGAAGGATAAAGCAGCAGTGAAGAAGAGGAGTGGTACACTGAAGAAGATTTGTACAAAAAACACCAAAACAGCACAAAGAATTTCTCATCTTTGCAAAATACCATGTATCTCATAAGCTAGAAGAAAATTTAGGTTTTTGTTCTATCTTAACAGGGATATTTAAAATAGATGTTCAGAGTTTAGAAAGATGTTGCAAAATGTTTATGACATTCTTCTAATTTAGTAAATTAACAAGATCCTCTGTAGGTGAGGTGTTTTCAGACTGCTTTCAGTTTCCCTGAGAAACTTTCCAAATACAATCCTCTTGATTTCCAGGCACCGAAAGTGGACGTCCATTTATTCTGGAGTCGTATGATCTATACAGAAAAAGGAGTTCTCCTGTTGGTCCCAAGGGCAGATCTGCACAGATTGGAGAGTCCTTTTGATACAGTGGATGAAAGAATGAGAATTGACTATTCCTAGCCCTTTAGATTTGTGGAGATTCTACTTGGTTTTTCACTAGAGAACATATGGGGAAGCACTGTCAGGTCTCTGTTGGTATCTTTCAGCCCTTCCCCCCCAACACCTGTACATATTTCATACTTTTATTTCACTGACTTTGGAGGGCGAGAGTCTATAACTAACTCTGACATGGGCAAGGTAGTAAATGTAGGAGGAATTCTACATCTGTGGTCATCACTGGTTTAGATTTCTTTGAAGTTATGATGGGTACTTTTAGCACTGGTTGTGTTTTCTAGGGCCTTCTTACATTAGACATAAATCCTATTTTCACTGTCATGGAAGGGAAAAGCACAGATTGCCATGTGGAAAAGTTTCCTTGTACCGTACTATCCTTCATCTTTGGAAAACTTTCATTTTCCATGTTTATCTTCTATATCCTGCTATACCTCTGTGTTTGCTTACAAGAACGTCTAAGATTGTTTTCCTTCCCCTTCATTTATTTACCTTTACCAACATAGGACCTGAACACAAGAACCCTTAACCCCATTGTAATTGTTGAAAACAGTACATTTAGAATACCTTGTCATACGCACACACTCACTCACTTTAGCAGAGAATTCCAGAGTAGAAATATACATTGAATAAGATTTACTAATACTATAACCATCCCACCTCATATGTAAATATAGAGCATCTTGTAAGATGAGTTTTGTTCAACAGAGCACAGCACCAAGTTCAGAGCATCTTATCACATAAAACATAAGTTCAAGGAGGCACCTGATTTGAGACCCAAATGATGCAAACAGTATGGAATATCTTTAAGATGAGGATTTCCAAAGATTATTTGTACCCCATTAAATTCTCATTTCGAGGTTCCAGAGGAGACCAAAAAAATAGAAGTTCCAACTCTTGATTAAAAAGAAAAATCAAGCCCGCATTCTAAGGATGATCTGGGTGTGTTTTAGAAAGCTCTTAAATCATTAACTCATCTTTCATACTTAAGTGCTACAAACTAGCCACCTTTTAAAAGCATTTTGGCGAATCATTTTTTTCCACTCTTGAGATATTAAACTTTTTGCAGGGACAAACATTATTCACGTGGCTCTGAATACTAAAATATTGATCCTACATTAAAGGGAGGGAAGGGACTAAAGTAAATCAAAACAAATTGAAATAAAAAATGGTAGACTTGATCAAGTAGTCATTTAAATTGAACAGAAAAAAATACACATATGCACATTATGTATAAATCACACATGTATAAATACATATATATACATATATATATATTTCTCTTTCTCATGGGGATTCTCTGGAGCATTTATGAATCTGAGAAGATAGAATAAAGAAAAGATGATGAGTTGGCCTTAGGAAATGTTGATGGGATCAGTGTAAGTATAGGCAAGTTAATGCAATATGCATGAGGCTGCTTTTAATATGAACTCTTTAACTTATAAAACTTAGAGGAAATTGAAATTATTCAACACACTAGTGTTTGAATTTGAAATTGAAAGATCCATTTAATAACATTCCCTTTTCCTTTATTTTCTTCTTTTTTTGTTTTGTTTTGTTTTGGTTTGGTTTTAAACAGGCCATATACTCCTATGAAAGGAGGAATCTCCAATGTATGGTTTGACAGACTTAAAATATCTAATGACTGTCCAGAACACCTTGAATCAATCAATGTAATGTGTCAAGTGCTTACAGATTTGATTGATGATGAAGTAAAAAGTGGCATCAAGAAGAATAGGATATTAGTAGGTAAGACCTTTAAATATTGGTGATTTAAATTTCTTTCACTCTTGTATATTTCTGTACATTGAAATTTACTTGAAATATTATTTAGAAACGCTCGTATATCACTTGACCTGTTCATAGTTTCAAACCAAGTTTACATATTAAGGGTTTTAAAAATGGTAAACAACAGCTCATGAAACTTTAATTTATTTTCTTTTTAATGATAACATAATTTGAGAATTCCATGCTTAATTTTCAATTAAGAGATAATTCATTTCAGTTTTTAAAATATTTTATTTAAATGAGCTTAAGTTTTATAAACATGTTTAAACTACTATGGCCATGATTGAGGTAGCATATACAGTCAAAATATAATATAAAATTCATGAAAAGTAAACTTCAGAGTTAGTAATAGGAATAGGGCATTTATAAACTCCTGTTAAATATATCTTCAGCAATTTCTGTTTCCAGGGGGATACAGTGTGCCTTTATATAAGCTGTTTATTCTACTTAATGCCCTTTTCTTTTTCTGTAATCATTAAATACATAAACTATAAAATCTCTATTTCTATAATGCATAAGAAAATGAGATTGGCTGGGTAGAATGGATGTTGCAGGACATATTTTGGTGAAGGAGTTTTATTTTCAAATATAACTTCAATTTATAATGAGTTGTATTTAATGATGAAATTATAAAGCAGATTGGCTATCTCTGTCATATTCTAAATAACATTAAAATACACATTGGAAAAAAAATAATAAAATACACATTGGGATCCAATATAGAAAAGATTTGGGTACATCAATAAACTTCCTTTGTGTTTATTGAAGTACTGAACAAGTCATTGAGTTGAGAGGCAGTATAATATAATCCGTAAAATCCATTCTCTTCTGCCTTGCCTTCAGCTTCCACTTTTGTTAGTTAAAAGCAGTGTGTATGGGATCCCTGGGTGGCGTAGCGGTTTAGCGCCTGCCTTTGGCCCAGGGCGCGATCCTGGAGACCCGGGATCGAATCCCACGTCGGGCTCCTGGTGCATGGAGCCTGCTTCTCCCTCTGCCTGTGTCTCTGCCTCTCTCTCTCTCACTGTGTGCCTATCATAAGTAAATAAAAATTAAAAAAAAAAAAAAGCAGTGTGCCATCCAGCCCAGCAACATCCCTTTTCTGGTCTTCTGTTTCAGCATCGAAATAGATAACAAAATGAGAGTGCTGGAGAGACCACGAGGAAGGGCACCCAGCTCAGTCTGGGGGTACATTATAAAACACTTAACAAGATAGAATTCAGAATGTGAGAATGTACAGCAGGGTTCGTCATTCATCATTTAGCAAATATTTTCTAAGTTCCTGTTGCGTGCCAAGCGATGTTAAATGCCCAAAGGGACACACAGATAAATAGAAAAGGATCTGTGTCACAACTGCTAACAACCTGGAAGAGCCCATGAGGTACTTAAGCGAAACTGTAATGCCAGCAAGCCTGTTGTGAGTGCCCTAAAGCAGTGTAACTGACATTCAAAGAGAATGATCACATATATTTATTATTATTTCCCAGGATGCATTGCAATTCCTGGCATAGAGCAGATGCTTAGGAAGTTTATATGAATGCCATGACCTGATCAGTAACTTGATTTAATTAAGTACCACAGGAATTCAGACGAAACAGAGATCGTACCTATTTGAGGCTATTCAATAATTGTTTAATAGTTGTTTAGTAGGAAGCTAGCAATGACATTTGAGATTCGAGATGTATGCATAAATAAAAGTTTAACTACCGTGGAGGTCTAGGCATAGAGAATAAGATGAAGTAAAAAAAAAAAAAAAAAAAGTAGTACTTGAAAACGTCTGGACATTAGATGGCTTTAGGGGAAAGTTCGTTGTCTGACCAAAATGCCTTGTTGACTCTGATAGCTGGGCTAAGAGACTACAGAGCATAATGGTAATAGTGACAAACGTGGGTTCGAACTTGACATCTGCCCTGTTACCACTACATTTCCTACACTGCTTTTCTGCTGCCTTGCCTGGAAAGTAGGAATACCAGCACAACATCTGTTTTACTGGGTGGTGATATTTGTCAAATACTTGGCTCATTCTAGGTTTCTCAAACTCTTTTTGGGTCCCCTTCTGTCCTTTCTTCTGTGGATGATGGGTGAGGGATGATTAAAGAAGGCCTTTGAGTCCTACAGCTCCTTAGAACTGTGCATCAGGAAAATTAATCTGGCAGAAAGGTTAAGTGAAGAGATGCAAAGTTGAGTGTGGGGAAATCCAGTCACTGAATTGATCATTGTAAGGTAAGGAGATCCTGAAGTAATGTGATAACAGTGGGAAAAGAAAAGAACAGTTTAAGGGATTATTTTCAAATAAAATTATAAAATATTCATACATAAAAAAAAGTAAAAAATAGGGATGCTTGGGTGGCTCAGTGGTTGAGCGTCTGTCTTTGGCTCAGGGCGTGATCCCGGGATTCTGAGATCGAGTCCTGCATTGGGCTCCCTGTGAAGAACCTGCTTCTCCTTCTGCCTGTGTCTCTGTCTCTCTTTCTGTCTCTCATGAATATATAAATAAAATCTTAAAAAAAAAAGTAAAAAATACTCTAATGGATTGAGGACTGTCACATTGATCTATAACTGTCATTCCCCAGATCCATCAGCTGCTTCATCTTATTCATCTTCAAAAAGAGACTGTGGGGACTGTTGTAAGATCAGACACTTAATAAGAATTTTGAATCAAGGTTTACTTCTCCTGTTGAGTTTAACTGAACATTTTTAAGACTTCTAATACATGTTGTCACATTCCTTTCACAAAAGAATTATACCTATTGATATTTCTACCACCCCTGTTAGAATGTCCATCTGACTACATCCTCACTGAATAATATTGCTGTAAAAAATGTTGCTGAAAATAAGGTCATTAATTTTACTTAATTTGTTATTTTCCTTCTAATGCTGTTTGTTATATTTTAACACAGGATAACTGTTCTTAATTGTCTGTTAGTCTTCCCTTTTATGATTTTTCTTTTCCAAGTAAGGTCTCAGTTTAAGACTCTCTAGAACTTGTGTAAATATTCAAATAGATTCTCTACTGGTTTTCTGTAATGCAATTTATTTTTTTTTCTACACATAATTCTATGATTCATCTGGAATTTATTCTGCTTTTTTTTTTTTTTTTTACCATGTCTTGGGGGTTTTAATTATTTTCTGAAGTACCAAGAGAACCTAGTTAAAGGATAGTCTTATTTATAAAGTAATCAGTAATATAGTGAGTATTTCATCAAAATTCCCTGAATTTATAACAACATTTCATTTTGGAAGCTTTGTAGGTTACTACATTATAAAATGGTAACATCTGAAATTTATGACAAAGGCATATTAAAACATTAAAATATTTATATATTATATTATTTTACAAATATAAAATATAGCTGGGAAAGAAAAAAAAAAGTGGGTTTTTTTTGTTTTTTTGTTTTTTTTTTTTTTTAGAATTTGTGAGATGAACTGATTAATTTTTTTTTTTTAATTTTTATTTATTTATGAGAGAGAGAGAGAGAGAGGCAAAGACACAGGCAGAGGGAGAAGCAGGCTCCATGCAGGGAGCCCGACGTGGGACTCGATCCCGGGTCTCCAGGATCGCGCCCTGGGCCAAAGGCAGGCACCGAACCGCTGCGCCACCCAGGGATCCCTGAACTGATTAATTTCTATCCAAATGCCTCCTTCCTAGTTTGAGATATGAAAGGGACCACAAAGTGCAGATGCAAGATGTTCTTGTTACTTGAATTGTTAGTTATTTAGCTAGTCAATGAACATAGATCTTCAGGAAGGATTCTTCAGCACTAAACATGTACCCCAAAATACACATGATCCTTGACCTCTTATGCTATGACCAAAAAATTTAGTTATATTACCTCCTTTTTGTGTGCTGGATTCTTTACATGGGTTAGTTCTTAATGCAGAGAAGAAATAGCATTCTATCCTGCAAGAAATTTTTTGTTGTGGTTGTTATTTGCTTGTCTTACTGCCCACTGAACCACTGATTTATTTTAAAACATGGCACAAGAAGCAGTATCATTGCTGTGTTTGAATATTAGTACATGCATTCCCTGAGTTACGAATATCATAATTACAGATGCACTGATGCATCCGATGGCAGTATAAAACAAGTAAGAACTTGGGCTCTGGCCTCAGCCTACAGATTTCCAACCTGGATTCACTACTCTGTGGTGATCTCCTTAACCTCTGTGCTTGGATGATAATAACAGTACTTGTCATACAGAGTTGTGGTAATTGAATTAGTCAATTCATATGAAATACTTGGAAATGTGTCTGGCATGCAATGTTGAGACCATTTTCTTGCTGTTATATAGTCTTTCTACCACTTATGCCACAGCCTCTCCAAACAGAAAGGCCCTGCCAACTAGGCTAGGCTTGCCACTGGGACACTCATAGGGTAGCTCACTACTTCTTCCCTACTAGCTGTCTTATTTTTGCTTAGTGTTAGGTATACATGCTGTGTTTCCCTCTTTCTTTTTCATAGGTTAAATATTTAAATATTAATATTAAATAATCTTATTTTTAATTTAATATTTAATAATTTGATTTTATATTTTTCTACTGGTTTTTATGCTTTTGTAGTGTCTGTTACAGAACATTTTAAGAGAAGTAAGTTTTAAGTGCTACTCATAACATTTTAATAAAGAAGAGATTCAATGGGAAGTCAAAGAAAAATGCACTTAAGATTCTGAGCAGTTTTTATTACACACATACACACATGCACCACAGCGAGGATGGGCTATTTTAAAAACTTGTAAAAGGGAAAACTAGAGAATTTTAAGATTGGAAAAGAAAAACATAGAGCTAATAGGTACAAAAATTGTTATCCTTATTGACTTAATATGTAGTAAAATTTCTGATATAATATCATACAGTATGTGCTCATGGAACCCTCATCTCAGATTATAACTGCAACCAGTATAACTTTGTAAAACAATACCTTTCTCTGTATTTGGGTAGGTGGGAGTCTGTTCGTTGTCTGGTTTTATTTTGATTAGTGATATTTTATTATATTAAACCTAGTTTTATAAAAACAATTGTTTTTGGGCAGCCCCAGTGGCGCAGCGGTTTAGCGCAGCCTGCAGCCCAGGGCGTGATCCTGGGGACCCTGGATCGAGTCCCACATCACGCTCTCTGTATGATGCCTGCTTCTCCCTCTGCCTGTGTCTCTGCCTCTCTCTCTCTGTCTCTATGAATAAATAAATAAAATCTTTAAAAAAATAAAAAAATAAAAACAATTGTTTTTATAATATATGTTTTCCAAACTGTTTTTGGATAGTCTACTTAGTTTGTTCAGGTCAAAGATGGTACTTCTCATACCAAATTTGATCTCCAAATTGTTCATAAAAGTGTTTAGTCTTGCAGTATCAAGAAAACTATCAAAAATTCTACAGCCTAATGAGGGAGATACAGAAGTAAGGTATTCTGATACAATGTATTATAAAAGTGTGTACAGGGTACAATGTGAGCAGTGAAGAAAGACAAGTAAATTCTGGGGGAGTTAGGGACTGCTTCTTAGAAGAGAGGACTCTCCAAGCAAGTTTTAAAGAATGAGTAAAAATATGACTGGTAAACAAAGAGGGGAACACATTTATAGAAGGAAGCAAGGAGCACATCAGAATCTCTCAGGATATACTAGTTGAGTATGCACTCAACCCCCGATAATTATCAAATTAGAAATAGAGAATGACTTGATCAAATGTGCATTTCAGAAAGCTTATGCTGTTAACTCTATGGAAGACAGGCCAGTCTGAAGGTCAAGAGAATAGCAAGGTGGCTAATGCAATAGATCCAAGAGAATGATGGCAACTGACACAGACACTGTTTTCAGATTTAAGGAACACAAAGATAAATAAGGTTATACTGAAGGACATGATACTCAGCTGCAAGCATTAGCTGTGTGAGAACAAACTCTTGGGTTTTTAGTCATAAGTGGAAATATATTGCTTTCTTAATGGAAAAAAATAAATTAACTTTGGTTAGATAGGAAGAACTAGACAAAAAGTTTACTACCTGTCCCAGTGTTTGAGTTGGATACAGAGGAGATGGTCAAGAAACACCAGTGTGTTCCTTGGAGAAATTTGTGACTCCTCACTCTGTATATTAAGAATAGACATAAGAGGGACACCTGGGTGGCTCAGCGGTTGAGCATCTGCCTTTGGCTCAGGGCATTATCCCACAGTCCTGGGATCACGCCCAACATTGGGCTTCCTGGATGGAACCTGCTTCTTCCTCTGCCTGTGTCTCTGCCTCTCTCTCTCTCTCTCTCTCTTTCTATCTCTCATGAATAAATAAATCTTAAAAAAAAAAATAGACATAAGAAAGCTTGTTTGATTTTATGTATTTATACCACACATGATTCTACAGAGGGTAAGATAAAAAGGGAGAAACATGGACAATAAAATAGTGACTTTAAATCACTTTCTGATTGCTGACAGTATAGTTACTAATAAACTGTTGGTTCAAATCTTGTAACCTGCGAAGATTGTTAATAATGCTAGATTATCTTGTCTTCTTGTTTTATTAACATATGGGGAGTGTCCATTGTGCAGAATGCAAGCAAATTCATAGTACTATATTAATGTCAGTCTTGAAACTCATTTCCTTTTAGTATGTTTCCATGTAATGTGAGAAATCAAAATGGAGAAAGGTATATAATTTTTCCCATGTGTACCGTTCTGCTTTAAAAGTATATATAGTAGTAGTACTATGAAAATAGGTGGCATTTGTATTACACTTGACAGTTTTTAAATTTTCATTATTATACATTATGTTTTCAGATAGCATCAAATTATAAGGTTGTTTTCATGTACAAAGTCTATTTTGAGCTTTGTGATAGTGAAAACAGGATATTTAAAAAAAAGAAAACTAAGATTCAAAGAGATTACTAGCTAACATAAAATGAGGGGGACTAGAACCCAGATCCTTGGACTTGGTCACCTTTGTACCAGGATGAGATTCCGTTTTTGGCCACTAGGTGGTGACAATTTGCTAAGACAAAACTGATAAAATTTAGGGTTTAACTTTGATCTAGGACGTATAGAACATGACAAGTGATACAACCAGATAATAAGAATTTTGATAATATGAGCATACTGTCAGAATTTTGAAGCAGGGAAAATCAAGTTCTCCTGGAATTACACCTGACTAATTTACATGGATGTTCTAAATACCCATCGTGAGAAATGGTTAAGGGAATTACTGTCTATTAATACAATTGAATATTATGTAACAGATACTGTATGTACACATAGAAGTAACTTTATGAATATGTGTTCAATGAATAAAATTATGGATTTCGTAATTCTTTTGAAAGACTTAAGTCAGTATGATTTGAAAGAAAAAGGTACAAAAATTACACATGTAGAGTGTCTAATAATTAAAATGAACTTCTGAAAACATGTCAGAATTACGTATGAATAGTTGAAACTTTGGATGGTCATTTTATTTCTGCCTATATGGTGAAAACGCTTTATATGTTAGATATATATCAATGTTTTTTATAATATTTAAAAATGAAGGGATAGTTAGAATGACCAAGATGAATTAGCACCAAAATTTCCAGGCTTCCTTTGTCCTGACCTTATACGAATTTCTTCTGAAGCTCTCTTGAGCTAAAACTTGAGAATGATAGCAAATTTCTACTTTATTTTAACATATATTTGCCTTCATTAAGCAACTTGTGTTTTTTCAACAATAATTAGAACTTTAAAAGCTTGGAACTCCTGTTCAAACAGCTTTTTCTGGAAGATGGATAAGTATTTTGTTTACCCTGTAAATTTTGTATCAGAGAACATAGACAAATAAATATATATTCCCAAACTTTTTGAGACTTTATCACGGTTCAGTCTGAATCATTATGATACATAAGTTAAATGAAATAATTGTTGAAATTTGAAGGAGGGTAGATTTTATTACATTCTAAAAATCCTATGCAATTGATGGTAAACTTGAGTTTTTAAGTATTTTTTTCCTCTGGATTTTGTTTTCAGATAGATTAGTTTTCCCAGTGTAGTTTTTTATACATTGTTTCTGTTTTATTTTATTTAAAGAGCTCATAAAAGTTAGGTTTATTATTTTTTTAACATGTTTTATTCAGCTTGTTAATCTTAAATGTATGTTGAAATGTTAACTCTTGACGTTTTAATACTTTGCCAGCAACTATAAATATATGTTATAACCATTACCTACAATGAGTTTACTATTTGGTATTTACTTATTGAACAGTATATTTTATATTGCATTTTAGATATTTTGATGGAAATTGGATTCAGATAACCAGTCTTTTGTGTTAAATTTCCTTCTATTAGAAAAAAATACACAAAGTCCCTTTTCATAGTAAGTTGTGATGCTAAAGGTAATTATATTATCAAAGATGACTGGTCAAAAATTGCAGATTACCTCACAAGATTATAATTAGGTAAGGGACTTAGATTAAATCTCTAATAAGATTTCAATGAGTACATTTATTTTCACTGTAAATTATGAGTACTGAACATGAGGTTAAAAGTCTGTAGGATGCATTTATGTTTGTTCATAATGACATCTCAGATGTGGAAAATGTTTTCTTTCTTACTTTTGGTTTTGTTCTTCATAGGCTGGTTTCGGCCAGGGGGCTCTGAAACCACAGAAAGTGATTAGGTTACCCTAGTCAATAAAAGGAAATGTTGGAGGGGGAAATTTGATCTGTAAAATTTTCTCAATATGTATGGTTTTAAAGTAATTTTTTAAGTTGTTTTTGCTTACTTATCTGTTTTGTTCATATTTTAAATCCTGTGATTCTTAAATCTCAATCATATTAAAAGATCACATTTAATGATCCTAGCCTCAGCATCTTTTTATTAAATGTTTTCTTTTTGCTCCATTTTATGAATTTTGAAGCTTTTTTCAATTATTGGTGCAGCTTAGATTACCTAGAACTTTATTGTCCAATATGATAGTCCTTAGCCACATGTGACTATTTAAACTTAAATTTAAACTAGCTAAAATTAAATAAAATTAAACATTTAGTTCCTTAGTCACATTGGTCACATTTGATACATTCCGTAGGTACGTTTGGCAAAAATATAATTCAAGCTCTTGAATTTCTCCAAAAAATAAAAACTTTGTTGCTACAGGCTTGGTATCTATAACATATGGATTTCTTTTAAATCATGACCATATTTTCACTTTCTGTTCTTACCCATAATACCTAATCCTGAATTGTCTGCCTTGCAGCCATTGATATTTTTCTAAGACTATGATTCTCATACATTTGATTTATAGGTAGAAGAGCTTTTAAAAATTAGACATATACTTTGAGATTGTGTTAGAGGGCCTGGGGCTGAGTCTAAGAATCTTTATTATTGAGCCAGATTTAGAAATTGTTAGCCTGGGGCACACTAACCATTCCCTCCTGCTTTTTCTAAGCTTCACTTTTACATCCAGTCAGATCACCAAAGAGCCACATTTCCTGAAGATATCAATTTGTCCCCTTATAGAAATACTCTTATAGAATCACAACTGATATTTATTCGATAAGATACTTATTAAATGCCTACTATGTGCCAGGCGCTGTTCTAAGCATAGGGAGGGAACATCAAATAAAACAGACAAAAATCCCTGTTCACGTAAACCTTACAGACTATTGAATGTTCGGTCTTTATGTCCTCGACTTATATAAAAGAGTCAAGAGCAGAAGAGGCTGTATGTAAAATGTCTTGTTTTGAGTTTTATGTTTAATAAAGAACTACTTGATGAATTCCACCCAGGAATTCAATGTTAGGAGAAGTTTCTGGTATGATTCGGCACATGATTCCTTCTGTTGGAGAATGTTGTCTTGCTACAGGGAAGCAATTGGAAGTCCAGTTGAACTCCTGATTGCTGCTGCCTCCCCGTATTGTGGTCTTGTGTCTCTCTCCTTCGTTCTTGATCTCTCGTTCTTCCAGCAACCCCATCTCTCCCTCCCTCACATTTTCCCCTCATCTTAGAGATGTAGTTTTGTTGTTAACAGTGTTTGGTTATAAGCAATGTAGAATTGATTTTGTAAGTAAATTTGAAAAAGGGGAAATCTAAAGCGATGAAGGAAGTAATAAGCATTTGCTAGGATTGGTTTTGTGAACTTTAAGGAGGGCTGAAATTGTATTCTGGGAGATACAGATTCTTATTCTTAAACTGAAAGGTTTCTGTATTTACAGTAACTGTAAACTTTGAAAGTCCTTGCTGTTTTGACTTTTACAAATGATTATTAAGCATTTGTATATATACTTGGTAGAAATCCTGGAGTGCCTGGGTGGCTTAGTTAAAAATCTGCCTTTGGGTCAGGTCATGATCCCAGGATCCCGGGATGGAGCCCCACATCGAGCTTCTTGCTCAGTAGGAAGTCTGCTTCTCCCTCTGCCTCTCCCTCCCCCCTGCTTCTGTGCTTGCTCTCTCTCTCTCTCTCTCTCTCTCTGTCTCTCTGTCAAATAAATAAATAAAATCTTAAAAAAAAAAAAAAAGAACTTGGTGGAAACCCTTAAGATCATCTAGTCCAACTATCTAATATTTTTTTTTCCAGCTATCTAATCTTAACTGGGACTGAGATCTTAGGTTTTAGATAATTTACTCCAAGACACGCAGTTAGAGTGTCACTAGCAGGATTAGAATTCAGTTTCTCTTTATTTCAGTATGTCCTCTTTCCACCAGACTTTAAATTAGAAAATGTTTCATGTGCCTTAAGTATGATAAATTTAAGAGATGTTTTACTACTTTCATCCTATAATATATGGTTTCTAAGACTAAACAGACTTATATTGCATTGTCGCTGTGTACCAGCAAGCATACTCCCCACTGGGCATGGACAATAAGGAAGCCAGTTCTTCTTCACATGGGCACCAGAGAGTGAGGACACTTTGCTGAGCTCCTCCTAAGCCTGCAACCAGTCTGATGGTGGAAGAAAGAACTGTTTCTTACCCTCAAGGATTTCAAAATCTAGAGAACTTAGTTACTGAATTAAAGCTTGACAAGAATTATACTTCAAGATGTTTGCTTTATAACCCACACACTATATTACATAGAAAACTTGAGGAAAAAAGAGAAGCCTGTAACTAGAACTGCAGCAAAACCCAGTAAGTTTCAAATTTTCTGCGCTTACTTACAATGAATGTTTACCAAAAACACTATCTTGTCTGCGGTAAACTCTGCATATCCAAATGGGGCATGTCATGCTTATCAGTGTACACATTCATAGGTAATGTAGTCCAGTAGTTTTTAACCTTTTTGAGAATCCGATGCACATACGCAACTCATATTCAATTTTAAGATGTGTATGATGCCTCCTCCGCTGCCAGTCCATTCATGATCTCTCTTCAGACGTTTCTGCTTCTGTGACTGGAGTGGGGGTTATTTTGAAAGAGCCTTTCAAGTAGTTCTCATCTACAGTGAACTTCTGCTACTGATGAGACCCTATTATTTCTTTCTGGTATGTTGAAAACCACAGATGTAATATTTATCATACACTGTAATTATTTACATATTATGTACTTCTTGAAAAGCTAAACTTCACAAGCCTAGTAATCTTCACTCATACATTTGTATCCTGCCAAATATTGGCAGGCCAATAATATTATTAAGCATTATTAAATAAATAAGTAAAATATAAAAATAAAGAAATTAAAAGTTCTATTTTAATAAATGCCAGAGGGTAGTAGAGTATATTAAAGTCCGTGGCAAGCAATCTGGACTCTGAAAGTCCTAGCTTTATAGCTAAAATTAAGGGTGCATCCTTAAGCAGATCACCTAATCTAGTGCCTTGGTTCACTTCATCTGTAAAAGGAGATTATAGTAAATTCAAATTTATATTCTACAAGGACTCAACTTTGCACTTTGTTAAGTGAAATAAAGCAGGAGACTAGAAATGAGATCTGGACTCTGTACCAATGTATATTTTTATATTTCCACAAATGTGTGGCTGTGTGATTTACTTTCTATATTTATTTCTCACAAAATGTAAATAAGACACCTTTTAACTCTCACTCAAGCTCAAGAACAGCATTTCAGGTCTCTAGCCTGCAGTTGGGCTACTGCATCACATACCCATCTTGTATTCTGTGATGTCTCATGAAGGGCCCATGTATAGGATACGTGCTGCTGAAGGGAGCATGGGGACCATGTATTTTAGTCTGCATATCTCCGGTGGCTAGCACAGTGTTTGGCACATACAAGACAATAAAAATTTGCTAAATGAGTAAATTATTTTTTAACTCTCTTGAAAAAGTTCATATAGGTACATACATTTTAATTATACCATTATAAGTCAGTTTCCAAAACAATATTATAATTCAGGATGTTTTAACTAGCTCACCAAAGTTTTGATCATCCTCCCTAGAAGATTACTGAACATCCATTATATGGCAGGCCCTAGAAATTTAACTCCTCGTGGGGCTTGGAGCTTGGCAAAGACGACAAAATGATGTGTGTTACTAATTCTGGTGGCAGTGTGAGGACTCCTATGCTACAAGTATAAGCAAAAGTTTAATTAGCACTTTTACTATGACTCATTTTGAATTATGATAACATGATAGTATATTTTTACTCAGAATAATTTCTTTAATTCCAGCTCTTTTTATAACAAATCTCTTTACCAGTGATGACATGGATAAACCAGTGTTATTTACTCAATTGCAAGTATTTTTTTAATGAGATTGAAAGTAGACTAAATTTATTTTTAGCACTATCTCTCTCAAAAGGTCTCCAAATATTTTAAAACATGCGTGGAGGCCTGACACAGATGTATCTTGTTCTAAATTATTGTCACAAATATTCTGCCTTTTTTTTTTTCTTTTTGGTAAGTGAATTTTTGCTTCTTTTAGGAGGATTTTCTATGGGAGGGTGCATGGCAATGCATTTAGCATATAGAAATCATCAAGATGTGGCAGGAGTATTTGCTCTTTCAAGTTTTCTGAACAAAACATCTGCTGTTTACCAGGTAAGTTCCAGATTTTAAAAACAAAACAAAAGAAACAAGCATGAAATTTCACACATTGGAACAAACAAAATCAAGCAGGAACAGTCAATGCATACAGCACTGCTGGGAATCCATCCCCAATTAGTTATATTAAATATTAATTCCAGCTGATATTAATGTCCAGGAAATCCCATAGAAAGAATATTGTTAAGCACAGTGTCAAAGGGGAAAGGATAAAAATAACCTATGTATGATACATATGTATCCCTTATACATATTAAAAATATGAATGATTATAGCAAGGTTTTTATTATGTCATGAATATCATCAAAACAAAGAATCCCTTACATTCCTGATACCTGTTTCATAGCAGCATGCTAATAATATGAATATAGAACGTTATAGCGTTGTAACTTCATACCAAAAATGGAAACAGCAGATACAGAAATGAAAGCTAGAATGTAGTTTTTCCGTTGATAGTGCCTTTCTCCATCCTTCCACTCTACATGAAGAGGTTTGTCTGATGGAGTCACGTTTTCTCCAGGAAATACTTTGACCATGTTCAAGGCAGTCCTCTATGGAGTCAGTGCTGGTCACATACAACTAACTGTAGCTCATGTGATGCCAGCAACAGGCTGAGCCCCCCCGCCAATAAAACAGTGTATGCCTTAGACTGTACCGCCACTGTACCACTCTTTTTTCCCTTGGAATATTGAAGCTTTGGTAACATTGCAGTTTTTCTGCCCTGTCTGATTTCCAAGTGATGTTCTTAAACGAATTTCTTAAGCATTTCCATTTTTATATCCTGTTCTCTAGGCTCTTCAGGAAAGTGATGGTGTACTCCCTGAATTATTTCAGTGCCATGGTACTGCAGATGAGTTAGTTCTTCATTCTTGGGGTGAAGAGACAAACTCGATGTTAAAATCTCTGGGAGTGAGCACGAAGTTTCATAGTTTCCCAGGTGTTTACCATGAGCTAAGCAAAGCTGAGCTAGAAAAACTGAAGTCATGGATTCTTGCAAAACTTCCAGGAGAAATGGACAGTTAAAGTTGAATGAATCAAGATTGATTTGGTAATCTACATGTAATGTCTTTGTGAAAAGTGTTTTTTACTGCCAAATTACAATTGATAAATGATAATTAAATATTAATAAATATCAAGTTTACTGATTTTTCTACTAGTTATTGAAATGCTTAGCACCACAGAGAGTAGCATCATCTTATTTAGACAAACATTTGTATATTATTTTTCAGATACATTTGTAAATATTTGGAGGCCTTTTGAATAAATATTTAAGTTTTAAAAATAACGTAAAGTTAGTTTAAGTATGGGCAATGGGAAAACATGAAAAGGCTTAACATGGCATTTTATTTCAAAGTGCCCTATTTTGTTTCCAAATATTTGGGAATATTTGATATGTTTGTTTAATGATTTCTAATTTAAATCCATTGTGGTCAGAGAGCATACTCTGTGTTACTATTTTGTCTATATTCATGAAGGCTATTGGTCTGTAGGTTTTGGGGGTTTTTTGTTTGTTGTTTGTTTTTTGGGTTTTTTTTTTTTTTTTTTTGGTTAATTTGTTTTGTACTATTTTTGTTCTGGTTTTGATATCAGGGGAAGACTGACCTCATAAAATATATTGGGACATGTTTTGTCTTCTTCTATTTCCTGGAAGAAATTGTGTAAAGTTGGTATTAATTTTTCTTTAATATTTGTAGGAATTCTCTAGTGAAACCATGTGGGCCTGAAGACTTCCATATATTATACCCTTTTAACTCGTCATGTTCTACCTTCAAGTTCATTATGCTACCTCACACTTGGTGTAAGGACCTTCTCTTTTTTCATTCTTGGTCTTCATACTATTTTTGCTATTTATATATATTCTATAAAGAGCATGTACCATACATCTCACAACCTATTACCACTATCTTATTTTAAGTCAGTTTTCCTTTAAATTATTTCCTTAAATAATGAGGAAAACATATATCTATCTACCTGTGTAGTTACCACCTCGGTGCTCTTCAGTTATTTTTGTGCTGCTGTGTGTTTGTGGTATCCTTTTCATTCTGCCTGAGGGGATGTCCTTTAAATAATTCCACTGTAAATCTGCTGTTAGTGAATTCTTTCAGCTTATATGTCTGAGGAAGTCTGTTTTTTACATTTATTTTGAAAAGACACTTTCACTGGGTATGATATTCTAGATTAACATTTTTTTTATTCAGTATTTTAAACATGGCATTCCACTCTCTTCTTGTTGACTTTATTTCACAGAGTAAATCTGTTATTATTATTATGTTTGTGCTTCTGTGTCTGATGTCGTTTTTACTCTTGATGTTTTTAAGAGTTTATCACCGATTTTGAGCATTTTGATTGCAATACATATTGGTCTGGGGTTTCATGGTTCTTATCCTGTGGTTCCCTCTAATCTTTTTGGGTGATTCTTTTCTCTGGTTTCAGATAGTCTACCCACACAAGTGTTGCATCAGTACTCCAGTACTCTGCTGAATAATCCAGGTAGACTGTGTCTAGGTCTCTGGAGTTCTCTTTCTTTCTTTTTTTTTTTTTTTTTTTTTTTAAGAGCATGTGCAAGAGAGAGAGCAGGGGCAGAGGGAGAGGGAGAAGCAGACTCCTCACTGAGCAGGAAGCCCACTGTGGGGCTCAATCCTAGGACCCTGAGATCATAATCTGAGCCAGAGACAGATGCTTAACTGACTGAGCACCCAGGTACTCCTGGAGTTCTCTTTCTGTGCAGCTTGCTCTTCCCTGCTATGCCATCCTACAAAGTCTAGCCACCCCAATCTACTCAGATTCTTAGTGCTGTTTCTCAACACAGGAAGCCTCCAAACTCTGCATGAAGTGCTTCTCTCAGTGGGAGAGAGAAAGAGACTGATAAAATTTAATAAAATCCAAAATCCTTTTACAGAAGACTGTGCAGGGTTTTAATTATCCCAAGCCTTTAATGACCTTCAACTCCTTGAACTTTTAAATACTTTGGCTTGAATATACTTGGTATTACTCGTATATAAAACCCTTCTGGCTGCAATTTGCCTTAAGAGTACCACCTATACATGGCATAAAGAAGGGTGTACAACCCAAATATAGTGCAAGGAAAGGAATCCAGATTTTTTTTTAGAATGCTTGTCCTCTCAACTTAATAATCACATATTCTAGCATAAATCTCAGCCTCTGCCATAGTATACTTTTCTGTGAAATTGTTGTGTAAAGATCAAACTATATAGCATATGTAAAAGTCTTTAATAAAAATGTAAGTCAAACAAATTTAAGCTACTTCTAGTATTGGTTAGTATGGTTATAAATCCATCTCAAGTAGATCCATGCATGGAGGATATATCTAAAATTCCATGTGGATAACCTTCAATCCAATTCTGGTCCCCTCTTCTGTGGGCTAGTAGGCTACTCATTGTGTTATGACGAGCAGTATGTTCTGAGGAGAGTCTCCAGCTTCCAGTTCTCCTCTCTAATCTTGAGATGCCTATTGTCCACATGTATGTGGTCTCTTAAAGCCGAAGTTTTGAGCCTGAAAAAATATGCTAAGGCTGGGAACATCAGGGTTTAAGGGATCCTCCTAAAGAAACCACTCAGTCATTCCTTTTTTGTCCCATCCCAAACCTTTCTGTTGCTTTACCAACAGAAACATTTCTGAAGGCAAGGAAATTGAAATAGCTGTGAAACTTTCTTATGTAGAAGAAGAAAAATGGCAAGAAGAAAATGTAAATAAGTATCACAGTAAATTACATATGTTTATGTTGGGAAGACTGGAATTTTGCAAAGGAAGAGAAAGAAAGCTAGGATATAAGTGAAGAGAGACTTGGACTTTTTACTCTATTTCTTCTGTTTGAATTTTTAGAGTGCACTTTAGTACATTTATGATCCGTAAGTGAAGCAAAATGTTTATTGATAGTATTTTGTCTCAACTGAAATCTGAATAAGAAAGAGCATTGTCAGTGGTAAGGAGCTTAAATATATTCTGTATAGGAAGTTGAATATTTCAACCGAAGCATAACAAAGTGAACTGAGAACAAAATCTAAAGCAGACTGACGGTTTGGCTATTGATAATTTGTGGCACTTTCATGTAAAAGAAAATGCCCTGATACCATTTAGCCAGAATGCATTTAAGCAAAAAGTCTTTATCATATAAAGGGGATTTCTTGATATAAGAGGACAGAATTACCAAAGCCAGACAAACATATCAATACCAAAAGCAAGCAGCTATTTCAAGAAAATTCATAAAGTCAGTTGGTTCATAAGACTTTGGCTCAGAGTAATTTTAACATGTGAAGAATTAGAATTGTATTTCCAAAGAAGAAATGTGCTGTTATATAAATTTTAATTTTACTTCCCAGTTTGCCCTTTAAAAATATGTTTCTGGGATCTCTGGGTGGCGCAGCGGTTTGGCGCCTGTCTTTGGCCCAGGGTGCGATCCTGGAGACCCGGGATCGAATCCCACGTTGGGCTCCCAGTGCATGGAGCCTGCTTCTCCCTCTGCCTGTGTATCTGCCTCTCTCTCTCTCTGTGTGCGACTATCATAAATAAATAAAAATTTTTTAAAAAAATAAAAAAATAAAAATATGTTTCTGTGGGCATACACATGTAAACTCCTCTGAAGAAGCCTTAGCATATCCCTATACTGAGGGTAAGATGCGTGTGATAGCTCTGTCATATTTGTTAAATTCTGCCATTTAGCTGTAACCACATCAAGCTTAATTTGTTCCATACAACATTGAATTAAGACTACCATGAACAGGACTTTACAAACCAGAATTAAGTCACCTTGTAGCACTGATCTCAGCTGTACCCACAAGGTTCTGGTCCCATCTAGCTGAACAGATCCCGTGGACCATTATGGGTTTACTTTGGAGGCCAGCTGTCCTTCTCCATAAATTTCTATATTGACCCCCCCCCACTTGGTCATTAGCATTAATCGAGGCATCATAGGATCTGTGAGCAATTACATGGACTCTGTCTTGGCCTACAAGGCTGTCACCTAGGACAGTGTGTCCTCCACAACACCATAGCCGTGATTTGAACTGCCGCTGAATGTTTCCAGAAACAAGAGGAGTAATCATTTATCATTTTAAATACCAGCACAAATTTCTTACCAAACCAACTTTTTAAACTGGATGATTCCCATTGTAGCAATCAGAGCCCTTAGGCCATACATAAATAACAAATTGGTTATCCTCTCTAGAAAACTTTCACAAATCCCAAAGGTAACTTCACTTTGGAGTGATCTCTATAGTCATGTGAGATCTATTTGAGATAGTCGTGTTATTTCCAGAGATAAGTTAACACCTACTTTACAATTGTTAGGCCCCTTAAAATGGAATCTACATCAGTCAAGGGCACAGGTGACAGTGTATCCAAAGTGAACTCCTGTCTAGCTGGTAAGCCTGATAGTTCTAAGTTCTGTTGAATAATTGAGTCTAGTCCTTGTTTTTGCAGAGAATGCCCAGGGGCAGTCACCATGTGCTGTTTATGCACATCATCAGCTTGGTAGCATTTGTCCATGCCACAGAATGAGTAAGTGACAGCTATGGGGATGGATCTGAAAGATGTATGGATAGGTGTGTTTTGTTTTTGTAAGGGAAGGGTTTGGAACCGGGGCCAACCTTCTATGGGCCCATAGACTTACTGTAACATTAGAAAAAATGGCAATCACATTTTGAGTCCTCTGTTGTGGGATGGTAGGCCCAGCAGTCATTTACATTTAAGATGTTTGTAACAGTTTGGGAAAACCATACCAGGGTATTCTCCATCCTGAGGAAAACTCCAGGGGTGGTTCTGAAACACAGTGAAGCTTCTGGGGTCTAAGATATTCTCAGTTTCCAGAATTACTGTTTTCCCTCCACTTAAATGTAACTGTGTCCTATCTAGTAGCTGTATGGCCACCACTTGCCAGTTATTCCCTCCTCATACCCAGACCTTTCATCTGGAAGAGTTGCATACAAGAGGGACAAGGGCATTTTTATAAAACTTACAGAGACCCATTATGCACCCCCCAACTTTGGCCCACATGGGTCATGGTAGGGAGGCTTGGCAAGTACTTATACTCAAAGTGTTACTGATTATCTTTTTGATCTAAGGCCATATTAGTGCAACAGATAAATCTGTATCTGTGAACCAGAATAAGTTTGAATCCCCTGCCTCGTTTTGGCTAAGCAGCCTCCCAGAAGGTGTACCAACCAAGGCAGCCTGGGATGGTCATTAGGAGAAAGAAGACTCATACTCAAGAATAAACAGGAGGAATCCTGAATTTCTTTCTTTTTTTTTTTTTTTTTTTTTTTTTTGGTTAAGATTTTATTTATTTATTCATGAGAGACACACAGAGAGAGGAAGAGAGGCAGAGACATAGGCAGAGGGAGAAGCAGGCTCCATGCAGGGAGCCTGACATGGAACTTGATCTTGGGTCTCCAGGATCATGCCCTGTACCAAAGGCAGCACTAAACCACTGAGCCACAATCTCCCAACACTTTCATTCTGACTCTAACAGAAAACAGCTGAGAAGAGATGATCCCTTTCTGAAGACATTTGCATTCATTGAACAAACTGCCTTACTAAGATGTATGGAAGCAGAGGAAAGTGAGAGAAGTAGAGCCAGACATTTTTGAGTCAGTTCTTGAGGAGAATGGCCCAATGCTCAGTATTACTAGATTCCAGTGAATTGCGGGGAGCATGAAAAGCCCATTAAATAACTATCAGCCCATTGTTGAATTGTTTTGTGATACAAGGCAAACCATTGTCAGGCTGGAAGTGATCCAGAAATATAAACCAAAAATATTACACAGATTACTTTCACAAGCCACAATAGTGTGGCCAGTATAAGCTTATCAGGCTGGAACAGCAACGCAACCTGAAAAAGTGTTAATAGCAACGAGGCACCACTTACAACCCCAAGAAGAGGTCCAAGATCAGATGTAATTAATGTGTTCGGAGCATGCTGTGTGGTTCCCTGCACTGCGAGCCAATTGGGTCAAGTTTTGTTAGGACTCAAAGTTTAGCATGGGATGGTAGCCTATGCTTCTCAAACAGGATCTTTTACTCTGTACCCAGTGTGATGGTTGGTGTGTTACCATGTCTGGTAGGATGATGGTTCAAATAAGCAACAGTGGCATCTGGGTAGTGCAGACTCAACCAGAAGCTTGAGTCCAGTCCGTTTCAACTGAAAATAGCTCCATCTACATGAGTGACCCAGAAGGTTCAATCAGCAGTCACTACTTGTTTCCTTAGTTAGCAGTGCCAAAGGGGGGTGTCTTTAGTCTTCCAGTCTGTAGTTTTCCAAGTGACGGTCCAAATAGACCATGGCAACAAATCCGGAGTCAGTAAAAATATAATGAGGTTTACCAAGGATAGTATTTGTCAGAGCTATAAGAGCAGGCTTGCGTTCTGCCCACCAAACAGACTGACCATGTCCATCTTCACTTCTGAATGGTTGGCTTTGAGGCCAAGTTGCAGCTGCCCAGTGGACACCATCAGATTTCAGTTTAGCCAAACCATCAGTGAAGCGAGCCCCAGCATTGTGGGGAAACTCTGTGAACCCAGGGCCCCACTGAGCCAGCAACTTAACCTGCAGGTGGTGGAGTGGAAGAGCTGCCATTTTTTTCATGTAGAGCCAGGATGCCTCTGAGGCCAGGCCAGCTGCATTCTTGAATGTACCGTTTCCATTACTGGAGCCTTTTCACTTTGTTAATCATTGAGTCTGAGTCCACCCACCCCAAAATAGAAACATCAGGTTATAGTCACAGTTCCCCCAGGGGTCAGGCACTCAGCTTCAACAGGAGCCCTAGTAAACTAATAGCTGCTTCTCAAAAGAGGTAAAACCAATAGCTATGCTGAGGAGGTAAGGAGTCCAAAACCCCAAGGGGCATCTCCTTTTGCCAGAAGCTCCAATTGGCAACATAGTCACCGAGACTTGCAGCTCAAAGGGATCGTTGAAGATGGAAGGCCCCAAGAATATGAGTACTCTCTATATCTGGCCCTTCCGAGTCAGGAGAAGCCCTCTTGGTACTTACGCATATTTGTGTCTAAGCATGTACAACACCAATACCAATTCTACATTCAGCACTGGGACCCAAAACAGCAACATATTCACATGGAGGACTCCACCCCCACGTTCATGTTAATTTCCTTCCCCACTGTGAACTCTGCCCCAACCCTATCGGTTGAATTGGGGTATAATCACCACAGGGGACCCAGTAAAATGGCAATTCAGTCCACAGTTTGAACCCCTGTCCTTCCCAATATTCCTCAACATACTAGATAGATAGTGGCCTTTTGGAAATAGGGAGATATCACCCTAGCCCTAACTTCTTTTCTCCTTAAACCAGCTGAGGTCAGTCAAAGGAGGAGGGATGGGTCACAGGGGTTCAGAGAGGGAGAGGACTCCACACAGTAAATGAATCACGTCTCAGTTTTGAGAGGCATGGCAGTTGGTTGCAAAAATTTATTTCAATTTTAGCGTCTCACTCTGTGGAATCAACCTCATCAGCATTGTAAGCCAAATCCAGGACAATAAGAGCTTTAATACCAGTCAATGCCCTCTCTGTGGGTTCCCATGGGAAATTATTTCAGGGAAATTTTCTGGGAGGCCCAAAGCTTCCTTAAAACAGGTAGGGCCCACTGCAGAAAAACAAAACAAAGTTCCGAGGCCTTTTATCACCATCTTCAAATAAATCTAGGATGGCATGATAGACTGCAGGAGAGGCTGAGCCATAGGTGGCCCAGTTGTTCCATTTCTCCTTAACAACCAACCTGCAGGATGCCCTGCATCTTCCAGGTGAACCAGTTAGATCTAATAATTTGCCTGGTCTCTGTCTCTGCTTGTAGGGATTGGGAATTTCCCTGCTTTCACACTCAATGTAGGTATGTGTCTCTGTAACTGTTTCTGAAAGAGGACAGAACCTTCTGCCCATTCAGAACAAATGTTAGCACTAGTTATTCCGAGGGAGTAGACCAAGGCTGCCCTCCCACTTGGAGGGGAATTAGCAACAAAGGCGGCACCATTTGGGTAGTTGTTCTGGCCCCTCTCCTCAGTCTATAATCACTTCCCTCAATTTTCCTCATTAAGAGGAAGTAAGATGGAAGAACAATGATTGCTCGACTGACCATACAATTTGGTCAACATGTTTGCAACTGTTTCCCATGGACTTCCTTCAAGTTCTGTTTAACCATCCTGCAGAGCCTTCATGCCTTTCTAGTACGCCAGTATTTCAGAGAATGAGTGAAGTTTCACTTGAAATAGAGGGGACTTTAACAAAAATGTTTAAGTATTATTTTAAAGTATATTTTCTTTGTGCTGTCCTCATGTTATTATGTGCATGACTTTTGTGACTTTATGTCAGACTTTCTTTTGGATTGGTTGTGAAAGCCACATAAGATTTTTATCTTGAGAATAGAAATAATGGTTCTATGACAGATAGTGCACATCTTAAAGAAATCATATTTTGGGCAGACTGTCCATAGAGACTTATGTATTTGCCGATAATTTAATTCCTTCCTTCTTTCCTTCCCTCCTTTCCTTCTCTTTCTTTCTTAAAAAGTGATGAGCAAATTTGATACCTTTGCATTTTATTTTAAATCCATTTTAGGGGTGATTTTAAGGTAGCTTGCTACTTCAGTGTTTGTTATTGTAACTAATTAATAATTGGGGTTTTGGTTTGGTTTGATTTGGTTTTTCACTACCTACTGTTACAGGCATATTAGTTAAAAATCACTCTGTTTTCATTTTCTATTTCCCTCTTTCTTCCCACCCCAATTTTTTCTAGTCAGTTGGCTTATCCAATTGTAACCAGAGATACACTTGACATATTAGTTACTTGACATATTAATTTTGGCCACTTCTGGTATGCTTTCTTTTGCCAATGAAATTATTGAAATTGAAAAATTGGGTGGGGGTGTCTATGAGAGACGGAAGTCTTTCCCCTGGGCATTAAGTATTAAGCCAGTTTCTCTATCACGTAACAAGAGAGAAGTGTTAAAACCAAAGTTCACGGCATGCAACTGGCAGAAGCAAATAAATGGTTCCCTTTAAAAATTTCACTTCAACGGCAATAAATCTCTAGTTAAGTCTAAAAACAGGATTTTAAAATGGCAAATGAAAAATATATCGATTTCAAGTAGTAGCTGAAATGCATTTCTTTTTTAGGTTTCTTAATTATCCTGTGAAATGTCAAGTGTGCTTCAGGGCAGCTGGTTAACATTGTCTTAGTTCTGCCATAGAATCAAAGGGTTTTTATTGCTGGAGGGAATTCAGAGATTATCATTTTACACATATGGAAACTGAGATCCAGAGAAGTGAAGAGACGGACTTATAGTCCTGAATAAGCAAGGCTAAAAAGTGATTCCTCTTTCTGATGGTCTTTCCACTCTGCTGCAATGCAATAGTGGTGGTGTTCTGAAGGTATAGCTACAAATTCACATACATTTCAAATGTTTTAGATTCAGAGCCATTTCCTTTCCTTTGCAGCTATTTTATATGCATGCTGCTTTTGGTTCCATTTTTCCCTGTTTTGCTAAAGAATGTAGTGGTCTCTCCCTCTGCCTCCATGTAATAGCTAGCCCAACCTAATCTTTAAGTCATGGTATAGACTTAAGGGTTAAGATTATCAATCTTTTTTTTTTTTTTTCAGAGTTCTAATTTCTGAATCCTGTAGCCTGATTCAGTCCTTATCTTATTGGATATTTTCATAGGATTTGACACTCTAATTAACCCTGATTCTGGAAACTCAAACCTTCCAGTCTGGTTTTTCAGGTGTCTGAGGATTATTTCTGCTTCCCCTTCAGTGGCTCCTTTACTATTAGTCCCTTAACATGGAGGCTAATTTTGGTTCTGTTCTTCCTTTTATTCTCTCCCCGGGTGATCTTCCTCCTCTACAGCTTCAGGCTGCTAGCTCCATAACTACACCTGTATACCTTTACGTCCTCCACACCGATGTTTTGAACATCCTCCTGGAGCTCTCCAGCTCCCCCTTTGTTGTCAGGCAGCCACTCTACCGTTTAATATCTTCAAAAACAATGCAAAATGTTCACATTTATCAAATGTGTGATTTGGGTTAAAAAAGAAACCTATTCTCTCGAAGTTTCTATTCTCTCACCTATAAAGTGGGTTAAAATGAAATTTAAATGCCAAGAACCCAGCACAGCAATTGAGAAGTTTTGCTTTGTTGTCCATTCTGGAATTTCTTCTCCTATTGTGATCGGTTTTAAAGGACTTTAATATCTTTGGGTTTCCTGCCTTGTTAATTTTCCCCATCCTCACTGGTGTGAGGTGGTATCTCATTGTGGTTTTGATTTGTATTTCCCTGATGGCAAGTGATGCAGAGCATTTTTTCATGTGCATGTTGGCCATGTCTATGTCTTCCTCTGTGAGATTTCTCTTCATGTCTTTTGCCCATTTCATGATTGGATTGTTTGTTTCTTTGGTATTGAGTTTAATAAGTTCTTTATAGATCTTGGAAACTAGCCCTTTATCTGATACGTCATTTGCAAATATCTTCTCCCATTCTGTAGGTTGTCTTTTAGTTTTGTTGACTGTATCCTTTGCTGTGCAAAAGCTTCTTATCTTGATGAAGTCCCAATAGTTCATTTTTGCTTTTGTTTCTTTTGCCTTCGTGGATGTATCTTGCAAGAAGTTACTGTGGCTGAGTTCAAAAAGGGTGTTGCCTGTGTTCTCCTCTAGGATTTTGATGGAATCTTGTCTCACATTTAGATCTTTCATCCATTTTGAGTTTATCTTTGTGTATGGTGAAAGAGAGTGGTCTAGTTTCATTCTTCTGCATGTGGATGTCCTATTTTCCCAGCACCATTTATTGAAGAGACTGTCTTTCTTCCAATGGATAGTCTTTCCTCCTTTATCGAATATTAGTTGACCATAAAGTTCAGAGTCCACTTCTGGGTTTTCTATTCTGTTCCATTGTTCTATGTGTCTGTTTTTGTGCCAGTACCACACTGTCTTGATGACCACAGCTTTGTAGTACAACCTGAAATCTGGCATTGTGATGCCCCCAGATATGGTTTTCTTTTTTAAAATTCCCCTGGCTATTCGGGGTCTTTTCTTGATGCGGAGAAAAGGGAACCCTCTTACACTGTTGGTGGGAATGTGAAATGGTGCAGCCACTCTGGAAAACTGTGTGGAGGTTCCTCAAAGAGTTAAAAATAGACCTGCCCTACGACCCAGCAATTGCACGGTTGGGGATTTACCCCAAAGATTTAGATGCAATGAAACACCGGGACACCTGCACCCCGATGTTTATAGCAGCAATGTCCACAATAGCCAAACTGTGGAAAGAGCCTCGGTGTCCATCAAAAGGTGAATGGATAAAGAAGATGTGGTCTATGTATACAATGGAATACTCCTCAGCCATTAGAAACGACAAATACCCACCATTTGCTTCGACCTGGATGGAACTGGAGGGCATTATGCTGAGTGAAGTAAGTCAATTGGAGAAGGACAAACATTGTATGTTCTCATTCATTTGGGGAATATAAATAATAGTGAAAGGGAATATAAGGGAAGGGAGAAGAAATGTGTGGGAAATACCAGAAAGAGAGACAGAACATAAAGACTCCTAACTCTGGGAAACAAACTAGGGGTGGTGGAAGGGGAGGGGGGAGGGGGGTGGGGGTGAATGGGTGCCAGGCACTGAGGGGGGCACTTGACGGGATGAGCACTGGGTGTTATTCTGTATGTTGGTAAATTGAACACCAATAAAAAATAAATTTATTATTAAAAAAAATATCTTTGGGTTATACTCTACTCTTCCCCACCTCTCATCTTTGCATCATGTCAGTTCACAAATCCGTTGATGTTCTGTCAAAGAAGCATCTTTCCATTTTGGCCTTCACCCATCCTCAAAGTCTCTATCTTAGTTCTGATCTCATCATGCCTTGGATGGGTCTACTTTCCTCTAGTTTCTTCTATCTATTCATTCTTCAGCATGGTATCAGAGGTATTGGCCTGCCCCACCACCTAACAACATCCTGCTGGCTTCCCAGTGTCTTCAGAATAAAATTATAATTATTATAATTTTCTAGCTAAGCAGTAAATCCCTTCATGATCTGGTACCTACCTACGATTTCAGCTTTATCTTTTGCCCCTCTTTTCTCTCATGCCACAGTGCACATGAATGGACACACACACACACACACACATGCACACATGCACACACAGACTCCCAATGCGTCTGCCACACCCAAATTCCCTTGATATGCCACTTTATCAAGACTACCTTCAGTATATTATTCCCTCCATTTGTAAGGCTCTCTACTCCAACTGACAAACGCCTAACATTTAAGACACAGGTTTTAAGCACCCATCTATCTTTGGCAGAAGAATTTGTGCTCTTTCCATATTTCTGTATGGACTCTACCCTTTCCAAATTTTGATCTCCAAGGCAAGGGCTATATATTAGTTTTCCTACTTGATACCTACTACTGTGATGGCCACACAATAGACATGTAATAAATAGACAACATAATTATCATTTCCTACTTACTTCTTAACGAAGGTTTCTTTGGATGTTATTTGGAATTTATTTTATAAAAATCCAGGACTGTGATCTGTCTTCCATGTTAGCTTTGAGATTAGATTTAATTTTTAGGAAGACAACATTTTGAGTCAAAATGTCGGGAATAAAACAAACAACAACAACAAAATCCCACCAGTACGCATTTTGCTCCCCACCCAACCTCAAGCAGATATGGATCATTAAGCAAGACATTCTTCCCTGAGAAGGCAGGTAGATTCTTTTTTCTCCACACAGCACTCCAAGAGCCACTATCAACTGAATGAAGTTGGCAGCTGATGTGGAACCTGCTTGGGATAACAAGTCATTAGAAAACACAGTGTGGATATCAGATGACCTGAAATTCTGGTCCAGCTTTGTTGCTGACAGCTCTAAGATGCATGTGAGATGGCATTTTATGTGATGTCTTCCATTACATAAATATTCAGCAGTTAATTGTCTATTAGTGAATGATGATTACTGAGCTATTTTTGCCTCATTTTCTCTACCCAAGCAATAGGGGAGGTAATTTCCAAGACATTTTTGATGGTTGGCATAAGAATAAATGTAACAAGGAATGTGAATTAACTAGGAGAAAGTTTAAAATCATATAGAAAAAATTGTTTCATTGAGTTAAAATATTATGTACATTGAAGTAGTTAACTTACAGCTGTGTTGTAACAACTAGAAAGGCAAAATATACTAATGTATATTTTCAAATGTATATAAAAAAACACTTGTAAGTATAGTACAAAGAACTTTTTTTCTGAACTAAAAAAATTACCAACAAAATGCGTCATCGTCCTGTAATACTTTGGTGTGTATTTCCTACAAACAAGAACATTCTAGTTCCATAGTACAACCATAATAAATCAAGAAATTCAAAATAATGCGTTACTGCTATCTCATCCTCATTAGATTAGATCCCCATTCAACTTTCACCAAATGTTCGATTATATCCTTTGTGGCAAAAGAGTCCACACTAGATCATACAATGTATTAAATTGTTATGTCTCTTCAGTTGCCTTTGGTCTGGAGGAATTCTACAGTGTTTCTTCAACTTGTATTACCTTGATGCTCAAAGCTTTTAGGCCAGTTATTTTTGTAAACTGGACTTATCTGATGTTTCCTTATGATTATATTTGAGTTAATTTCTCTCATGCAGAAATATAGAAGTGCTGGTATATAGTTTTCATTGTATCCTATCAAATGAGTCATGGTTTCAATTTATCTCATTACTAAAAATACTCATTTTGATCATTTTATCAGTATGGTGACCTCAGGATTATTCACTATAAAGTTATCCTTTTCCTTTTTGCAATTAATAAGTATTTTATGATGAGTTTCATTGAGACTATGACAGTATCTAATTCTTCATGAACATTTTAATTTGCTTATTTACTTATATCAGAATCAACTCGTGGTTTCCTCTTTTGTTTGGTGGATTGCAATATGTCACTGTAATATGTTGTAATTTTTTTTGGGGGGGGGGAGGATACTGATATTATCCCCAAAATTGGCAATTTGGAGCCTCTTTGAGTTGGCTTTGGTATCATTTTATGCATATCTCATTTTTTGAAAATTGCATTATTTCACAGCTCAAAAAAAATGTGTCAGGCTTATCTTGTACTTTTGTTGCCCAAACACTGAATCAATCATTTCTCCAAGGACTTCTGGTTCCAATTAATAAGCACTAAGTAGACTTACTCTCTGGGGGTATTGTTGTTCCCAGGCTCTCAGTGGAAAACACTGGCCTTGAATGTATGAATATTCATACATACGCATTTACAGCTATATTTATGTATATTTATATATACTTTATATTGTGTATATATACTTATAAATATTAGCCCTGTATAGTCTATATTACATCCATATATTTATATTTTATGAATCCATACGTATATAAAATTTGTAATATACATGATATATAGAGAGAATATACACATACATATATATGTGTAATGAATTTGTACATATACCTCCAATTCTTTTTTTTTTTTAATTTTATGTATTTATTCATGAGAGATACAGAGAGAGAGGCAGAGAGAGAGAAGCAGGCTCCATGTAGGGAGCCCGATGTGGGACTTGATCCTGGGTCTCCAGGATCATGCCCTGGTCCAAAGGCAGGCGCCAAACCGCTGAGCCACCCAGGCGTCCCTGTACCTCCAATTCTAACAATAGTGATTGTTCTACTCCTGACGTGTTTTACAGCCAGCTTTTATTGACTTCCAATTACAGCATTTTCAGAAATTTTGCAAATTGGTTGTTAAACCACTGGTAGCTTGAAAATGGCCATTTTGGTAATCTTCACACCACAGAAATTGACAAAGACTCCCATCTTTGGGTGGGTCTGATTCATGTATTTACAGCTGAGACACTCAATCTTGTTTTTGAATACCAGACCAAATTTTCCAGTGACTTGCTAGATATCTTCTCACTGATATTGTTAATATCATTCCATGAGCACCAACTCTAGGATAGATAACCTGATCATCATTTCCCCTAATTCTGCTTCTCTTCCTAATGTTCATCTTATTATAGCTAAGAGGGCACCTTTCCTCCTAGTCTCACAAACAAGGAATAATAGAATCATTTTTTATTTCCCCTTCACCTTAATCTTCCTAAATTTAGCCCCCAGGTTCTGTTGAGTGCATCTCTGACCTGTTTCTTATGACCCTGTTATTCATCAGCACAGGCTTATTTTAGGCTTTTGCTTTTTTTTTCTTGCCTGGTCAGTTGAATGTTTATCTTTCCTAAATATCTTACCTTGACTGAGAGATAGATACAATAATGGAATGCTTTCTCACTTGTCTGAAACATATTCTAAGTGCAAGTTGTCAGTACAGGATGATGTGGTTCCAGAAAACCCGATCAACTATGACTTAAATGGTATAAAATAGTTGCTAAGTTCACAGAAGGCAGTTGGAGGAGAAGTGGTCTCAGGTTTGGTAGAGCTGTCCAATACCATCATTAAAGCCTTTTTTTTATCTGTTCACTCTGCCATCCCCAGTATATTGGCCTCTTTTCTGACACTTGTCATTCTATGGTCACAAAATGGCTGCCAGAGCACCAAACAGTGTATCCTCACACCACAGAGAAGGCATATCACAAGAAAGTATCCTCATTCATCTTTCTTTTTTTCAAGCAACATAGTCTTTCACAGGGGCCCAATTCTACCAAGATTACAAAACATGTATTTATTAATTCAATGAGCATTCATTGAATATTATTTTAAATTTTAGGGTAGGGTGGTTGACAACACAGACAGAAATCCCTGCCCTGAAGGAGCTTATATTCTAATGGTACATCTGTTCTCCATTAGAGGTAATCTAAATCTGAATCAGAGGAGGCCAGAAGACTTTCCAGAATTACCTTAACTTACTTCCTGCCACTCTCCTTTTTCAAAAACAGGAGCTGGGTGTTGATTCTGGTGTGTTTTGATTCTGACCTAAATTATATTTTTCCTGGCTAATATTTCTTAGTTTGTGAAATGAACTTGGGCTTTTTCCTATTTTTAAGTACTAACATTTGCAATACTATTTTTGCATTTTTTGGTTCATTTTGGTTGATTATAGTGTTGAGACTTTTGTAGCCTTGCACTTTGAACAGCCACTCTTCCTTAAATTTAGTGTGTCCCATTTGAAAAGAAACTTATACTTTAAATGGAAACTTTTGCTGTACAACATGGCTTTGGAAAAGTGCCACAGGAATGTTTTTAGATTGTATAGGACTTGGCAATGAAAATAATTGGTTGAAGAATGACATTAAAAAATAATCTTTGGATTTTGACACCTTATAGAAGAAAAGAAAAAAAATGTTATTGTATCACTCTTTCTCCATGATATGGTTTTCTTAAAGGAGAACAGTGTATGTTTAACTAAATAATAACTTACTCCTTAATGTCTATTTTAAAAGGACATTTTATCAGTTTGGATGCTTTGGAACAGCATGTAATAGAAAACACAGACTCTGTCTTAGTCCATTAGGACTGTAATAACAAAATACCACAGACTGGGTGGCTTATAAACAACAGAAATTTATTTCTCATAGTCCTGGAGACTGGAAGTTCAAGATCAATGTGCCAACATGGTCAGGTTCTGGTGAAAATCCTCTTCCGGGTTGCAGACTGATGACTTCTTGCTGTGTCCTCACATGTGGGAGGGACGAAGGAATCTCTCTAGAGTTTCTTTTGGAAGAGCGCTAATCCCATTCATGAAGGTTCCTTCCTCATGACCTAATCACCTCCCATAGGTCCCATCTCCGAATACTATCACATTGGGCATTAGAATTTCCATATATGAATTTGACTGGGGAAGGGGCACAAATATTTAGCCAAAGCAGACCCAAAGTGCATTAAGAAATAAATGTATTACTTCACATAACAATAAATCCGCAGGTTGGGCAGGCCCTAAGCAAAGTGTTCTCCATAGTGTAGGCAGGCTGTTAGGGACCCAAGTCCCTTCCATCCCTTGGCACTGCCATCCCAAGACCTGGCTGTGGTGTCAGTCCTCATGGCCTCTCATGGCCTTGGTAGTTCCAGGCATTCTATTCAGATACAACATTGTCAAGGAAAAAAACATCTGTTTTTCTGGCTCTTTCTTATGAGTGCAAAACCTTCCTTAAAGGCTCCTAGGAGACCTCCCTTTCATGTGCTATTGGCCAGACTTGGTCACATGCCCATTGCTAAACCAGAGAAAAGAAGTGAGGTTATCATGATTTGCTCTGTCAAATAGGAGCCTACTCCCGAGAGCTGGAGATAAGATTACCTTCTCGTGATGCACATGGTTTTAAGGAGAGCAGATAACTGAATGAAACTGGGTTCTGCCAAGAAGAAAGAAGTTGGAAAAAAAGTGGATACCCAGGAGGCAAAAAAAGTTCTGGGACACCTGCAACAGTAGAAAACTTTCTTCTTAAAGAGTATGGTTACATTTCATCATCTAAGATGCATAGAATTGCTTTCCCCACATGATGTAATTTAATTTCTTATTTTGTTTACTAAAATTACATGAGTGTTCCCCAAGCTTCAAGAATAGGACACATACATCAGTGTATCTCTGTGATAAGTAGTTACCTGGCAGTGTTTTTTTTTTTTTTTTCCAACTACATTTCTAAGCATTTTTACTCTTTTAATCTTCGCAGCAATCTTTTAAGGTAAGTTCCATTTTTATCCTCATTTTATATGTGAGTAAACTAAGGCACAAACTGAATAAATAGTTTGTCCACAGTGACCCAGCTAGTAAATGTATCTTTAACTATTTGGAATTCGGGCAGCAGAGGCATCTAGATATTGGTCAGATCCTTTGCCCTGAAACCAATATTATCAAAGTCTCCTAACTAGACAAACCGAGATTTTTGAAGAGTGCACAATTCCCTTTTGAAGGTTGGAAACATTTTTAAAAGGTGCAATTTAAATTTATTCTTAGGATGGTCTTATTATTAAGATACCCTAATGGCTTTTTAGCTATGAAAATAAAATGTGAAAGATTTTTCTCTGAAATAGAACTTTTCAGATAATTTAGCATCAAGGAGTTACAGTATTAAGTAACCATTGCATTCCATGCTGTAAATATTTGTCAAGTGAGTCCTCCGGGCCAGGGGCCACACCAGGTGTTAAGTATACAGAGCTAAACAACCAAGATGTGGTTCTTGCCCTTGTAGTGCTTACAGCCTAGTGGGAGAGAGAGAAAATAAACTAGTCAGGAAATGTTACAATATCTTAGATGAGACTTTCCTACTATCTAGGTATTTTGCCGGAAGTTCTAAGCCTGAGAAATCACACATTCTATAGAAAGGTGCTAATTTATTGTTCAGACAGGAGAAACAGGGGTTTAATTTAGTGGTGAGTACATATAATGCAAAACAATAAATCAAATAAGGTAATTATTAACTCCAGAGATACAAGTTATGTAAGAAAAGAAATGTGATCATAGAATATTACATGTCTTGGCTCTGTATAGAGTTTACATAATTAGAATACTATAAGCAGTAATCACTGAGAAAATACAAATGTTACTCAAAATACACACAAAAATAGAAAGACAGAACAAAACAGATGAGGAGAGGAAGGGAAGGAGATCAATAGATGGACGAAAGGCAGCCAGAGAGGTGAAAATAGGAGGATGAAAAGGGGAATTATAGTATCGTGGGGACAGCTACAGGGCAGAGCACATGTAAAAGAAAAGGAAAAATCCACTCTTCCCTACCGGGAAGATGATAAAATCTAAAACTGAAAATTTTTTTTTAAAAAATGGTTAAAAACATGCTATTTAGAGATGAGTAGGCAAATACCAAAATAATCAAAATAACTAAGCAGGGACCACTCTATGTAACAAGTCTTATAACCTAATTTAAACTAAATAAACATGAACTTAAAGCCAACAATATGTGACCGTATTTTATAGCTGCTAAGACATTTGAATCACATCAGGATTTTAAATCATTAGAATATTGGGGAGAAGTCATGTTTCATCATCAAAGAGAATCCTCTGTTGTTTTTCGTCTTGGCTAATATCTGAATCTGTGTTATAACCAAGTGTTCCAAGTTTGCTCTTATGAACTATCATGAACCACTGTGTAGGGAGGCCACTTTGAAAACAAGAATAGAAGACCTGAATTACTTAGTAATTCAGTCACTTAGTAACTGTGAAGTAGCTTTCTGCTGCTAGATGAATGGTTTAGCAATGTCAGTACATTGGTCAAAAGAAAATTAGGTTAGCTAGAATTGTATTGTTTTGACCATATATTTTCAACAGTGTCTAACAGCAAAACTTAAAGTAAATATATATGAAGCGAATTTCATGTCATCAAAAATCTGAAGTGTAATTGTGATTAAAGTTTAGCACATGACCTCCAACCCTCAACTGCAATAATCTGTCTCTGTGTCTCCTTTAACTTCATTCAATTACCTCAGTTGGCTTTTGTTGCCTGAAATGTTATCTAAGTGCTCAGCAGGGATCCACATTTGTTCAGTTTCAGTTCCCATGGATTGGTGCAAAGAAACTTTAGGGTGGTGGTGGGAAGTTGTTTTCACGAAGGGCTATTCTAGATGAAGAGCTGAATTCTGCAGGAGGATCATGCCAGGGCGAGTTTCAATCCAATACTTGTGCCATCCATACTCACAGAATCCCACTTGGCCACCCACCCAAGTGGACACTGTTTTGATTCAGAAGTCATTTTAGAGGCCCTTTTAAGAAATTACTTGTCAAAATGTAGTTATATAAATCCTTGAAAATAGCTAATAAAACCACTAACAATGACAGCTAACTTGTATAAGGCATTTCTGAAGAAATATAATTCTACTTTTAAATTAGTCCCTCTTGCCAGTATATTGAAATGCTTGGAATTTTAAGTAAATCATCCTTAGGATCCCTTAACAATTTTGTGCAGATGGAGGGCCACGTGGGTGAATATCTTGCATGCATGGGGATGAGATCCAGATGGTGAGAATGTAGAAAGGGTTGTTTGAAACATGTTAGAAGAGAGTCCTGAAACATCAAACACTGTGATTGTAAGCAATGGAAATAACTGTCCTAAACTCTAAAACAATGCAAAAATATGAGGATGTCAAAAACCCATGGTATCTTCATTTAGGTTTTCTGGATTGAAAATATTAGTATTTTCTATCAAGAAGAGACTGGCTTGAATATATAAATATATTCATAAAAACATGCATATTAAAAACATATGCATGTAATATATTACATGTACACTATATGTTACACCTTTATGTTATTAAAATAAATATTACATATATTACATTATATATGTGCATATGTAGATTTGTGTGTATATTTATATGCAAATAGGTTTTTTGGAAGACAGATGTCACTATAAATTATAGAAAATGTTCATTATTAAAACTTTATTTCCTGATTCTTTTAATGCCACTACCAAAGCTACAAAATATAAAAATAAAAAGGATCATTATTTTTTAAACAGATGCAAAAAATATTCTCTGGGGAAATACAACCAGACTGATGTTTTGTCTGCACCAATTTTTTCGCAAACTCTCTGGCATTGCTTGACAAGCTTGGCTTGCTTCCCTTACATGTTCAACATCAATACCTATGGGCAACTACATATGTGTTCACATAAGGCTAAAGGCTATGTCAAACATCTGCAAATATGGATGTGTAATTATTTCTATGTGGCATATACCAGCTGCCTTATTTTCCCAAAATACGAAGTTCTTTCAGAAATAGAGATTTTTCTTATGTTCCCCATGATACACACATAGAAAATAGTACAGAATTTTCATGGTACTGTTTCATGACATTATATATATGTACATAAAACTGGACATTAGTTTTCAGGAGATGAGCTTTCTCTTGAGATTTTACATTTTAATTTCTTAGCTGTCATCATGCATTTGTTGCAGAAACAACTTTCCTCTTAAATAAACAAGTATTAGCTATGTCATCTTAGGTCTGTGAGGTTTTAGGAAGATATTTACTATGTAGATTTGGAATAAGGTGGTGTCCTTTATGTCAGATGACTTAGCACTTCTGTAACTCAACGGTAATACCCACTATTTAGACATAAGTTCATTTAGACATACTGTTAAGAAAAAGAGTGTAGCATGAAGTTGGACACTGTTGTTACATCATGGACAAAATGGAGCAAAGACTTAAACATAATAGCCAAACTATAAAATTCTAGAAGAAAATATAGGAGAAATATTCATGACACTTCTTTTTTTTTTAATTTATTTATGAGAGACACAGAGAGACAGAGACATAAGCAGAGGGAGAAACAGGCTCCCTGTGGGGAGCCCCATGCGGGATTCAATCCCAGGACCCCAGGATCACAGCCTGAGCCGAAGGCAGATGCTCAACCACTGAGCCACTCAGGCATCCTTCTTCATGACATTTTATTTAGCAGTGGATTCTTGCACATCCAAAGAATAGGCAACAAAGCCAAATATAGATAAATTGGACTATATCAAAATGTAAAACTTCTGTACATCAAAGGACACAACAAAGTGAAAAGACAACATATGGAATAGGAGAAAATATCTGCAAATATATCTCAGAAGCAATTAATATCTACAACATATAAAGACCTATAACTCAACAACAAGAACAATAAAAATTGGAAAAAGAGCTTAAAGTAGACATTTCTCAGAGAAGATCTACAAATGGTCAACAAACACATGAAAAGTTATATAACATCACTAGTCATTCAGGATATAAATCAAAACAGTGACCAATCACTATATACCCATCAAGATGGCTCCTATCAGAAGGAAAGCTTGTGTTGTCAAAGATGTGAAGAAATTGGACCCTATGTGCATTGTTGGTGTAAATGTAAAATGGTGCAGCTGCTGTGGAAAACAGCATGACAGTTCCTCAGAAAACTAAAATAGAGTTACTCTGTGACCCAGTGATTCTCCTTCTGCATCAAGAGCAGGGTCTCAGATATTTGTACATCCCCATTCCTAGTGGCATTGTTTACAGTAGTCAACAGGTGAGGCAACTCAAATATCTCTTGATGGACGAATAGATAAACAAAATGTGGGATATATGTATGATGGGATATTAAAAGGAGGAAAAGTCTAACATATGCTACAACATGGATAAAGCTTGAGGACATTATACTAAGTAAAGTAGGTCAGTCATGAAACATAAAATAATTGTATCATTCCTCTCCAGTGAGGCATCTAGGATAATCAGACTCCCAGAAACGGACAATAGAATGGTGGTTTTCCCAGGGGTGGGAGGGAAGGTTATAGGGAGTTGTTAATGTATATATAGCTTCAATTTTGCAAGGTGAAAAAGTTCTGGAGATGGGTTGCACAACAGTGTGAATATGCTTAACACTGTTGAACACAGAAATGATTACGATGGTAAATGTTACATTATTTTACCACTTTTTTGTAAACCAGTGTAACAAAATGCAATCAGATACAATGAAAAAACGCTTTCCAAGGGAGTGATTATCTCTGCCTATAATTACTGCTGCATTTGGGGGGACAGAGGCTGTGATAAGCATTTCAAAGGAGAGATGTGGTGTGTTTCCGGGGAAAGCAGAAAAGAATACAATGGGGGAAAAAACTGTCATGTCACCTTGGGAGTCAGTTGAGCTAGGGTTTGACCATACTAAGTAAGAATTACCATGTTGAGCCAAGGTCGCTGAATGTTCTGGGTTCCTGGGTCCTTTATGTTAAGGAGAGGCAAATATGTAAACTATACCCATAAGATCTAAGATCATTTTGAAGCTGAATTGATGTGAGTTTGCCGAGTTCCCAATACACAGCCTAGAACAAAGAAAGTACTAATGTATGGATCCTAGTACTGCTCTTCAAACCAAAATGTTTTTGCTGCAAATAAAAATTGTTTTGAACTTTTGGACCCACCTGTGTGGCTCAGTTGGTTAAGCATTTGACTCTTGACTTCAGTTCAGGTCATGATCTCAGGGTCATGAGAGGGAGCCCCAGGCAGGCTCCCTGCTCAGCGGGGAGTCTGCTCCTCCCTCTCCCTCTGCCCCTCCCCTTGCTCACACCCATGCACTCCCCCTCTCGCCATGAGATAAATAAATAAATCTTTTTTAAAAATTGTTTTGAACTTTGGAAAATAAGGCAATAATATACCAGAATTTATATTTAATAGAATTTTATGCATAAGCTATTGAATCAATAAATTAGTGATGAGTCTAAAAAAGTGTAAGTCCATCTCTATTAGATAACTTCCTTAAATAATAGTTTCTTTCCCTAATCAAATAAACTACTCACAGAGAACGAAGTCTAAGGAGTTCCACATTTATTTATGCACAAAGGATAAACAAGAAATTCAGAAATGTTATAAATCTTAAATTAGTGCATACTGAAAGTTATAAAAGTTAATAATGAAAATCTGCACATTAAGCTAAAAAGAAAAATTGATCTCTCCTCTGTAACTGTTCAGAACTCAACTCCAAGGTCTTTGTTTCCTGCCCCCACTGTTATGAAAGAGCCAGAGACATCAGGCATCCTCTTCCTGTGAAATTCTTAATAATTATTGAAGTATCTTTTATTAGGTTCCTTGTAAAACATAACATTTGATTACTGAACTACTGTTTATATCACTTAGGGCCATTGGTTGGGTGCTTATTGTGGATTCTGTAAGAGAAGGTGTATTTGCAAACAGATCATAGATAATATCCAGCCTCTAGTTGGGAGGGAAAATGAGAGCTGTATCTTTTCTGTACATATTTAAGATTACTCATTTCTTTATCCTTGTACTTGATGAAAATAAGAATGTGATAAAGATCAAAGTCACTCAAAAGGAATTTTTAAAGATACCAATTTTTCACACTGGACTTTCTCTGTAGTTCTTATATAATGCAAGATTTCTCATTTGTATACATCACAATTCACTTTGACTAAGATGTCCTGGGGAAGAGATTAATTTAATTAAAATATTATCGGGGCATGACTGCTAAACATGGTTTTAGTGGCTGACAAGACACTCTGCAGAGGCTGAAATAACCACACCATTAAATCACACATGGACTGATATATTTGCTCATGGCTACATCTGTAAGCAAAAATGTAAACATCTGAAAACATAAAGGTGACATTCTTGAAACAGAAAACTTCTTTCACTGAGAATGTACACTTTCCAAAGTTAATACTGAGGCATCTTTGATTACTACCAGACCACACTGAATGAGAAAGCGAAGTCGTCAAGCCAAGCCTTTGTTTACAGAGCATAATCTAATTACCTAAGGATCAGTGTGGGAAAATAGGCCAGGATCTGACTTGACATCAATGCACTTTTACTATTTCAGACAATCTATTTTACATTCTGCCTTGGAGTGTGTGACTTGACCAAAAAATGCTTTTGCATAGTAGCACAGAAATCAAGTTTGCCATCACTACTGTGAATGTATACACATAGCGCATTCACAAATAAAATTGCCTACTTCCTACATGGTTTTCTAAGACATATTCATTATGTGTGTGAGCCTCTGAATTCAAGTAGAGTCTTGGCATCAGGAAGACTTCTCAAAGCCAATATGGAGATTAAGTACACCATGCTTGTTTTATATATGAATTGCAAGCATTTAATAAAGTTCCTGCCTACCTTCTGCACATTTACGTAGGAAGCCAAGAGAATAGGTTGATATTGTGAAGTCCCATTATCAGGGAAAGGACCAAGGCATCGCTCTAGGGTTCAGCATTTGTTTGGACTTCCAACAATATTGTTTTCATTATAGTGAGCTTAAATCAGCATTAGCGGCCTTTCTATCAAAGAAATTAGTTCTTACGTGAATGGCCTATAAATAAAAATTGTTATATAGTGGAATAATAGGAGCATATAATGAAACTTGATTTCCAGCCAAACAAACATATGGACATTAAAAATTTTAAAAAAAGGAAAATGTGCACTATATGGGTCCCATGTGGGATGATTGAAGTCATCCACTAACATGTGTGTCTGGATTCTATCCATTTAGGAGCACAAGATCCTTTCAGGCAGGGGACTGCTCTTACTGTCTAGAGGTGTTGGATGTGAGAAGATGTGGTTTCCTGTGGGGAGAAAAAAGGGTGAGGCAAAGTTTTCAACAGTTACCACAGTTTTGTTCAACACATTCTATTGGATAATGGGATACTAAGATTCAAGACATAGGCAGTACTAACAATTACAACATTCACTGCTACCTCAAAGCAAGTAATGATGCCTCTGTTTTGTATGAAGGGTTATCCTGCAAATACCTGCATGATTTTAGTTATCTATATCAGGACTCCTCTTAATTTCATACATTGACTTATAGACATTCATTCATTCATTCAAAACCTTTATTGTACACCTACCATTAAGACAACCTCCTAATAAATAAAAAAAATGTCACTTCATATTATCTCCACTAAACTAGTCTATTCATTCATATAATCCTAGTAACAATACCTAATAACATATACCTCCAAGCTTCCCTAGTTTTTTGTGATAGTATAAAGTCCCAAAATAATGAATTGAATTATAGTTGAATAACCCACTTGACCTTTCTATGAACTTTAAAATCAATGAAACTCTAGTTGAATATAATAAGAGAAAGCACTTTTTTAGTTTTTTTTTCTTTTAACACCTAAAGCTGTATCTATCTATATGGGTTCACAGAAAATGCTATAAAGAAAGTAATGCTGTGTTAACTGAATATTTTGAACATAGAGGAAATTAGTGGTTAAAATAACATAAAAAATCAGGTCAGCACAAATGAATATGTACACCCATCTGAAATTTCCAACTGCAACTGAGGTTAAGAAAATTTTGAGCGAGCTACTACATACTAAATAAATCATCAGTGGAATAAAATACATATTTTATAAGCTTCAAATTTCATTATTTTATATTTTCTTTCCAATATAACAGAAAATTATCTTTTTTTCAAGTAACATTATTTTGGGGATTTTATTGGCCATGCTGTAGCTCCCTTTTTTTTTCCCCTAAGCTGTAGCTCTTAACAAAGACTCAGACCTCGTGTGTGGGAGAAAAAAATTGGGTAGGGAAAAGCTTACTACAATTACTAAAGATTTTGTCAGCACGTTTCATTGGATAATAGAATACTGTGCTTCACAACATTGGCAGTATTAGTAATTACAACATATGGCTTTATCTCAGAACAGTGGTGTTGCCTCCATTTTATATAGTTATATTAGTTATCTTACTGCTGGGTCCAGTTTGACCATAAACTTTCTACTATTCTTTTCTCTGTCTTCTCTCTTCCCTTTAGTTTTGTTTTATATATATATATTTTTTTTGTCTCCCACCCTCTGCCAAGATTTCAATTTAGACTTCTCTTCCTACAGGGAGCTTGGCAGCACCAAGATTGAGCTTTCTGGGTTTTCTCATGACACCCTTTACTTCCTCCTTCTTTTCACCTGTGATGCAATTCCTTGCTTAATATTCTGTGCACCTGCCCAGCCTCCCCTCCCCACCCCCAATGTGTGCTGTATTAGGGGCAGAACTATCTCATCTATTACTTTCTCCCCAGAATCGATCACAATCCTTAATACAAAAGGTGCTCAACATGTATTTACTGAATGGATGAACTAATGACTGAATGAAAAATGAATGAATAGATGTATGAATGAGAATCTGTAGACCTAGCTTCTAGATAATGCTGTTTGTATGGCCTTTGGGAAATCACTCACATTTCTGCCTTAGCTTCCTCAAGTTCAAAATGAGAACGGTAGGCAAGACAATTTCTAAAATCTTGACAGACCTCCGTGTATTTGATTCTGTGATGAACCCTTCAGAGTAATCCTCCCTTCAGAATACCCTTTTTTTTTAACCGAAGGAATGTTCTGAATTTCATGTGTCATATTGAGAAAGAATTGCTTCCATAAGCAAATTTGTAGCTAATAACCCAAATATAGAGGTTTGGTTTATTTTTTTTAGCTTTTGAGGCAAAGTCTTGAACTGTTGCAGGCTTTGTACATACTATCTGCTATACAATGTTGAGACTATCACAGAAAAATCAAATAGTAGTTAATTAAATAAAATAGGGTCCTATTTGACCTATATCCACACAGATAAGTAACAATGTAAACCTTATCTCATTTAATTTTTTCATTAAGCCATTTCAAAAATAAACTTAGTATAAAACAAGACAACTGGAGTATAAAAATGAAAGTATAAGCTCATTACCATTATCTAAAATAATGTTAAATCTAAAAATGTTTTAGTCATTGCCTATATGAATTCAAACAGAAATTAAAGAAGGGAAAGAGATGAATATGGCAGATGTTATATTGAGTATAGAGTGAAGGACCTTTAGAAGGTGTTCAAATATGTGTGGATGATGTACTGATGAGAGTCTGGCCCAGGCAATTAGTCCATCAGAATTACTACCCTTTTTATTTGCATCTTAACTGCTCTGTTCCTGGTCCATCCAAGAAGACTGTCAGATAATAATAGCTAGCATTCATTCAGAGATTACTACGTGTCAGGAATCATGACATGAAATGTATTATTATTTCCAGTTTATACGTTAGGAAATTATAAAATAAATGGGAGCACAGAGAATCAAATACAGGCTGTCTGAATAAAACCCAAACAGGTGGTTACTGTGTGCATTGCCTCTGCTACCTGCTTGCTCTGATTATACTTCCAGCAGTCAACATAGTTTCTGGCACATAGTAAGTGCTCAGTTTATATTTGTTGAATTAATAAATGAGTAAATAGATGAAAAGATGGGATTCTAGAAGTATAAGAAGAGGCCAGAAATGTAAAGATGGTTTGGGTAATTGGTCAAGACACCAATGAAGTTATCTTTATCAGAGATATCAGAGAAGCACCATTTTTCAGTTTAGAAAAAGCATATTGTGGGATGCCTGGGTGGCTCAGAGGTTAAGAGTCTGCCTTTGGCTCAGGGTGTGATCCTGGGGTCCTGGGATAGCGTCCCACATTGGGCTCCCTGCATGGAGCCTGCCTCTCCCTCTGCCTATGTCTCTGCCTCTCTCTGTGTCTCTCATGAATAAATAAATAAAATCTTAAAAAAAAAAATAAGGATATTGTCATGGAAGTGCATTTGTGACTTGCAGTATGGAGTGTGTGTTTTCTTGTGCTAGCACAAATAATCATCTTAAAATGATAAAGTCTAACCTTAAAAGTGAGATTTAGGTATTATATTCCAATTTATAGCCAAACTAAATGTGACGGAATATAAACTCCTGACAAGGTAGGATTATAATGGAAATCTTGGCAGTTCTTCAAGTATGCTTCTAGAATACATCATCATATTTTAACTCTTCATATTTAGGCCTGGAATAAAGTTAAATTACAGTATTTTCCCCACAGTCATTTAATCTAATAATTATAATTTAATCTGTTCAGTTGTTCATCTTGATATGATCACTGGGCTTTTCTTTACTCACCAGACAGTAATCAGTGGGTTGCAAAAGATTCATTAAGATAAAATATTTTTAATTGGGGGGAAAAAAAAAAGGTCACACTTTTTCCACTATCATTAAACACTTGTCAAACAATGACTCCAAATGGGAAAAGACAATTTGATGTACTAAGAAATCTTTAGGTCCTGGTTTGAAACATATGGAAAAATATAAACTGGACTCTGAAGCTTACTACACTATAGTTGTGTGTTTGTATGGTTTTCATAATGCAGTTGTAAAAGAATCACTGCTGGAAAACTCTGATATTACTAGTTCCTTTGTATATCTTTCTGGACCTAAGAATTGGCAATGTCAGTAAATTAGTGAAATGTGCCATGGAAATAGCCTAGAGGAAACAGAATTTATATATGCGTGCATATTGAAACTACGTGTTTTTAAACAAGTATAGAAAAATCCTTAGAATTATCAAGGCATAACTTTAAAATGAAACTGTTCATGATTAATGATAGACCTAGGGTTTTACACAATTTTGAAAGATTTCCTATGAAATGTATCAGAGTAAAAATTCATTGTATAGCAGCACAACTATGACCCAAATGCTTAAGTTGACACACGTTCAAATTCTTTAATGTATTTGCATATGAACTAATTATTGTTTTCATTTATTGTTATTTGAAAACATCATTAAAATATAAACAGAACTATAATATCAAGATGGAAATTAGGTGAAAATAACTTTTCACTCTCTCTGATTTCAAATTATAGAAGCCAAATTCCCTAAACTGTGTATTTCAGAAGTAAGTTCTCCTAAGTTTCATTGTTTTTCAATGATTTGTACTCAATATGAGTAATATTTACTTGATACAGAGAGAAAACTGAGTTGACCTTCAAGAACTTAAAAAAAAGTGGGTATTTTGTGGTAAGACTCCTAGATGTTTCAAATTCTGTTCTGTCTTCCTGTTCATAAAAGAAGGTTACATACCCTTCCCACAATGAAATGTGGATACTAATGATGTTCATCACTTATAGGCCTGGTCCTTGGAATGTGGCGTAAGATCTTTCATGATGTTTTCCCTGTTGACATGACAGGAAGTGAAGATATTCATAATGATAAAGCCACAAAGTTAGAAGAATCCTGAATCCCTGAATTTTTACTTAGAAGAATACCACCGAGGAGAACTCATTCAGCCTATATAAGACTATGGCATGAGTGGTAAGTATGATTTTTATCATATTATCCACTGAGATTTGGAGATGGCTGATAATAACAGCCTAGTTTTAATTACCTTAACATACAGAAAAGTTTGTATCGGGTGGGATTGATGGTGAAACAAAAACCTAAATTATAGGGCATTGGTATAGCAGTTGGGCATGAGCTTTGCAGAAACAAAGGACAGGATGGCTAGAAATTCTTAGCCTTCTTGAGCTATAAAATCCAGTTACATTTAGAACCCAAAGAATAAAGATGGGATTTTTGAGGCACATTGGTTCAGTAAAACTTTTCCATTTCAGAAAGTGACTAATAGCTGTCAAAGGAAGAGACCATCACTTACTACTGAAACAAAAAAGCAAACAAAGCCCTGAATTCATTGCTTATGAAGAAGAGGAGAGCTATGCTTGTAAGATATATATAGTCCATGAGCAGAGATTGGCTTCAGATACACAGGATTTGGGGAAGCCAGGACCTGAAAGTCTTTCAGAAACAGAAGTTGGAGGTTAATCTTCAGTTATAATATTGAGACTGTTGTTGCCTGGCTTTCAGAAGGGTGTTCACTGGAGTGAGGGTGTTGTTGATTGGTTTTCAAAGTATGATTACAGATGCAAAGTTGTCATTGATTACGTAGGATGGATTAAAACCAGTTCAAGTTTTTATTCCTTGCTATGGCCAGAAAACAATTCATCTTTTTCTAGGGGATTAAGGACTTTTCATTTTGGGGCTAAGATGAAATTTTTAAAATATATTTTTCTCACTCATGGTTTTCTGTAGTCCTAAAATAATCACTCTGGAGCTGAGAGACAAAGTCATCAGAAAGAAGAAGTGAAGTAAAACCATCTAAGGACTTTATCTGGAAAAGAACATTAGGTATGATTATTGACAAGTTTCACTAAATTAGAACCAACTGGATATAGGTCAAATAGGTCAAAAGCCTACTACTAAGTTTTTGAAGGAACTCTATTGCCAGAGATCCATGAACAAGGACTTTCATGAACCCTAGGCCTCCAACTTTTCATGACCACAATGTTGGCATGTACCCCAATGTCCACCTTCAATAAATTAAAGGAGAAAAATAGGCCACAAAGAACACACTGGAGCAGGGGCCATGGAGAGGTTTAGATCTTGAGAGAGCTCTTCAGTATCACAATATGGCTTCAGAATTATAGGGTAGAAAGGGGCAATCAAGTTACAACTTGGAAGCATTTGAATTCACTGGGTAGAGAGGATTAACATCCCAGGATATTTTAGATTGCTCAACTTGGAGTCCTAAAGGAACTTCATCCATGTTCAGTTGTAGTTGCTGAAGGAATCCCAGTTCTACCCAGGCACTGGAGTGACAATAATAAATGGGGGTGTGAGTGGGGAGATGGCTTTCAGATTTAATGATTGTGAAGTTACATCGTACTGCATTTTAACTTAGAGCAAGGAAATTTGTACTACAATTATTCCCTGCAGATTTGATAACAAAATAAACATTATACTCAAATTTGAGGCATCTCTACATTGACTTACTATGTACAACCACAGAGAATCCATTATTATATCCTTTTGTTTTGTGCCTTTGCTCTGGTAAGCTATATTGAACTACAAATCTCAACATAATTTGAAATAAGGAATAGAGTAATGATAGTGTGCATCCCAGGAGAGAATCAAGTCTGGAGTTAGTTTGATTAGTACAAGCCTTGACCATGTCAGCACACTCTGGTAACAAAATCTAAACTACATGTTACAGAAAGAGGTGCATAAACAAGAGGGGTTAGGACGTCATGAGGACAGGAGCTGGGCTATCATGAGGAAATCTGTGTGTGTGTGTGTGTGTGTGTGTGTGTGTGTGTGTGTGTGTGTAGTGGTGGCTAGTCATACCTCTTTAGGTTTAATGGTTAAGAAATGAAAGTACCAGAGAATGTTCAGAAGGAACTGCTTTTCCCTTTGCATCCTGGTTCTGTAAAATACTTCTGCTAGCATAGCCATATGGGCAGCTTGCCCATCTCTTACTCACTCCTGAAGGAGATTGAGTTATCTGATTGGTGGATGACAACCATGGATGGTATTTGTGAAATGAATGGAACTGATCCACTAATGGCGGTGAGCCCCAAATCAACTTGAGGCAGGAATTCTACTCTAGATCTGGATGTTCCCATAGGCAGGCTAGCCCAAGGACTCAGGTTGAAAAGGAAGAGCAAGTCTCTTTCATCAAGAGATCTAAAGTCATGTTATCCAATTGGCCTTATCAGAAATAAAGCTGAAATCCAATCATGAAATGGGCAAAAGACATGAACAGAAATCTCACAGAGGAAGACATAGACATGGCCAACAAGCACATGAGCAAATGCTCTGCATCACTGGCCATCAGGGAAATAAAAATCAAAACCACAATGAGATACCACCTCACACCAGTGAGAATGGGGAAAATCAACAAGGCAGGAAACCACAAATGTTGGAGAGGATGTGGAGATAGGGGAACCCTCTTGCACTGTTGGTGGGAATGTGAACTGGTGCAGCCACTCCTGGAAAACTGTGTGGAGGTTCCTCAAAGAGTTAAAAACAGACCTGCCCTACGACCCAGCAATTGCACTGCTGGGGATTTACCTCAAAGATACAGATGCAACGAAACGCCGGGACACCTGCACCCCGATGTTTCTAGCAGCAATGTCCACAATAGCCAAACTGTGGAAGGAGCCTCGGTGTCCATCGGAAGATGAGTGGATAAAGAAGATGTGGTCTATGTATACAATGGAATATTCCTCAGCCTTTAGAAACAACAAATACCCACCATTTGCTTCGATGTGGATGGAACTGGAGGGTATTATGCTGAGTGAAATAAGTCAATCGGAGAAGGACAAACATTATATGGTCTCATTCATTTGGGGAATATAAAAAATAGTGACAGGGAATAAAGGGGAAAGGAGAAAAAATGAGTGGGAAATATCAGAAAGGGAGACAGAACATGAAAGACTCCTAACTCTGGGAAACGAACTAGGGGTGGTGGAAGGGGAGGTGGGCGGGGGGTGGGGGTGACTGGGTGACAGGCACTGAGGGGGGCATTTGATGGGACGAGCATTGGGTGTTATTCTATATGTTGGCAAATTGAGCACCAATAAAAAATAAATTAATATAAAAAAAAGAAAGAAAGCTGATATTTTCATCTCCATCTGGGTCTGATTTCTCAAATGTATCTGAACATGAGAGGGGAAGAAAAGAATATTATTTACTGCTTCTCTGAACATCAACCCTCCTCCCTATGAATCCCGTGTTACTGCCTTAGCTTGGGATGACTGACACCAAAAAGCCTTTCTTTTATGACAAACAAATCCCTGACTTACAAGTAGACTTAACCCTAATTTACATTTTCCATAAAGTGAGATACACCTAGGTGGTAACTCTGGGTCCATCGTGATCTGAGCATGGGCACAATAAGCCATCTTCCCTGAACTTGTTTTCTCTCTGGCAGGACTGTACTTATCCTCAAATGATACCTACTTTAAAAAGCAGCTAGTACCAGGCCCAGTACAATAGGTGTTCAACAATAGATTATTCTTTTTAGTATTAGTAAATAACTTCTTAAGCAAAAAGCAAATTTTTGAAATCATGTGTCACAGTGTCTAGGACATCATAGTTGGTAAATACTAATTCCTCTTAGTTCAGTCTTTGCCCCTGAAGAATGAGTAATAGAATCCAAACTAAAGAAGTTCTGCTTTATTTGTTAAATAAAAAAAAGTGCCATGTAAAAATCTTATAAAGGAACATCTGTCAAGTGAAAGTCATACATCTTTACTTGGGAAAGTTCTAGTTTGTGCTCCATTATTTATGGTACAGGTTTAAGATCATGTTGGGTGGCCCAGCTGTTCCTCCTGTGTTTTAAGAATGTCGGGCACTGCATACTTCCTAAATCCAAAAGCAATAGCTCTTTCCCTTATGATCCAGCTCAAGATGGAGTTAGAGTTGGTTGGACAAAAAGTTGAGTAGGGCCATAAACCAAAGCTGGGCTTTTCTTCTTCTAGTTTGCATGCTTTCTGTGGTTTACAATGTGATTGGTAACCAGGAAAGCTCCATATAACCAGTTCACTGCATCTGGGTTAAGATGTATGCAAAATTATAAACATTGGCAACAGCCTCAGTGGAGGAGAGGCACCATGTTTATTCAAGAATATGGCATGATAGTAATCCAACTTCTGGCATATGATTTATTTTTTAAGGCCAAAAATCAAATGACCCACGTTAGAAGGCTTTTATTGAAGCCTCAGGCATGTAGTGCTTATTTGATTTTTAGAAGAAATCGAGGAGATACGTAGGTGTGTAAAGGGGGAAGGGCAGAGAGGGTTAAAAAAAAACCCTCTTGTTAACACGAAATCCATTTTAGAGATTTTTTTCAATCTTTGAAAGAGTGATATTACTGGACCAAATGATAGTCTCTCCATAAAGAAAACACTATCCCACTTCTCAAAGTAATTCTTAATATGCATCTAAAGTTTCATTGTTAAAGAGTCAAATTTTCCAAATCAGAGAAAAGTATTACTTCATGGTTCCCAAGTTTCCAATCACTTACCATATGAAACATTGAAGTTTAAGAGTCAAATGCTCCAAGTGAAAAGCATCTGTTTGATGTCGGCGAGGTCTCTGACAAATTCAGTGTTAAAAGACTCTTTGTGCTGCTCTTTGAAAATATATCACTTTATAATAAATCTCTGGGTTTTGCCACACTTGGTGATGAGGTTTGCTTTATAGACTTACGCAGGAGGATCTGCTGGCCGCCCCTGGCTCTCCGTGAGATGAGAGTGGCAGATCTGAAAATCCAAATTAACAGATGGCTTCACGTTTAGGTGCTGACCGAGGTATCTGTATTTTCTTTACATTCAGGACACACATTTTCCTAAGAGGGGAGGCTCCTGGCCTATCCAGCTGCATGTTTCTTCTCCATTTCTGGGAAAGAAGATACCAAATTGTAAAAGATGCAAGGAATTAAAGCTGCTGAAACGTTAATGATGGAAGAAGCTGAGGCCACATCATTACGGTACATGGGTTCGGATGTTGGTGGTACCAATTATTTCAGCCACTGTGGGAGCTGGTTGATTTTTGCACAGAGAAGGAATTCAATGTATAATATTCGATTTTGTGGTTGCTTTGGCTCACAATGGCCACAGTAAAAGTGAGTGTTTTACTCAACATTGAAGAGTGTTGTGATTGTGAATTAAATACCTGAAAAGTGACACATTACTTTTTTAAAAAGATTTATTTATTCACTTATTTCAGAAAGAGAGAGAGAGAGAAAGAGAGAGGGAGGGAGAAAGTGCGCACATGTGCCACAGGAATGGAGGAGGGGGGCAAAGGGGCAAGGAGAGGAGGAGGGAAAGAATCCCAAGGAGACTCCCTGCTGAGCGTGGAGCCAGACATGGGGCTCCATCCCACAACCCTGAGATCATGACCTGAACCAAAATCAAGAGTCTGATGCAAATCAAGAATCAGGTGCCCCAAAAGTCGCATACTTCTTTAGGAAACTTGTATGATCACCATAGGACCATAGGATAGCACAGAAAAGCACAAAGGAAGTGGATCCCTCCACTATAAATAAACACTTTGGTGTGCACTGATTTCTCTTACACACACATACACACAAACACACACACACTTATGTGTGTCTTTAAAAAAAAAAATAACAGACTCCTTCGCATATTGTTCAACGTAGTAGTTTTGTCAGATAATATGTCAGGAACATCATTCAGTTTCCCTGTGTGAGGTATGTGTGTCTACGCACATGTATGTTAATTTTAATGGTTGCAGAATATTCCATTATATGGATATCTCACAATGAAACAATCACTCAGCCAAATAACTAGATTATCACCAATAACTTATGTATACCCTCAGGCCTCTGACATATTTTATTCCCTTTCCCTGCCACCAAAAGAAACCACTGTCTTGAGGTTCTCTGTTTATATTTATCCTTTTCTTGCTTAAAAAAAAAAACAAAACAAAACAAAACAATGACACACTCTCAGACACATACGCTCATGAGCAGGTTCAACATGTGGCTTACTTTTTCTGTTATCTGGCCTTTATAAAAATCATCTTATCTGTGGTCTTTCTTGTATACCTAACATTACTAATGTTTTTAAGAGTCATCCATATTAGTGAGTGTAATTCATTCCTGTGTAATATATTCCATGGTGTTCAAATACCCCTATTTATATGCATTCTGCTGTTGACTGACGTTTGAGGTAAGGGATTTGTGTGTGTGTGTGTGTGCATGTGACGCTCTCATGAACACTACTGACATGAATATTCTTGTGCATGTCTCCTGATATATGTACAAAAATATCTATTGTGATCCAGAAAATACCAGATCATAAATTATGCTAACGTTTGGCTATACAATAAAATGTCATTTTTTTTTTTTCCTGAAGTGACTTGTACCCATTTCTACTCTCATGCAAAGTACACAAAAGTCACACACACTGGACTTTTTTTTTTTTTTTAGATATTCTTATGTGGGTGTAGCAGTATGGCATCAGGCTTTTTTTTTTTTTTTTTTGGCATCAGGCTTTGACTATTATTTATCTCTTGACTAGTGAAGCTGAACACCCATTCATATGTTTATTAGGCATTTGGATATTTCTTTTGTAAAATGTCTGCTCATATCTTTTACCCATTTTCTACTGGCTTCATAGCCTATTTATTTAACTGTGGGAATTTAATAACACATTCTGAGTTTGCTGTTGAATAAATGGGTGGCAAATATTTTTTCTCCCATCCTCTGATTTACCATCCCACTCTTTTTATGGTATCTTTTGATGAAGTGAAACTCATAATTTTAACTTAATCCAATTTGTTAAATATTCCTGTTATAGTTAGCATGTTTTGTGTAGCACCAATTGTGTTTAAGAAATATATTTGCCTCACCAGAGTCACAGATACCATCCTATGTTGACTTCTGAAAGTTTAGACGTATTACCCTTTATAGTTAGATCTACATTTTATCTAAAACTTATTTTTGTGTATGGTACAAGATTCAAGATTCACATCTTTTCCATATAAATATTCAATTTACATAGCATCATTAACTGAAGTCACTATGTTTTCCTACCAATCCCCTGTTACCCTTGTCATAATCTGGTAACCATATATATGTGAGTCTATTTCCCTCTGTTCTATTGGTCTATTCTCATATCAGTGGCTCAAAATATTAATATTATTTTATAATAGGTCTCAAGGTGTGGTAGCAGTAGACTTCCAGCTTTGTATTTATTCTTATAGTTAGACCTGACTATTGTAAGCCCTTTGAATTTCCTTATATATTTTAGAATCGTCATGTCAATAGCCACAAAAAAAAAAAAAAAAAAAAGACATTTTGACTGGAATTATATTGAAGTTATAGTTCAATTTGGGGACAATAGATACCATTGCAATAATGATGTTTGCTTTAATGAGCAAAATATATTCTTCCAACTATTTAGGATTACTTTAGTTTATCTTGATAATGTTTTGGATTTATTTTTTTTAGTTTTTAATGTAGAGATCATGTATATTTTTATATTTATTCAGAGATGTATGCTGTTTTTTAGTGTAAATGTAGTTTTCAAATTTAATTTTGTGTTTGTTGCAGTATATAGAAATATGATTTGTTTTTATTGATCCGGTATAAAGCAAACTTGCAAATTTCACTCATTTTAATAGTTTGGTTGTACACCACTTGGGTTTTCTATGTTTAAAATCATTTTATTTTCAAATATTGTGATTCTATTCCTTCTTCTTTTTTTTTTATTCTATTCCTTCTTCTTCAATTCTTATGCCTTTCATTTCTTTTCTTGCCTATTGCACTAAGCAGGACCTCTGGTTCAATTTGAATAGAATTGCCAAGAGTAGACAACCTGTGTCCATTCCCAATATCAAGGGGGAAATCTTTCAATAGATAACAAATAAATATGATGTAGATATTTTGTAGATATCTTTCATCAAATTAAAGAAGCTTCCTTCTATTCCTAGATTCTAAGAGTGTTTATCGTAAATGAATGTTAAACATTATTTTTCTATCTATAAAAATCCATGAGTTTTGAATTGAAACCCCACTTGATCATGATATGCTATTCTTTTTATGTGTAGTTAGATTTGGTTTGCTAATATTTTATTTAGGGGTTTTTTGCCTATTTTCATAAGATAAATTTGCCTGTAATTTTCCTCTTTGTAATGTTCTTATCAGGTTTTTCTATCAAAGTTTAATTGCATCATAAAATGAGTTAGGAAGTGTTCCTTTTTTCCTATTCTCTAGAAAAGTTTTTATAATATTGGTTTTATTACTTCCTTAAATGTTTGGGAGAATTCACAAGTGAAACCATCTGGGCTTAGAGTTTCTTGGGGAGGTTATTTAATAACTGATCCAATTCATTAATAGGTAAAAAACTAGTTTGATTTTGTACTTATTCTTCTGTTAGGTGTCAGTAGGTATATTTTTCAAGAAACGTGTACTTTTATATAAATTTTCAGATGTAAAAAAAATAAAAAAATTTTTCAGATGTATTGGTATATACCTTTATAATTTTCTCTTATACTTTTAATATCTATACAAAATGTAGTAATGGCCACTTTTATCAAAAGGCTAATTTGAAGCACCTTGCTTTAATAATGTCTTATTAGTCTTGCTAATTTTCCTTTTGAAAGAACCATCTTGGTTTTGCTTTATTGATCCTTCTGACTTCATGTTTGTTTTCCTATTACACTAATTATTGCCCTAACCTTTATTATTTTTCATCCCCTTCTCTAATTTGATTTCATTTGCTGTATTTTATGTATTTATTTAAAATAGACATCTGATTGTTCCTTTCAACTTTCTTTCCAATATATGTATTTAAGGCTACATGCTTCTCTCTACCTATGGTTTTAGTTACATTCCAAAGGTTGTCATATTTTAATTACCATTTAATTCAAATTATTTTTCAATTTCTATTGTGGTTGTTCTTTACAAACCCCATTTGGCCATAATGTACCATTCCTTTTTGTATTGCTAGATTTGCTTCACTACTATTTTATGTAGAATTTTTTCATCTATTTCTAAGATAGATTTGCCTGTCATTTTCCTTTTTGTAATGTTCTTATCAGTTTTTTCTAACCAAAGTTTAATTCCATCATAAAGTGAGTTAGAAAGTGTTCAAGTTGGTCAACGGGTGACAGTTTCTTACTTGGGAGGGGAGTGTGGTGGATGATCTGAAAATGTCCTTATTTTGCATTTAAGACTATATATACTGCATAGGGGAAGGTGGGAAAAATAAGATAAAAACAGAGAAGGAGGCAAACCATAAGAAACTATTAACAAACTGAAGGTTGCTGGAGGAGAGGTGGGTCGGGTGAGGGATGATAGGCTGATAAGTAATGGGGATTAAGGAGGGCACCTGTTGTGATGAGTGCTGGGTGTTGTATGTAAGTGATGAATCACTAAATCCTACACCTGAAACCAATACTACATTATATGTTAACTACCTTGAATTTAAATTTTTAAAAAGACTATATACACTACATAATGAATTCTACTTTGGCATTTATTTTCTTTCAGCACTTTGAAGATGTCAGTGCACTGACTTGTATAATCAGTTATTTCCAGTTGTCTTACTGTTGCTTCTTTACAAATTATGTGTATTTTCTCCCCTAGCTTCTAAGATTTTTCTCTTTGTATTTTATTTGTAGCAGTTTTAATATGATGTCCCTGGTTATGAATTTCTCTCTTTTTTTCCTTGGTGTTCATGGTGATTCTTGAAGTTGTGGACTTATGTTCTTCTCAACTCTTACCTATTTTAGTATTATTTCTGTCCCATTGTCTAATTTTTCTTCTGGAACTCCAGTTCACAGATTAATCCTTTTCACTGTGCCATATATATATTTTTGCCCTCTTTTCCATGCTTTTTTTTTTTTATTTTTCTATTTTTGCTTCAGTGTGGATATTTCCCTCCATTTTCTGGCTTACAAATCTTCTTCAGCTGCATGAAGCCTAATATTAAACCCATTTATTAAATTCTTAAATGGGGTTCCTGAGTTTTTACTTTTGGAGTTTAAATTTGCTTCTTTTATATATTGATTCCAATTTTCTTTTTTTATTATTGATTTATTTTAGAGAGAGTATGTGCATGAACAGGGCGGGGTGGGGAAGGCAGAGGGAGAGGGAGAATCTCAAGTAGACTCTCTGCTGAGCACGGAGCCCTACTCCCAATTCCATCCAATGACTGTGAGATCATGACCTGAGCTGAAATCAAGAGCTGGATGCTTAACCAACCGAGCCACCCAGGTGCCCCTAGAGATTCTAGTTTTTTGCTAGTATTCTTGATCTTTAATTACAACTATTTTGATATCCACATTTGAAGACTCTAATTTTCCAATCTCTTGTGCATCCATTTCTCTTTTTTTAAGATGTTTTAAATTTTTAGTTATCTCTACAGTCAACAGGGGCTCAAACTCATGACCCCAAGATCAAGGTTTGCACACTACACTGGCTGAGCCAGCCAGGTGCCCCTGCATCTTTTTCTATTATCTACTTTTTTTCCTTGATTTTCATTTGGTCTTGTCCCATGGAATGCCAGATATTTCATAGGAAAACATGAGAAATAATTTGATGCTTTGAATGATGTTATCTTTCTCCAGAGGGTTAACTCTATTTTATTAGGCAGTGAGCCTAGGAAAGATTATTGTAATCCAATCATACACTAAGCAGATTTGATCAGTTTTCAGTCTTTGTGAGATTTTGTCTATATACAGTTGATTGCTAACACTAGAATGAATCCCTTCAAGGACCTAAGAAAAAGTGTTATATGTTTAATAAAGCCCGCCCCCTTGATAGTTTCCAAATTAAAATTTTTATCCCCCCCCAAAAAAATAAAAATAAAATAAAGTAAAATAAAATAAAATTTTTATTCCCCACCCTAGTAAGATTGAAAGATTTGCTCACCTCAGTGACTTCTTCAGTTATGGTTTGCAAACTAGCAAATATCTTGAGGAGAAAAGTGGAGATGAATGTTGCATACTCACCTCTCTGTTCTTCCCCTCTGTATCATATCTTGTTCCCTCAAGTTCATGCTGCCTTGCTAGTTCTCTAGTGCTTTAGAACTGATGTTTATATCTGTCCAGTGTTTTTAGCTGTACTCCATCGGATGATTGTGCTAAAAGTATTGCTGAATTTTTAAATATGAGGGAGTTAATGGAATACTTCAATGCAAAGACAAAGAGTAAAAATATTAAAAGAATGATATCATGAGGTAAAATATCCAAGACCTGAAGAATAGATCAAGGAAGCTAACATGAGAATACATTCCAGAGTAAGAAATAAAACCCATGAAAAAGGGAAAGTAATTTACCATGGGAAATTCATCAAGGATAAAATGATTTTTTTTTTCTATATTGAAGAAAGAGCTGAATCTAATCCTTAGACTCCATGTGTTCCAGGATGGGGTGACACAAGACACATTTTGTCATAACTTGAACAAAACTTCCTTTTTTAAAAAAAGATTTTATTTATTTATTCATGAGAGACACACAAAGAGAGCCAGCAACATAGGCAAAGGGAGAAACAAGCTCCCTGCAGAGAGCCCAATGCAGGATTCAATCCCGGGAGCCTGGGGTCATGCCCTGAACCAAAGGCAGACGCTCAACTACTGAGCCACCCAGGCGTCCCCTGAACAAACCTTCTGATCTCATAGGCTAATAAAGAAAAATCTTCCAAGCTTCCAAGCAAAAGGAACTTACCAGACATCAGGGAATATAAATTAAAATCACAAAGCGATGTCACTTCACACTTACTAGAATGGTTATAATAAAAAGCACAGATAATAGGAAGTGTTGGAAGAGAGGTAGAAAAATTAGAACCTTCAGATACTCTTGGCGGGAATGTAAAATAATGTGGCTGTTTTGAAAAATAATTTGGTAGTTCCTCAAAAATTAAACATACAGTTAACTATTAGCAGTTTTGCTCCTAGCTGTGTTCTAAAGAGAAATGAAAACTTTTGTCCATATAACTTATATGTGAATGTTCACATATTTCAATGTTTAAATGAAAACAATCATTTTTGCATATCAGTTACTTTGTTTCTTTTTTTAAAAAGTTTATTTATTTATTTGAGGGAGAGAAAGAGTTGGGGGGAGGAGCAGAGAGAGAGGAAAAGAGAAATGTTAAGAAACTCTAAGCAGACTCCTCACTAAGTGTGGAGCCCTACGTGGGACTCGATCTCACAACCCTGAGGAAACGTCAGACTCTTAACCAACTGTGCCACCCAGGAGCCCTGTGGCTACATTGTTTCACTGAGTGGTCTCTCACCTTTTTCTTTTTTTCTTAATCACTGCTCTCCGTATCCTCAGAATCGGAATCTTCCAAGAGGCAGCCTCTATCTAGGTCTGCATCCCACATTATTGACAAAAGAGTCAACTCTGTTCTAACAGGTGGATATTAATTATTGGTGATGGTGTCAGAGAAATAAAGATAAATTGGTTTTTCACAACACAGGTTGGAAGGATACAGATTTAGATACAATATTTTGTTTTGTTTTGTTTTGATTACCCTTTGGCACATCTGACAATTTCCAGTTATCTGAGAATATATTTTTTCCTGCAAAGCCCTTTGTAAAAAGACAGAAAAAGTTCTTGTTAGTTAGGCCTTTTTATTTAACATAGATTTACAGTGCAAAGGGAAACATTAAGTACCAACTTGAGCAAAATAAATTCGTAGACTCTCCAAAGTAGAGTCGATGGCTTTATACCTGATGACTTTATACCTATGACTCCAGGCTGACCCCGTTATCTTGGAGTCTGTCTCCATGTGACACCTGGAGAGGAATGTTTGCTTGGGCAAACCCAGATAGGCAGTCTGGAGTCCTGTGGGTGGGATTCTGGGCTAACCTGGTCTTTAGATGGTCTTTTCTCCTATTTGGTTTTTAAAAGGTCAGTGTGTGAACCACTTCAATGTCTCCCACTGTTTTCCTTTGCATTTTACAATGCCTGTGTGAGCTCCAGAAAGGATCACATTTATTGTGCATGCCATTCAATTTAGATCCTACTAGAGCAAATAATTATAACAACTCAGAGGAAAAAACTGGAAAATAAGTCCCTGATGTAAAACCAGTCACAGGGCCAAAACGGTAGTGCCAATTATGATTTCAGTGCCTTACACACATTACACTGCCAACAGCCTTTTAAGAAATATATAATTTATTGTTGGTCTGGATGGGCATATTAATATTTGTTCTCAAGCAGCCAACTGTCTTTGTATTAAAGGTTAATATTGAAATTTTCAATTCACTTTTGCTAATTTTACTTTTTTTGTTGCTCTTAAATGAAGAATGTTAATGGCAATACATTGGCCAGGAGAGAAAGGATGCCCAAAGGCTGACTCAGCATGTGTGTGAACCTGGGGCACATACAGCACGTCCCATAATTTTCTAGCTAATGTTCTTTCCTTGATTACATGTATAAAAAGCAGCAAGCCAATCACTCAAACAACAAAAGCTTATCACATTCTCCTTTTGTTGAAGTCAGGGATCCAGGTCTCGTGAAAGTCTTAAAATTAAGACTATGATACCTGCCTCTTATATGAGTTTCTGCAGAGATGAATCATAAGCAAGTAAATGTTAGTCATGATACAACAGATATCCAATAGTCCGCCCTATAATGACAAAAATAAAATTGCAAAGAAATGCATCATTGTTAAACAAATTGCTTGTGCCAGTGTTAGAATAAAACTGAAAGGATATGAAAGATAAATAAAGGGGAAAGGAGAAAAAAATGAGTGGGTAATATCAGAAAGGGAGACAGAACATGAAAGACTCCTAACTCTGGGAAACGAACTAGGGGTGGTGGAAGGGGAGGTGGGCGGGGGTTGGGGGTCACTGGGTGCCAGGCACTGAGGGGGGCGCTTGACGGGATGAGCACTGGGTGTTATTCTATATGTTGGCAAATTGAACACCAATAAAAAATAAATTTATAAAAAGAAAAAAAAGAAAGATAAATAATCCTGTAAAAATGTTCCCTGTTATTGGCTATGTCAGAGAAGGATCAAAGTAAACTTACGGATGAATTAGTTAATGCTGGAAAAGACCACTCCAATTATTCTTTAAAAATAAACTTCAAAGTTGCAGGAAAACTACTTTTTGTATGAGCATTCATAAACCCTGGCATTTCTTCTTAAACAGTGCATGAATTCTCTTTTTGTGTTTCCCAAACCCTAAGAGGAATCCTCTGGAGTGACACAATCAGAGTCCAGAGAACACAGGATCATTTCAAACACAACCATTCATTAATACCCCTGGCAACATACCACTTACGTATTTATATCAAAATGTACCCATCACATAAACTTAGGACATTTTCCAAAGAACTAATGACGTGGAAACTTTGGCCAAAGTCAATAACAACAACAAAATAACCTGCCAGCTTTAGCCAACCCTTATCTACTTCAAGTACAAAGATTAAATAGTTCAAGTCTGGATGAAGCCCCAGTAAGCTCAAGTTCTGCCAAACCAAGAAAACTGAAATGTGGACAGGATATGCCTCTGCTTATCTGTGAGATGTAGTCATGCCTAGGGGGAACTAGGACATGACTATCCCTTCAATAAATGCCTCCTTATGCTTCAGCCCTGGGCTACCTCCTTTACTTATGGCATGTCATTTATAGACTATCCCCTTGAGGACCTCTGATTTATTCATTCATTCGATCACTGATTCACTAAATATTTATTCCTATTTTGCAGTTGGGGAAAATCTCCTAGAGAATAAATGTCAACAAGTAATTTACTCAAGATCACCCAGTCAGCTAGTAAACTGCAGAGAAGAGATTGAAGCAAGATAGATACGACTCGAAAGTCATGTTCTTTCCTCCATCTGGGGGCTCTCCAACAGGGGCTCCATCACAGTCATCTGGAGCTCTCACATGTACTTCTGAGTCTGATTCTGGTTTATCTGAGTGGAGTGTTCTGTGGTGGGGCCCAGGAATCTATTTTAACCAGGGCTTCCTGTGATTCTGATACGTGGTCAAGTGTAGGAACAATTAAAACGCAACATACTAGTTTTCTAACTCCTTTTTTTTAAGTTTTTTTTTTTAAGATTTTATTTATTTATTCATGAGAGACACAGAGGGAGACACACACACACACACACAGAGAGAGAGAGAGAGGCAGAGACGCAGGCAGAGGGAGAAGCAGGCTCCATGCAGGGAGCCTGTCGTGGGACTCAATCCTGGGTCTCCAGGATCAGGCCCTGGGCTGATGGCAGCGCTAAGCCACTGAGCCACCCGGGCTGCCCTCTAACTCCTAATACAATTACTGACCCCAAACACTTACTCAATAACTAATCATTTGGGGCGCCTGGGTGGCTCAGTCAGTTAGGCATCTACATTTGGCTCAGATTATGATCTCAGGGTCCCGGGATCAGGCCCTGCAACAGGCTCCCTGCTCAGGCTCCCTCTCTCTCTGTCCCCCTGCCCCCCACTTGTGCACCTGCCTGCACATGCTCTCTCTCTTTCTTTCAAATGAATAAATACAGTCTTTTAAAAAATAACTAGTACTTTATTTGACAAATATTTATTAAGCACCCAGTGTGTCCCTGGCATTGCTATTGGCATGGCAGTGAGCAAAAATTCCTGCCCTCTCTCTAGTTTAAGGCTAGAGGTGGGGACACAGGAGAGAAAGGAAAACATGAATAATAAGCAAGTTATACATCATGTTAGAAGATGGTTTAAGTGTTAAGAAACAAAATAGAGAAGAGCTTAAGGGATCCATGACGGTGGGTATTAAACAGGCCATCAGTGATGTCTTCTTCCCTGCAGAGGCGACATTTAAAGGAGATGAGGAATGAGCCATGTGCATCTCTCAGAAGAATAGCCGGGCAGATGGAGCAGCTAGCACAGAGGCACCAAGGCAAGTATGTGTCCGGTGCATCCAAGAAATATCCAAAAGGCCAAGATGGGTGCAAGAAGGAAGCAAGAAAGAGCTGTGAAAGTTGAAGTCAGAAAGATAAAGAAGGGAAGAATCAGGAACCAGGTGAGCTCATGGTGGGTCTTACAGGCTACCGTGCTTTTACTTTTGCTCGAAATCAAATGAGAAACAGTTGTTAGGCTTTGATTTAAAAAGTCATGCTGAGCTGCTTTATGAAAAACAAAGAATTCCCTTTACAAAGGCCAGAAGAAGATTCTGAAAGAGCTCTAGTCCAGACTTCTCTGAAAAGGCAGGTGTTTTCCTAGATTATTCCAGGGAAATGGTTACAATCTCACATGAAAGGAGGCTTCATTACTCTTTAGTCACCCATCTACTTCATTCAACTATTCATTAACCAAATATTTATTAAATCCACAACCTACCCTGTGTTAGGTGCTGTGCTAAGTGCAGAGGGCTTTATACGATTTATGACTTGGCCCCCAAAGTGCTCAGCAGCAGTGTATATGGTTCGGGTTGCCTGTGAAGTAATTGTTTATCTCCAACCTAATTACTTCCATTGTAATTAAGCCCCCTTTCCTTTGGCTGATTGTCAATAAGTGATGTAGTCAGCCAACGTGGCCACCAGGTTTATGTCTGTGACAGGCTAGGGCTGGCAGTGTCTTCTAAAGGTTTATTGGAAACGAAAGCTGTTGTATGCATAGGTTTACCTGAAGGGGAATAAGGGAGATTATTGGCAGAGAAGAAGGGGTACCAGAACGGAGGGCAGGAGCACTAGAAAGTGAGAAAGTTCTCTGGTTTCCTGAAGTTGAGGGCAGGGAAAAGGGAAAAAGGTGCTGCTTACTGTTTGGGGGAATAAGAAAGAAACATGAGTCAAACTAGCTGCTTTTTCTTATATAGTATATATTTTGAACTTATTTTATTGCCATTGAAGAGGGAAATGCTTTAGAGTAAGAGCAAAACATGGAATGGACCCAGGCCAAGGAAAAAAACCTTAACATAGTGACTAATTCTTTTAAGATGATTCAGTTTGCAGACTTCACAGGTAGTGGAAATAGTGTAGTAATGCACAACATAACAGAATAATAGTCACCTCAGTTTTCTTACTCAGAGGGATAAATAGTCAAGGACCAAAAATGTGATTAATATCTTGATTATGCTTTACTACAGGGACCTTTTAGTGGCCACATTTAAAAGATTTTTCTTTGTGCTTTACCTCTAAGCCAATAAATCTATGCTAACTTTATGGCATAATGGTTTTGTTTTATAAATATGTCAGCTTAAGGAATGATTGGAGCACATCCTACCTTCCCCATCCAATTTTTTATTCCTAAAGATTTAAACTGATAATCTGAATTTTTACTTTGTGCAGGGCATCTTGATTATAAATATATCATAAATCATAATTATAAACATATCATACTGTGAAGAAACAGAAAATCTCTCCGATACAGAAGACAACACTTTCTAAATATTTTCTTGCCATTTTAATTTCAAGAGTAAAGAAAAATACAAATGCAACTAGAAATCACAAAGGTACTGTTATCTCCCTGAAGTGGCAAAATATACATGATTTTTAAAATTACTGACATGAGATATAATGCGTGGTTGATAGTTCAAGTCTGATAGAGTATAAATTTCAAGCTTAGATATTGCTGATGGAAAATTAAATATAAAGGCTAAATTCAGACCTCTCCCAAGTCAGTAGCAGAGTCCTGATGGAGGAACAGTGGTGTAAAACCAAAGTATTATGCTTCACTCTGCCGGAGAAGCTGAGTGGTACCATGATAAGAGAAAACAAAAGAAAACAAAAGACAAGCTTGGAGATGCTCTTTGTTCATTTATTAATTTTTAATTTTTTTTTTTTATGATAGTCACAGAGAGAGAGAGAGGCACAGAGACATAGGCAGAGGGAGAAGCAGGCTCCATGCACCGGGAGCCTGACGTGGGATTCGATCCCGGGTCTCCAGGATCGCGCCCTGGGCCAAAGGCAGGCGCCAAACCGCTGGGCCACCCAGGGATCCCTATTAATTTATTTTTAAACAACATTTTGTAAAGATTATGTTGTCTTTTCAAAAAAAAATAGTGGGACTGGAGGAGTTGTGTCTTGGGGGCTCACCTGTGCTAATCCCCACAGCATGAGCGGAGTTGAAGATGTGTTCACTGGTTTATGTTTGTTAAAGTGTTTCCTTCTTAAGGCATTTTTCTTTAGGCATTTTCTATATTCCTGACTAGGAGGCCAGCTCCTAGTCTTGGACTTTCTGGTTGTGCATTGAAAAGAATTTTAAAAATATTATCAATTAAAAGACCATGCAGGTAATATAGGTATATGGAACTGGTAAGCTAATGTTTGTGTTTAATTTCCTATAAAACTGAAATGCTAGTCCCTTTTGTTCCTTACTGGACTCTTTTTAAGATCACACTGGCCTGATAGCTGACTGTTTTTCCCAGTGCAGTGTAGGTGACCACCAGGTGCCAAGGAAGGATACCCAGTACCACAGGTAAATCTTTAAAATCTCTTGAAAAGAGCACGATTCTTACTATCAGGAATGACGTAGTACTTCAGGTATAGAGGAATGGAGAGATCAGCAAATCCTATCTCCCTAAAACAACTTTAAAGCTGGACAGATTTGACAAAAATAATGTGAATCAGAAATATACCAAAGCAGTCTGTGAAAAACAGTAGCTTTGCTGTTGAAGAGGGCTAGCTTTATTTGGAGTGGAAAAAGGAAAACCTACACCCAGCAGCAACAGAGAAAAGACAAGACTGTGGCTCTCCTAGCCCGAGTTTGCAGTTTCTGTTGTGATGTAGTGAAATACCAGAGGGCTAGACAGGGAGGTTCTGGAAATGAGGTAGCCATTGAAGACCTTGATAAGCATTCCATGCATCCTTGGCTGTCTGGAAGCCCGTACTCATGAAGTACAGACTTCAGAGGGCCCAGCAAAAAGTAAGAATGGAGGCAGAATTGAAAAGTGCCCAGACTTGGAATGTATTCCCCAAACCAAATACAGATCCACTAACAGAGAATGGAAGCTGTATAGACATGAGGTGTTTGAGCACAGTGTGCACCAATCATTGACTGACCACTAAACTGTGCAGACTTGCCTCTGGGAAGACAGATCAAAAAAGGAAAATAAGATTAAAAAAAAAAACAAAAAAAAACTGAGCAGAGACATCAGTAGCCATACACTGTAGGGGTAATAGTTTCTACAGATTAAGTCTAGGTTATTAATTTTTTTTACTTTTTTAATTTAAATTCACTTTGCCAAGATATAGTATAACACCCAGTGCTCATCCCATCAAGTGCCCTCCTTAGTGCCTGTCACCCAGTCACCCCATCCCCCCACCCACCTCCCCTTCCCCTTCCACAACCCTTTGTTTCCCAGAGTTAGGAGTCTCTCATGGTTTGTCTCCCTCTCTAATTTTTCCCACTCAGTTCCCCTCCTTTCTCATATAGTCCCTTTCACTATCTCTTATATTCCACATATTGAGTGAAACCATATGATGATTGTCCTTCTTTGATTGACTAATTTCACTCCAGTTCCATCCACGTCAAAGCAAATGGTGGGTTTTTTTAAATAAAATAAAAAAGAAAGTAAACAAAAAAACCCATCAACAACAAAAACCCCCAGGATAAAAATAAAATGAGAACAAGAGTTGTTATAATATATTATCTAAAATGTCCAATTTTCAATAAAAAAATAATGAAACATGCAAAAAAAAAACACACAGAAAAATATGACCCATACTCAGGGAGAAAAAGAAGTAGCCAATGGAAATAGACTCTGGTTCTATAAGTTGGATTTAACAGGTAAAGACTTCAAAGCATCTATTGCAAAATGTTCAGAAAACATTTTATTTTTATTTTTTAAAGATTTTATTTATTCATGAGAGACAGAGAGAGAGAGGCAGAGACATAGGCAGAGGGAGAAGCAGGCTCCCCTCAGGGAGCCCCATATAGAACTCGATCCCTGAACTCCAGGATCAGGCCCTGAGCCGAAAGCAGAGCTTAACTGCTGAGCCATCAAGGCATCCCCCCAAAACATTTTAAAGAACCAACAGAGAACGTGCTAACAATGATTCAGTACAGAGGAAACACTGATAAGGAAATCAAATCTATTAAAAAGTACCAGATGAAAATTCTAGAGTTGAAAAATACAACCACCAAAATGAAATATTCACCAGATGAGCTCCACAGTAGATTTGACATGAAGAGTTAGTGAACCAGAAAATGGATCAGTAGAATTTATCCAATCTGAAAAACAGAAGAACAATTGCAGACACATTAAACAAATCCTCTGAGACCCATGTGTTACCACCAAGCGTATCAATCCTGTATGTAATGGGGAATCCCAGTGGGAGAGGATAGAAAGGGACAGAACAAATATTTGAAGAAACAATTGGCTGAAAATATCCCAAACTTTGTTAAAAGCCTTCATCAACAGATCTGAGGACCTAAATGAATCTCCCAAAGAGATTCTCACCTAAACATGCTATAGTTGAATTATTTTTTAAAAAGATTTTATTTATTTATTTAATTGAGAGGGAGAGAAAGAGCTTGAGGGAGCCCATGGTTGGGGGAGGAGAAGGGGAGGGAGAGGGACTCTCAAGCACACTCCATCCTGAGCACTGAGCCTAGCACAGGGCTCCATCCAGGACACTGAGATCATGACCTGAGCTGAAACCAAGAGTTGTGCTTAACAGACTGAGCCATCCAGGTGCCCCCGCCCACCCCCACCCCCCATAGTAGAACTATTGGCAGCCAAAGAAAAAGAGAATATCTTGAAAATTTCAAGAGAAAACTCTAGTATCAGGAATTTAGATGCCTAGCATATGCAGCAATGATCAAGGAGGCTGGAATGGATCTCTCTGCATGAACCCAGATTCCCAGATCTTACAGTAAATACAAATAAAGACCTAGAGCCCTCTTTCATCCTGCATGATGCTACAATGCATATCTTTGAATAGGAGGTTCTATTATTTTTTAAAAAGAGATCAATAAAACAAGATCCATAAGTGAGTCTGTATCCAACTTCACCTTGATCAAGTAGTGTTGATCAATAACAGCAGTACTGATTATGTTAGCAATGTTCTAAGGAATGAAAATTCTATCAAGAGCGATGACAGAATCCTATGGAGAATGCCTTGGTGACCGCAGGCAGCCCATTCTCTCAGGAACGAAAACAAACAGACAAAATCAACTCAGGAGAACCTAAACATGTGAAAACAGTAGAGCCATGCTTTTTTCCCAGGTTTCTAGACTTTAATGACCGTGACATTTGAAAAACCAGCATTTAAATGGGTGGATGGATTATGAGAGCAAAGTGTACGGCTGGTTTCAAATAAAAGAAGAAACTGTGATTAACAAAATGCTCAAGGTCAAGTCTGTGCCTCCTTATTAAATATTAATTAACAAGCAAACAAACAAAAACCAAAGTTCTCCTATTTTTAATACCATGTGTGTTCAGATCATTTAGAGTGTTTTGCTGTCCATATGAGCTCACTTTCTGGATAATTGGAAAGTTAAGTAACTGCCTAGAAAAGGTAAACATTTGTTAAAGTCCTTAAGAGGAGGCTTAACTTATTTGATACGACTGCAATAAAATAGTAGTTTGTGTCAACATAAAATCCTTCTTGTATCTATCATATGATGTCATGTGGAACTGCCAACACACAGTTTTTGATGTAAGACTTTTTCAATATACTTCATTCATAATCAGAACCCACATTGTGATATCATTTTTTCCCTAAACTCTGAATAAATAAATAGAAGTGTGTTGACTTTGATTTATTTGTGTTTTCCTTAGGTACCTGATGACGACAACAGCTTAAGAAGATTCAATTGGCTGGTGTGACTGATAGAATTAAGTGGCTAATGACTGAGGAGGTGGGACATTTTCAATTCCAAACGAATAAGCTAATTCCTTTGCTTTTCCTCTGGGCTCATGATGGAGCACTACACATGTGTTCCAAAGTGTTCTTCCCTTTGTAAGTTTTTTTTCAGTTCAAACAATTGTTTCTCCATAAGCAAGAGCTCAACATCCCCCTTCCCACTTTCTATATCTCTCATGGGGCTTTTTGAATGTGTTTTGTAAGTATTGCTGCCTAACTGGCTGAAAAGGGGTTTGGAAGAATTTGGATACAAAATTTTAGCCAGATATTGAAAATGGAAGGATTTTGAACAAAAATGCAATGAAGTGGGTGGTAGTGTCAATTATTTCAAGCAATGAACACAGCATGCCTAGATATATAAAGGAAGGAAAATTCACTGCTGACAAAGAGGAGCAACAGCCTGGGGTATGATTGGGACACAGGAGGAGACCCAGAAATTATAGAATAGAAAATGTGGCCTTTGCCACTTACCTGAAGAAAACCTAAGTTTTTCATGGTAGCATGAAAAACTTAGTTTTGTACCTTTTAGGATCTAAGTGGAATTAGTTGGCATGTTTCAGGAGGTGGGTTCTGTCTCCCATATTTCATTTCAAGGATTCCTAGTCTTCAAGAACCATCAAAAGGATGTATTTTCCTGACATTATCACGTAAGATGGTCCATAAAGACCCTCTAAAAGTTCACATGCCTTCCTCTTATATCAGGCTTTGAAAAATGATTTTATTACTATGAGTTTTATATACTAGTCTTCAAAGGGTGACTCTTTTTTCATCTTTATTGTTTCATCAATAAAAGATATTTCTTCTAAGTAATTCTCACCACCCCTTCAATCTTCTGAAAGGAAGATATTGGGATTTTCAAAGATGGTATTCAGCATATTTTCAGTTTTCCTCTCCTTTCCTGCTTCCATCCACTCATCTCTTCCCTGCTTTGGGAAAGAAATGCAAGACTTTCCTGACTGTTCTTGGCCCCCAGCAAACATTTTCTTATTTCAAATGTCTCTGGCTCCAGTGTCTATAACTCTACCACACTGGCCCTGTGTGCTGCCTGGTAATTCTTCTCCAGATGCTTCAGGGAAAAAAAAAAAAAAAGATGCTTCAGGGATACCCCTCCTGCCTCCCACTGGTGTCCCAAGTTCCTTAAGGGCAAAAGATGTGACTTCACCTCTTCAGCATCTCTAATGTAATCTCATCTAATTTAGAAATGATTATCAACTAAATGCTCAAACAGGGGAAATACATCCATAACTTTCTATGTATTTGGAAACATGGACTACATTGTACTAACTCTAATCCATATTATTATCATCAAATTTTAAGTAGATTTTCCATTATCCATTTCCCATTATTTCAGTAAATAAAAATAGCAAAGTCAATTTCAGAGAACACTTTCTTGTAAAATCAAATTATTAACCTACGTAAAACTTAAGGGTACTTCCATAGAGTAGGTCAAGAATATACTACCTGTTAAGGGACCTATAGGTGAAAAAAAAATGCATGTTTCCTCTCATTATTAACCATCATAAACATTGAGGTATTTTAGAAAATTAAGTATAATATGAAATATAATATAGAATTAAATATAAATTCAAAGAATTAAACTCACCTCAAAGCTCCAGTTTCCAGACTCTAGCTTTACTCTTTGTCTCCAAAACACTACTCCAATGAAAACAAAGTCTTGAACCCTTGAACTTTATCTTTTTGCTGCTGCTTGTTCAAAAAAGAAATTTAGGTTTTTTCTACAGAGAACAGGAGCAAGCAAATCCAAGGTATCGTCAATGATTTTTCATCTTGACTAGTAGAAAAGGGCAATCTATATAAGCAATTGTTTAAAATACTTTTAATACGGAATATATGAAATTAAATACTGCCTACTGCAGTACTCTCCCCGACTTTGGACCTGGGTGATTTCCTATCCAATTTTCCTCTCATTCAGTCGATTCATTTTTCAGCTGGGTCCTCTTGAAGAAACAAAACATTAATTGGACTTGCCATTGTGTCTTGGACTATTTTGGTGACAATTTTCTGTGACAGGGAAAAGAGTTGCTAATTCATTGCTTCAGGAAATGAAGGCCTAATAGCCTCACATCTGGTAAATTATGGTCTTCCTGCTTCTTGAGGCAGCAGCAGTACACACAGCATTATTTGGAATTAAGAAAAAGCAGTGAAGGAAATCAAATTTTACATTGCAGTGGACTCACACACACAAAAAGCTCATAACATATCCTTTATAAAAGCATCCATTGTCTAAGACATAGAATTGAGTCGGCCACAAGGTAAATTGAGCAAAAACCCTTCCAATATCCTAATGGAAACCCCAAGTGGTCTGTGGACTTAGATCACATGGGATAGCTCCTTGCCCCCCCGCCCAGGGTGGAGCCCCATCTTGACTCTGGGGGTGGGGCTATCTGTAAATTACCATATTTGCACACATGTAATAATATAGTCTTAAAGACCTCTAGGGGAAATGACAAATAAAGATTGATTTTGCTTTGAGTGGGGGATCATGTTGCATATTGGATAGGAGAATCAGTTGGTCTCACTTCTGCATAACACCTGGACATCAATTTGCAAAAGAAGTAAAGAAGTAGGTACGGGGGGAAATCTGCCAAAGGACACATACAGGAGGCAGCAGCAGTCTTCCCTATGAATTGCAAGAGTTCAGAGATAGAAATGAAAGTATCTTACCCCACTTACCTCCCAGTGGTGGGGTTGGGGGTGAATAGCTTTTATCACATTAATACCAACTTGCATCATGGACTTGTGAAATCACCCTAATGACTATCACATTTGTTTCTGTCCAGGTCCAAGGGAAAATGAACGACGATGACCAAAGAAGCAAACTGGAGGACTTCAACAGTAGATATAAGCAGTTAGTGAAAATAAACCCAATATCTGGGAAGGGCACCAGTGCTTGAAAATGGGGCTCTCTCTGCCTTGACAGAGCAGTGACAGCATAGCACAACATAGCTTACTCCCACCTAATCCTCTGTAATCCCCAATTGGAACAATTAATTACCCAAGGGGTCATGCTCTATTCCTGTGGTATTTCTACTGAGAGCTTTACGAGGTGGACATGTGTCCATTATGATGCATTTTGACGGCTCCTTTCACTTAGAGCTGAGAATATTCGTTGATTGTGGTCAGTACATTTTCGTGTTGTAAATGGAGTGTGGCTGAAGCGTTCCCTTGATCACAGATCACAGAAAACAGCATGTGTTTAGAGAGGGAAAGAGAAAGGGAGAACAAGCCTGTGGATTTAGAAATCATTTTGCTTGTCTAAAGCTGGGCCTCGTTCCATCCAGATGACACAAACAGGAAGTGAGATGAGAAGCAGAGCGGGTTCAAGTCAGGATGTCACACGAAGAACAGCCAGTTGCCTTCAGAACTAAGAGATTTAGGGAAGCACCATATTATAATAGGTTCAGAAACTGGAAAACAAAATACAGCCCGCCTAGGGCTTCAAACACCTGCTGTGTCTGATGCTCTTCCTTTCTTGGTTTGACTGTCACTCACACAATGACTCATGTTCAGATGACTGCTCACCTGAAGGCATTTAACTAATTGGCTTAAATAATTGATATATCTAACCTCATCTCTTAAAATCAGAGGATTTATCATTGTGACTTTTAAAAATACCCAAGCAAAGCTTTGAAAATCTATTCAATTCATTGGCTCATGCCCAGAAACAAATTTGAGGACTTCACATCAGTTAAACTTTTCCAGTTTGACTGTTTTTAAGGAAACGGAAAATTCTTTTTTTAAGTTTTGGAAAGAATGTGGAAATGCAGGAAGATGTAAAATATGTAACAATAAATATCATCCTCAAAGTTCAAATCTGTGATAGTTTTCACATTTATTATCTCATTTTATCCTTCTGGCAACTTTATGATTTTGCAGGTGCCAATGTCCCCATTCTGCATGTAAGAGAATAGAGGCCAGGACTGGGGAAGTCATCTTGCTAAGGCTCCTGACAAGGTCAGAACTAGAATATAACATAACCCTAGGATCTTTTCCATTAACCCCATTGCTGCTGGGCTCCATCCCTTTGTAGGGAAACCAGGACTTTTTTTTGTATGAGAGACTTGTAATGTGTCCCAAACACCTTCACCTTAAGTGAAGAGGGAGGTGAGGGGACGGGGAGGAGAGAGAACTTACTATATTCAGTCCTATTCAGAGCACTGCTATATATAATTTATTTAATCATCCCTACAAGTTTATAATGTATGCATTATTGTTTGTGGGTATTTTACAGATAATAAAATGATGCTCAAAGAGGAATTTGTCAAATTCCACACAGCTCCTAAGTGACAGAGCTGGGGTTTGAACCCAAGGAGTCTGGTGGTACCTGAATCAGGGCTTTTGCCCCCACCATTCTCTATTCCCTCTCTAACTTATGAAATTCCTTTTTATCTCCTTTGGTCTTGAGCACAGTCTTTGCCACATAAAAAGCACTTAATAAATGATTTGTGGATTGAGAAATAAGAGATGACGCCTTGACATTTTGTCTACTTGCCTCTGGACCTACAACTGGGTTTTTCAACCACTGAACCACTGATATTTGGGGCCAAAAAATTCATTGTTGTGGAAACTGTTCTGTGTATCATAGGATATTGAGCAGCATCCCTAGCCTCTACCCACTAAATACCAGTATTGCCTCCACCCACTCCTGCCTGTTACGACTATCAAATAGTCTTCAGACATTACCAAATGTCGCAGAAGTGGTGGGGATCAGAAGTCCTCAGGTTGAGCCAAGAGAAGGAGCATGAGAAGGAGATACAGTCTTGAAAGGGGGGATGGCTGGTAAGGATTTTCCAGCAATCCCATGTCAAGAGTGTTCTCACTTGACTGCCTTTTCTCCATACAGCCTTGGGAAGGGAATGAAGGGCTTGTGTGTTTTGCCTCGCCTCAAAGCAGTGGGGAGACGCTACTTGTTGGGATAACATCCTTGAATCTGGGCAATACTCCAACTGTAGTCAGGAGAGGATAATGATGGGATGGGGAGGCGGAGATCCCTGATGGGACAAGGTTGCATAGCATTACCGATGCTCCTATATGACTACATGCTGACACAGGTAACATATTTCTGAAAAGAAAAGAAAGGAATAGGAAGTAAGAGGTCTAATGCCCAGATGAACTGAGAGGCACCCACTAGGGAGTCAGGACCTGACTTGGAGATGATATTGCTTTGACGTATAGCTGTAAGAGACGCTAGATGGAGAAAATCCAGAACCTGCTTATCTTTCAGCATGGGAGACATTTGTGTGTTTTCTGAGTCATCTGACACACAGAGTGTAGGACTTTCCTGATGGATAAGGAAACCTGATGTACTCATTTGTTATAACAATGAGGTCATTGGAAGACCCATAAAACTCAAGTTTGCTATCCAAGTTCGGATCTAGTTTGTTATTCAGATAGCGGTTCCAAGCCTATTTAACAAGCCAGTTTTGACAAGTTGAATTTCTTTATAGGATGTTGGTTGAATTGTAGCATAGCCATCCTGTCATGAACAGTATTTTCAACTGTGTAGAGAAAATCAAAGTCGAGAGGATTTTTCGGGGTGAGATTTATACTTTCTTAAAATGGAGACTTTCTAAATCAGATTTTCATCAGAGATGTAGGAAAGGACTCCAGAATCTCCCTAGACATTTCTAAAAAAATGCACCAGGAAAAAAAAAATGAGAGAGAAGAAATTGCAGATAAGCTTGCACCTTAAAGAGAGCTCACGGTATTTGAAAATCTGGTTACAAAGACGCCAAATATCTTCACTTTGTCCCCTGAGGTGAAGTGGCAGGACAGAATGAATACTATGGAGACAGATGATGCCCAAGGGAAGTCACCAACGATTTTTCAAAAGTTGTTGAATGAATGTCCTTTTCATCACTCCCTACTGCAATATGGAGTATGTAGGATTTAGGGAAGTTCAGACTGTCGTCCAAATCCCTTCTGGATCTTCACTGAGCCTCATAATTTTTCTGCGCCTCATTTCCACATGTAAACATGTAGATAATACCTATTACATAAGGCTTTTCAATGCCTAAAAAAAGATATTTTTGAAACTTAGCAAAATACTTGAATTGGTCACCCAATAAATAGAACTTATTATCATAATATTACTATCCCTAATATTGTTTTGACAGCTTGTTTAGACAAGTGGACATCTTCTTTTCCAAGATTTGAAGCTGCATTTTATTCTTCCTGTGAAACTACAATTTTTCCTATTTTCCTGAGATGTATACAGAAGGAGGGTGAAGGGGAAATGACTGATTTTTTACTGTTATTGGAATCATGTTAAGAAGTTGCTAATTACTACATTACACATTCTGGACAATGGATATGTTTAATCTCAGAACAGCACATAAGTTGGTTTCCATAGCATTAAACCACAAATAATGACTGAACACAATCTTTTTTTTTTTTAATTTTTATTTATTATTTATGATAGGCACACAGTGAGAGAGAGAGAGAGAGGCAGAGACACAGGCAGAGGGAGAAGCAGGCTCCATGCACCGGGAGCCTGACGTGGGATTTGATCCTGGGTCTCCAGGATCGCGCCCTGGGCCAAAGGCAGGCGCTAAACCGCTATGCCACCCAGGGATCCCGACTGAACACAATCTATTCTCATATTCATCAACTTCTTGCCAAGTTGACAAAATCTCACCATTTTGAGTACCCTCTGCAAAGCGACTCCAATGTTTAAAAAAAGTCAAATAGTTACAAAGCGTATGAGAGTTTATTACATTATTTTGCAGGAACTACTCAGGGTGGTTGAGGTGATACTCCATTGGCATCCCCTGATCAGGATAGGCCTGGCAGTTTGACTCATTAGGACAAAAAGCACATCCAGCATCTTTTCCTTTTGTCATGCAGCCAGATAACTAGCATCTAGTCACATGCATTTAACACCATTTTTCCCCCTCCCCCATCTAGGTCCTCAGTGTCAGAAGAGGAAGAAGGAGGAGGAGAAAAAGAGAAGAGGAGGAGGAAATTATTTCATTAAAAGGATGAAGAGGAAAGACAACAGCAGATAAAAGTTTTTGATGCACTTTTGAAAATTGGTAAACAGTAGATGAAAAAAGAGTAGGATAATGGAAAAATCTAAACACCTGTTATCCAGGGGAATGACCAATATGAGCCAATTCACTCTGCAAAGCCTCAGAAAGTTCAGTATTTGAAGGATCTAGGTTGAACAGAGGATGGAGCTCAGGAGAAGGTTTGGATCCCACTTTCTGCCCGTAGCCCATACAATCATGTAGCCACTATTAAACTACCCTTCCAAAAAATAATAATAATAATAAACTACCCTTCCTATCCTTCGTATAACACACACACACACACACACACACACACACACACAGGATGGATGGATGGATGGTACCAGAGAATTATACTCTGGAGAAACCAAACATGAAAGGCTTTTAATAGGGGGCACCAGAAAAACAGGGGTCTAGGAATGGCCTTCCCTCAGTTTCTCTTTCTCTACCCACTTCTAGGGTTTATAGGTTTCTCAGTTGTCAAACTCATGCTGTTCCCTCCACACCGACCCTCTCACCTCATTTCTGGCAGAAGTTGATTTTTTTTCTGAACGCCCACAGAAAAAAAAGTCTCTAGATAAACATTCTGGGCTCCTCAATGGAAAGGATAGATCATCCCCCCACCAAGGACGTACAGTGACCCTGTCAGTCACCACCTCTCCTCATGCAGTCCATCACTGTTAGATTTACATGAAAAGACAAGAGGCACTTGAGAAAAATGTGCACCATAGACATAGAGACCAAAACCAACAAAATAAACAAATAAAACTCAAATAGACCTAGATGGATCAGAGTCAACGCAGAAATTCAAAGTAAACTTTAAAAAATCTGTAATAAATCATTGAAGATGTAAAAAAAATGAGTCCATAATACATACAGGTCACTATGGAAAAGATGTCAAAGAACAAGAAAGAATTCTCATTGATTAAATACAAAAACTGAAATTAAAAAATTAAGTAGAACATTGTAAGGGTGAAGGAAGTCTCAAAGTAGAACAAAAATTTTCTTTTAAAAGGGAAAGGGAGAGAAAAGATAAAAAATACTCATGTCCAGAGTTTAGCAGCTAATAATTAAGAGTTCCATAAAGAGAAAAGAAAAAACTGAAGGGAAGATACTATCAAAGAAGCAATTTTTTAAATTTCTACAACTGAAACTTAAGAGTCTCCCTATTGAAAAGGCACATGGAAGTAGCTTGTGAAATGAGTGAAAAAAAAGACAAAACCTCAGGTAAGGTCATAGTAAAATTGAGAACACTTAAAATCTAAAAGAGGGAACCCTGGGTGGCGCAGCGGTTTAGCGCCTGCCTTTGGCCCAGGGCCCGATCCTGGAGACCCAGGATCGAATCCCACGTCGGGCTCCTGGTGCATGGAGCCTGCTTCTCCCTCTGCCTGTGTCTCTGCCTCTCTCTCTCTCTCTCTCTGTGTGACTATCATAAATAAATAAAATTAAAAAAATTTTTTTTTAAAAATCTAAAAGAGATCTACAAGCTTCCACAAGAGAGGAGGAAACAGTCAAATATGTAGTAATGATCTTTAGCTTCATAACGGCAACTGAACCTCAGAAGACAGTGAAACAAAGCCTGTGAAGTTCTGAGTGACAATATTTTTCAACTTAGAATTCTATTTCCTTCCAAACTATCTCTCATAAGGATAAAACATTTGCTATTTAAAATAATTTTGTCAAGCAGGAAATGTGAAAAAAAAAAAAAAGACTTTCCATTGTATTCTTTCTTAGGAAACTATCAGTAAAAATGCTCCAGCCAAACAGCAGAGTAAACCAAGAAAGAAGCTGATGAAATTACTCCCTAGCATAGAAGAAGCTGGAAAGAAGCTCCTAGATGCCTACAGAGCACGTCCAGCAAGTGACCTGCCTGTAGCACAAGGAGAGCAAGTGAGGCACCAAGGAAGAGGTGAGCAGCGAGGAAATGGCATGGATCATTTTGAGCAAATCCATTATTGATAGGCTTGCAGCAGAGGTGTTAGGATGTTTGGAAAATCGTTAATACAGGGTAGCAAAAGATGAGTTATTTGCCCAATGTTACCCATCTGGTAAATGACAGAGCTGAGATTACAACCTCAGGCACCTGGCAGTCTAGTTTCTGAGTCTGGTTCCAGGACCTAGGAAGGGACAACAGTGCATACTCTTTGCCAGTCATTTGTGAGGGGTTACTCTAACTGTTGATAAAGGTAATACTTATACCAAAGCACAACTTGGTTAGGAGATAGTGTTGAGGAAAGCTAAAAGACAGATCTAGATCCTCAAAATCCGTATCTAAAATGATCAGTGGAAAAACAGCATTGCATGCACATTATTTTATTTTATTTTATTTTCATTATTTTAAATCATGGAGTTAAAGGCAAAGAAGAAACAGAGCAGTGGTTTTTGCTTCCATGAGCCGGACTCAGGTATAGAAAAGGATGAGAAGTGGAAACATCCATTTTTCGTTATTAGTTGTCTGGTGCTATTTGAGTTTTAAATTCTACATTGATTACTCTGATTAAAATAAGATTAATGATCCAATAGTTCAAAATCAAAACACAACTTTTTAAGAAAGACTTTTTGTAGTGATTGAATAAATAATAGTGAAAAGGAATAGAAGGGAAGGGAGAAGAAATGGGTAGGAAATATCAGAAAGGGAGACAGAACATGAAGACTCCTAACTCTGGGAAACGAACTAGGGGTGGTGGAAGGGGAGGAGGGCGGGGGGTGGGGGTGAATGGGTGACGGGCACTGAGGGGGGCACTTGACAGGATGAGCACTGGGTGTTATTCTGTATGTTGGCAAATTGAACACCAATAAAAAATAAATTTATTATTAAAAAAAGAAAATTGCCTTTATAGCTTCTGGGCAGAGGAGAGGGAAAAATGTTTATTGGGAATGGTGGGATAGTATAAGCGTCAACTTACCTTGTACATCCCTGTATATTTTCTTTAAAAAAAAAAAGATTTTATTTATTTACTCATGAGAGACACAGGCAGAGGGAGAAGCAGGCTCCATGCAGGGAGCCCGACATGGGACTCGATCCCAGGACTCCAGGATCATACCCTGGGCTGAAGGCATGAGCTTAACTGCTAAGCCACCCAGGGATCCCCCCAGAAGAGTGACAGTGCAGTGAGTAACATACACGCTCTGTGTCTGGGCACTTGTCAGATAATGGAGACTCAGAATAAAATTGCTCTCATGGCTTAGCGAGCAGGAGGCTTGGTTATCAGAGCCCCTGGAGAGGAGACAATTCCAAAGGACATGCTATCTCTTTCATCCTGTTCACAGGAATGAATAATAACAAGCAATTATCGCATGTACTAAAATACGTGTTCAGCACTGTTCTGAATGCTTCTTATATTTTAACTGATTTAGTTTCACAACAATCCATGGGGTAAGGACTATTCTAGTCTCTATTTTATAGATGGGAATTGATATCAAAGACCTAACCTTGGCCCACAGTTGGTACATAAGGGAGTGGATGTTGGAATCCAGACACCTTGGTCTGGATTGGAAACCAGACAGCTTGGTTACTGGATTTATTCAGCAACAAAAAGGAATGGAGTGTTAATACCTGCTACAACATGGATGAGCCTTGAAAACATGCTAACTGAAAGGAGTCAGACAAAAAGGCCACAGATTGTATAATTCCATTTATCTGAAATATCTGGAACAGGCAAGTCCACATGGACAGGAAATGGATTGGTGGCTTCTAGGTAATGGGGAGAGAATGTAATGGGCAGTGACTACTGACTGGATATGGGTTTTCCTTGGGTGAAGAATTATTTTGGAGCTAGATAGATCTGGTGATTGCATAACACTGAATGATTGCACTAAATATCACTGATGTATGCACTTTAAAATGGCCAATTTGGGGGGTGCCTGGATGGCTCAGTTGATTAAGCATCCAACTCTTGATTTCCACTCAGGTTATGATGTCGGGACCATAAGATCAAGACCCATGCCTTAAGATTCTCTCTATTTCTCTCTCCTCTTAAAAAAAGATAACTAAAAATTCAATAAAATGGCCAATGTTATGGTATGTGAATTTCCTCTCTTTCTCTTGATAGAGAGGTAGATAGTTTGATGATAGATAGATAAGATAGACAAATAGGTAACAAATACAGATAGATCCACACAAATAGAAACCAACCAACAGAATGCACTTGGAAGACTCCTGTTCTCACAAGTGGTCAGGCAGTGGAAGCTCAAGGGGCTAGGTGTCCACTGGGGATTTGCCCACTAGGCTGTCTATACTCCTCCCTGAGTTGCTTCTCTTGCACTAAGGAGCAGGTAAGGGTAGCTGATGTATGAGACCTCTAGCTAATGGCCTCACTTGAAATGACACACTGGGGATCATAAGGCCTGGAAGTCATTTGAGGCACTAGAGATGGGAGCTATATACCAATTGGCAAGGACGTATTTTAATGTCTTAACAAGCTAACACCAGCTGAACTTCAGCTCTAATTAGAACCAAACTCAGTGTAAACTTTCCAAACAAGCGACATCTTCTTTTTGTTCAAATTATATGTAAACAATCGGTTTCATATTCCTGGCTTGCTAAAGTCCATCAAAGAGGCTAAGAAAAAAAAATTGAAAGGTGTTTTTTGCTTAAAACGCCCTCTCTGACTTTCACAGCTTCCTTCTGCACAATGTACTGTACCTGAGGAGTTTCTCTCTGTCTGAGTGAAAACAAAGTTGCCAGACCTTCATACAACACAGACTGGGCAGTGTCACCTCTGCTGCATGGATCAGAACAAGTCATGCAACAACCCCCACACACACACCCCGCCATCAGAAAGTAGAGCTCCATTGTGACTTCAGAAAAACTTAACGTTACTTTCTCTGCTCAGGCAACATTCAGCTCCAGGAAAACAGCTGATGTCTTTTGCTCTGAGAGGCTTTGCTGTCCTCTGTGTAGCACTTCTGGCTTTTCATCTAGATCTTCACGGCCCACCCCTCTCTGCTTTTGGACCCTGCCCTGTAATGGTTTCCTTCCACCTTTTCCCCATTCATCTGCTTTACTGAATAAATCTGCAAAAGAATTGAAGTTAGGAGATGGTAAGGAAGGAGGACACAAAACGAGAGAAAAACACACCTTATCATCTTTTCAGTTTACTGGCAGGACACAACAGCAAAACACCTACCACGGGTTTGCTCAGTGAATTTTTCTCGCTGATTGATGTGTGGGGCTGGGATGTCTGACTTCAGAACTTCTACAGACAGGCTGCTGGCCTCAGCTTTTGTACCTAAGAACACCAGGAATCTTGGATGCAGGGATAAAGATGAAGAAGAATAAGCACCTGCTTCCCAGACCTTCCGGTCTCCCCTGGACATAAATGACTATTTTAACAGAGCTAACTGGCATACAGAAGAGTTTTTTGGAATTACTTCCCATGCTAAGCAGATGCCAGTGCAATTGGTTTCCAGATAAGACTTTAAAAATCAGATTCACTTTCATTTGTGAGAATTTTGGTAGAATTAAGCTTTAAAATCAACATAGGCTTTTAAAATATTGCAATTATCATGAAATGCCATTAAGCACACCCTCATTTAAACCATTCTGCTTATATTGGTTGGAAAATGTTAATGCCTAAAAGAGTCTGGGTGATAAAGGTAAACTCCCTCCTTCCAGAGAGGGAGGCATGAGACTGCTGGCACATGCTAGCCCTTCATTTTCCTTGGCTGTTTGAACCCTCTTTTGGAGGTACAGGACCCGAGGGTGTGAAATTGAGATCCATTTCTGAGGGCATAAGGTTAGAGACAAGAAGGAGGTGGCAAAGAAAAACCGATAAGTATCAGAGTCCATGCTTAATGCTGACACCTGATCCTAACTTGGTCTGTCCACTGCCTGCCCAGTCACAGAAATCCAAGAGGGAAGAAAGCCCAGGAGAGGTATGGTGAGATCAAATAAAGTGATACATGTAAAATTATTCTGTAAATTGTAACACACAGCGTTTAGGGCTATGAATTGTTGAGTGCCAGGCATTTACGTCTTTATCACAAAATGCAGGCTCTGTAGGGAGAGATTTTATTAGGTACGGGGGGAAGAGAAAATAAAAGAAATAGAATGCACAATCCTTGTGCGTAAGGACCTTGCAGATTAATAGCATAGAATACAGAGCAAAGAAGCTAGTTCCAGAAAATAATGTATCACATGCAAAAAAAAAAAATCTATTAGCCTTAGTCTAATAGTCTAATAGTCTGTAGAATGTAGGAAATGGTCGGCAAGAAGTACTGTGTCACATGAAGTCTTTGGTTCAAGTGAAGAAGCACTCTCAGTCCTCCTTCCCATTCTGTCCTTGCTGTTTTTCTTTTTCTCAAGTTCTTGGTGTTGTCAAGAGCTTTCGAGTGCATTGTTTTCCTTACATCCCACAGTAACTCATGTCATAATCACTTTATGAATGAAAAACTGTGGTTCAGAAAAGTTAAATAAATATTCCTAAGATGACACAATTAAGGGACCAATCTGGGGTTTAAAGCCAAGCGAGTCCCTCTGATCCCGAAGTCACTTCGCCAACCTACTTCACTTTAAAGGAATATGTCTACTTATCAACTCTTCTTTAATGGAAGGAGAAATAGCATCTTGTGGCCAATCTCACTGATCCAGAATCCTCCGTGCCTGAGAACTCTGAGGCTCAGGAAGAGCTGCAGGTAAGTTTGGCTCTGCTTCTCAAATGTCAAATGGTTCAGAGACATCTACCAAGGAGAAACAACAAGTCACCTTGCTTTCTTGCTAAAACTCATCAAAATACTCAAATGTGGTGCACTGGTTCTTATGCTCAAAAAAAAAAAAAAAAAAAGGGAGGAGAAGGAAAGGAAGAAAAAAAAAGAAAAAAGGAGGTGGAGGAGAAGAAGCAGAAGAAAAAGAAGAAAGGAGAGGAGAAGGAGAAGAAGAAGAAGAAGAAAAAGAGGATGGAGGAGGAGGAGAAGAAGAAAAAAAAGGAGATGAAAAGAAGAGGAAGAGAAGAAGACAAATTATTGCACATTTGGTTCTCTGTTGTACCATGTCATTTGTACATATATTTTATTCCTCTTTCCAGAATGTTTGCTTCTAGAGCTTGCATCTTACCTGTGACCATAACTGTGAGTTATTTTTGTATTCTCCAAAGCATCTTGCACGTGGTAGGTGCTGACAAAGTTTTGCTGGATTTGCTCTATTTGCAGGGCATTATGGTATAGGAGTTAAGCACACAGTCTATGGTAGAAAACATGACATCAAATTCCACCTACAATACTCACTGGCTATAGAATAAAGCTGCTTAAGATCATTTTCTTTGTTACCTTATCTGTAATCTGGAGAGTTAAATAGCACCTACTTTATAGAGTTGTTGGCCAACTAAGTAAAGATGTATAAAATGCTCAAAACGGTCCTGGCATATAGTAAGTACTAGATAATTGTATCTAATATATTATTAATGTATCATCATTAATAAATCATCAGATTTATTAATAAATATCTCATCAGAAAAAAATGCGAAAAAGGAAAATACTCAAATAATCTTTATGTATTTAATAGATTCTCAGTACCTTATACAAGGCCAAAATATCTCTAATCCAGATATTGCCATTTTGTATTTCAGTCTTCTGGATTCTATTAAATGCGGAGGAAAATATTTATTTTTGTTTATTTGTTTGGATTCTTTGGAGGTGCAAGAAGCAAGCAGCATACAAATATGTCAAAACGAGTGCCAGGTCTCAATCTTCTCTACATTGTACAGTCAGGAACATTTATCATTTGACTTCCCTAGTGAGTCTTCTCTGAGGATATTAATAATTCCTATTATGTTTCATGGGTTAAGCATTAACCTGTTTCTTCCCTAATACCTAATATCCAGGCTTCATCAAGTCTCCCAACCCTTGGTAGCACTAGAGGTGATGATGTTAAATTATCATCGTACCTCTACTCAAAGATAAGAGTTTCCTCCTAGCCGCTTAACTCTATTTAGGTTCCAACTTCAGCCAAGTCTTTTTTCTTTTATATAATTAGATTAAAAATTAAACATATCTGTTGCAGAGTTGAAATGTCCTCCCATTCCACTTATATGTGTAGGGAAAATGCAGCTTCTTTCTACTGTAGTAAAATGTTCTCACTGCCATCGAAAGGCTCCATCCACTGTTAGCAGGGTTAGAGAATAAAGCCTTCCCTCAAAATAAGTTTGCTTGTTTTTTTTTTCCCCAGGAATGGTTATAGTTGAATATAATAATTGAAATAGTTTTTATAGCTCAGATACTTCTGAACACATTTCTTCCCATTCTCCTGGCTCTAGGTAAGAAGGTGTGTGGGTGTGTGCTGGAAGCCTGCATGGGCTCAGGAACTGGCCTCTTGCTCCTTAGGTACTATGGCAACACCCTTGTCTCTCCTGACACCATCTTCTGCTGCTGCTCCCTGACCTCCAAATCTGAGCTAAATGGGATGCAGGCTCCTCCTTACTGACCTCTTCACCTGTCCCAGCAGTGCAGGCCTCCTGAAGTCTTGGTGTGACTTCATTTTGTCCCCAGTCCAACTAGTCTGCCCTCAAGTCTCCCATCAGGGAAGACTTTTCTACTAACCACCCTCCTGGTGGTCCCAGATTCTTAACAATGGCACGTGTCCCATTGGGACCAAGTAGGAATCACTAAGCCCTACTCACACTACTTGAAAGCCAGTGAAGTGGTTTAGGAATTGCTGAACTTGAGCACTCCTTCTGCCTGTCTGAGCAACACCCCTGGGGCACTGTCTCTACCTTCCCCGTGCTGGTGCCCTGGGAGCCTGGAGGGCATCCTTCTCTCATATCCCCAAGCCTGAAATTCAGAGTAGACCCCTCTGCCCTCTTCATTTCCCCAGCATTCACACCTTCCAACTCTCTTCTAGCTGCATCCAGCTCGATTTAAAAACTGCATCTTTAGGATATTCACTGAGCACTTTAAACGTGCTGTACACAGCCAGACAGAGTGGCTGCAATGCTGAATAAGGTACATCCTCTCTCCTCATCTACTGAGGGATGGGGATTACATAAGGAAGTTATTATAAAAATATGTATTTTATAATTGCATGCTGGGGAAAAGAAGCGAGGTTTCCTGGGCACCCATCATTTGATCTAAAGCTGCAGATGGGGTTTCAAAGGAGGCTTCCAGGGGTGAGGGTCACCCAGTCTTCTCTGACTCCACCCAGAAGTCCTGAGTTGTTAATATCTTGATAAATCCCAGGGGCCCAGTGCAAAGGGACTCCTTGAGCTCTGGCTCCCAATAATTTCTGTAAGTTCAGTGATGAAGGTATTTAGGCCCATTGCCTCTGACCATTTATTTCTCAGACTATAAAAAAAAGTCAGTCTCCTAGTTCACATCTGATAGTTTACAGCTCATAGGAGACAGTGCCTTTAGGAGAATCTGAGCGTTTCCTCAACAGAGGAGCCAGAGATGAGAACAGCTGTTCTTCACAGAGTTTTGACATTTCTGATCTTAGCAAACTGCATGAAAGTTGAAAAGAAAGAAACAGATGAGGTGGAAGAGAGCAAAAATAGGAAGGTAGAGGGTCTCCCAAACTATGGGTTGATTATGATATTACATAAAAGAGATTGGGAAAAAAACAATCCTGCTATCCAAACTTACAATTTTAATTATTACACCCTGGCTCATAGTTGAAAATAGAGTCTCTTTCCCCCCATCTCTTTCCTTTCCCCCAATTCTGCAATTTAGTGGGATCACATCCTTGGAGCCATTGTTTTCCTCATCTGTCACATGTTTTGCTATTTTATTTAAATATAGAATCAGGAATTCACATTGAAATAAAACATCTTGTTTCCTATGGCTGAAAGCCAGAAAGAACTTGTCTTTGAAAGGCTGATGACAAAACACAAAACAGTGTTTTTGTATATTTGTCCTATTTGATTTCCCCAAGTGAATTGTAACTGCTCATGCCTGAGCCACTAGACGTGTGCATACATAGAAACTAATATCTTGGGTGTCTTAACATACCATACTTCAGAATAAAACTATACCTATTGAAGAAGATTGCATTTTAAATACGACATCTGTGTGGTTCATAAGAACCTAAGGTTTATTTTTTTTTAAAGATTTTATTTATTTATTCATGAGACAGAGAGAGAGAGAGAGAGAGGCAGAGATACAGGCAGAGGGAGAAGCAGGCTCCATGCAGGGAGCCTGACGTGGGACTCAATCCTGGGTCTCCAGGATCACACCCTGGGCTGAAGGCGGCACCAAACCACTGAGCCACCCAGGCTACCCAGAACCTAAGGCTTAAAGCACAGAAAAGATGCCCTTGGACAAAGGGATCAAAACTTGCTTTGCAATTCCTGAAGTCACCACCACTTTTCTGTCTTGTCCTCTGAGCCTATTCAATCTTCACATATCCCGTGCCTGGCACGGAGCAGTGTGCTCTGTAACACTAATTCTTGGGGAAATACCCAAACTGCAGATTATTCCCTAAACAGCTCAACTATTTTCTCAACGTCTTCCTTTTATCGGCCACCACTAAAATGGAGAATTTGCTGGAAAAGGTTATCAAATAACATTTCATGAAAGAGAAGAATTCTGGTGAACCATTTGATAGGAGGAAGATGTTCCTCGAACTCAGCCATTTACATCTATATTAACTCTACCACTAATGTCCCAGAGAGGGCAAACATGTAACATTTCTCTAGAAGGACACCTGTTTCTCTCTCTTTCACCCAGATGTGAAGCTTCCAAGTCTCCATGACTTTTACTTCTCCCTAGCTTACCTTATCGAGTTAGCCAAGAACCCTTATGGATTTCTAACATAAAATGTCACCTGTATCTGGTCCTACCATTCTAGTCCATCTGTCCCCAGATGCTTGACTTATTTCCTTAAAATAGTGTTTTCATCATACTAATCTCCTGCTCTTCATCAAGAAGAGAACAAGAAAGAAGCTCCCAATGAGAAGCAGCCTGAGCACAATCCTCCACTGCTTACTCCTAATAACTACCTGAACCCCCTACTCTTAGACTCATCTAGTCATTGTTCCTCAAGTATACTTTCCTTTCTTCCCATTATTCCTTGTGCCTGAAACACCTAATCTTTGTCTTCCAAATTCTCGTTCAAATACCCTCCTTCACATCTGGTTGAAATTTTTTGTAAGGTCTTCTACTCTATGGCTTGGTACTTAAGCGCACAGACACTGGAGCCAAGCTCTCTCCCAGTTCAGGTTCTCAGGGCACAAAGAAGTGTTTTGAAGACTGCTCATCAGATCAATATCTTTAAAGAAGGGAAAAAAGGAATATTGTATGAAGGGAGACATTGAACTGCAATGCAGTCATTATAGAGGCTTCAGCCAATCCTTCTGGAAGCTCTGAAGTAGGGATGATTTTTCTAGTTTTTCAATCGAGGCGATTGTACACCCCCGCCCCCCACCACCAGGCTACCTCTTAGGTGAGGCAGCTTCTTGCAGCCTAGGACAACTCCTGAAGAGACAAGGAATCATGAGCACCCAACTTTCCTTCCCTACTTTCAGAGAAATGAGTGCCTTCATTGGTCCTAAAGGAAGTTCTGGGCAGCACATTACAGTGTTCACCACAGATCTGTGAGTTCACACTCATCCTTTCACTTACAGCTCTGTGATTGCAGCTCATTTTCTTAAGTTATCCATCCCCCCCCCCATAGCTTATTTAATAAGAGTGAAGGAAATAGCTCCTTTTCCTAAAGAAGGTGCTCAAAATGTGTTAACTCTCATTATAAAGTTTATCATCATTGCTACTAAAAGCATATGCTGCCTTACATTATCCTTCAAAAAATTTAATTATGGCTCATTTCACAGTTGTTCACAGCAAGTAACCACTGAGAATCATTGAACTAGTTTATGAAATCTCTAAGGGCAAGGATTGTATCTTTTCATCTTTACACTCCTGCCCCCTTCTCCCACACAAGAATAGCATTGTGAATTTTTTGATTTGGTACTATTTGGATTTAGCTTTGATGCCATACATTAGTAAAGAGAGTTACTATACAAATCCCCACCCACAGTTATAAATTTGGGATTTAAAAGAGATTCACAACCTCCCAGGTTTGAGACATTCGGTTTTAATCAACATTCATTAGCAGAAAATATGGCTGCACCCAAAGAGGCAGCTGTATTTATCTCCTTTAAGTTCCATTGTCTTCACCTTGTCTTCACTGTTTTAATTCAGAGCCTCCCCACTGCCAGAGCCTTTCTACTAGCTTCTTTGCCTTTGGTCTATCCCTCATCCCTAGTTATCCTCTAAACTGCACATGACACTGTAATTGCATATCACAAATCTTATCATGTACTTCTTTTAGTTCTCTTTTGGTTTACAGAATCAGCCCCAAACCCATGGCATTTGGAAGATCTTTGCAATGGGTCTTCTCGGGACCTCCCCCAAAATTCCCGTTTGCCAGTCCCCAGTGATAATTCTTTTTCTCTGGTAAATGGATACTGAGCTCCAGCCACACAGACAGACTCATTTTCTGCACATTTTCTGCACTCTATCAGAGTGCTTTTAAAATTGCTTTCACCTCTTTTTTAGTGTGCCCTTTCCCTCATTACTCAAATTGGCATATAGGTGTTGAAGTCAATATCTGATAAATAATAGATTAATGCGACTCATGGTGAAAATTTGCTAATTTCTAAAGTAGCTTTGTGTCCTTGAAATGCAAAGAAATTGGCCTCTGGCATTCAGAAAACACACGAATAGGTAAATGAGCCTGTCATGAAGAAATAATAACTTCTAAGAATTCACTCCACACAGATAGCTTTTTCCAGATCAGCTGAGCTTCTGTAGCTTGGGCCAGGAGGATGCCTTTTGTGGCTAGGAGACACGTAGGTTTCTGGTTCATGTCCCAGTCCTGAGTCTGTGAAGAGCCCCTGGGAGTCTGCACGTGGGTAAAGTCTTCAATCTTGTCATGATTGGGCATCCAGTTGGCAGTCATGACTGAGGTTAAGGGGCAGCAAGGTGAATGCCTTGGTGCACGGCAGTTGGTTACTTAACCAAAGGGTTAAGTACTCAGGATCTTAGAGGCACCTGCAGAGGGAATTATCCATCAACCAGGCACATAAGTGAAGGGGACAAGCTCATGAAAGAAAAACATCAGTCTGAAGACGGGTAGCTTGGAGGAGGTGAGGGAAGCAAACCAAACACCCTTCCTTTATGAGTCACTTTTGAAGGTCTTACTTAATTTTTTTGTTTTAAAAAATTATGATTTAAAAGGTTCAAACAGCCTAGGGAAGTAAATCCATGCATACTTCTAACATTAGCTAATATTTACTAAGAAATCATAGGTTACAACAAATTAAACTTTTTGGCTCTCTTACTGAGCTTTTCTGGCCAACCATGTTAGTGACTGTTCCTACAGATAGTTTATAACTCTATTTTTTACCCCTCTAGAGCAACAAAAGTGCAAGGAGTTAGAAGAACTCTGGGTTCATGTGGTTCTTAAGCCAGGGTCTTAGGAAAATGGATTTGAGGTTGGGGAGTGGATCAGCGTGAACAGGCAGACATTAGACGTGCCCACTAATAACTGGGAAAAGTGAGTTAAATTTCTCCTTGTTTGAGGTGGAATTCCTTCATATAAACCTGGGCACCCTCAGAGAGAAATGCTTTATAGTCCAAACTGATGTTTATTTTGGACTCTGTTTCTCTTTCGGCTTTCAGTTGTGACCTTAGGAATGAGCTCACAATTGGAAGCAAATCTGTCTTCTGTTTCTACTGTTAAAGAATTACCTACCCACCGAAAAACCACATAGGATTAACAATGGCCTTGTCCCAAATATATGCTTTTTGGAATTGTACAAATTGTATTTATGATGCTAGCAGATTTCAGTTCAACTGCTGAAATATTTCAATAAGAGTGATTGAATTCTTAGTAAATGGAATGCTTCCTCTGTTCATTTTTGGTCTGTTGAATGCTGGAAGGTGGGTGGGTCTGACCCATTCATTACACGTATCTAGGGTGATAGCAAAGGCAGACCTTTTTGGTTTTGAGGCCCTGTATGTTTTTGGCAGTATCTCAGATTGAAATTTTATGAATAAAAAATGGCCTTTAAAAGTTATTCTTAGCCTCCTAGGGATAGGCTCCTCATCTTGAGAAATGGTTGGGGCTTCTGAAGGCTTACTCTATTCATATAAATCACGATTTGGCATATCTCTTTTATGGATTGTAGTTGACAGTGATTCAAAAATATCTGGTGGCTTCAATTTTCAGAACCACCAAAGAGAGTGGTAGTGTTTTTGTACTTCGTTGATCAAATTGTTGAGTAGACTCCAGGCTATCCACATTGGGTTAATAACCCAAGGATAGAAAGGGTAAAGGAACTAATATTTATTCATTTGTTTTCTCAGCAAAATTCTGTTTGGTACTGACTAAGTGCCAAGCTAAAGGATTTTACATATGACATTTAGTTGACTCCTAAACATTCTATGAGTTTTATAGGTGTGGAGACCGAAGCTTAGAGAGTTTAAACAACATGTAAATGGAGAAGGTAGTAAGTGAAGGACCTGAGGTTTAAATTTAGGTCTGTCATTAAAAATAGCCAAGGCTTTTCCATGAAGCATGCTCCGCCATGAATGTGTCATGTATATGAAAACACAAACAGCTAAAGGAGGAGCGAAGAGTCTGATGGGGGCAAAACTAATCCCTCTAGCTACTGAGGGAGTGAGAATATACTGCCATATAAAAAACACCTTCCTCCTCTTGGTCCAGTTGCTGAAGGGCTCTCTCCCCCACATTTCCTGCTTCTGTCCTCCTTTTCCCACCACCCAAGACGTGTCATGAACTCCCACGGCAGGCAAATTAGGGAACATCATTTCGAGAGTTCTCCTCAAGCATGCCTCTGACATACTCTTTCTTTGAATAGCCTCAAAACATTTCAAAAGAGAGGATTAAAAAGGGAGTTTTAAAAAGAAGCAGACCTGGAGTTGCACAGAGGCAGCAAAGACATCTTTGAGGTCATTCTTTCTTTTTTCTACACTGATGTATTCTCTCCAGAGTGATAATAATCTTTTTTGAAATGCAGGTCTAAGACGGAAGGAATTTTTATCTGGAAGAGTAATATAAATTAGCTTTGACTGCCAGTTTCCACTGATTATTACTTTCCAGGCGGAATTCCTACAAATTCTTGAGGCATGACCTCCAATGAAAAAATAAAACCCCTTTAAAAACTTGTTGAGAAATTCCAGATAACTTTCACAAGAGATTTAATTTTAGAGCATTAACACAATCTTGGTTGGAAAGATAAAACTACAATGCAGTTATTTGGTAAAAGTCATTACTTCACAATGAAGTCATTGGAGATTATTTTACTGTGCTTATCTGTCCCCTCTTTTCTTTTTTTTCTTTTAAACTTGGTTCCTTTCTCCCAAAACTAATTTTATTATGCATTACTCAGTGCGCTCTGGATTCACCCTTAGAAAAGCATAAAGTGTTTCAACAGATAGCCAGTTGGAGGCAGCCAACGTGAGATTCAACCTACCAGAATGAGCAAATGCTGTGATCAGTCATTACATATTAATAATATGGACTATGCCTTGTCATGTATGTATGGTTTTGGAACCTGTAAGGGAAGGTTTTTTGTTTGATTGGTTGATTGGTTGGGTTTTTGTTTGTTTGTTGGTTGGTCTGTTTGTTTTTTAAAGCATGATATGAAGTAATGGATTCGAAGAGATTTCTGTATATTGTTGGAGATTTGGGTGTGAGAATGTGAGAGCGTGCATACTAGTATTCCTGAGATTCATTGCAAGCATAATAGGCAACTCAGGTGAAGATGTGGGTGGAGCATTATCGGCGTTGGACCCATGGCGAGGGTGCAAATCAAAAAAGTGAAGTGATTTGTCCAAGGATTCATAACCTCTAAGCAGTGGGGTGCGAGCACCTCAAGCCCAGGAACATCTGACTGCAAGGTTGGCTCCCTACCCACAGCAGGGTGTTGCTCTTTCTTGAGCTAGACTACATGTGGATGGGAAAACATGAAGACAAGAACACATGTGCAAAATGTATCAATGGTCCAAAGTGGCCAAAGGGAAAAAGATGTCCCTACCCACCATTTTCCCCAAAATATTCATTTACTTCAGTTCAAAGTGTCATTTAAATTATATTATATAATGTTATTATATACATAGTCAAGATAAATCAGTATGTAGTAAAAAAAAACTATATACATATGAAACTATACATAGATATGCACTACTGGGTGGATAGATAGAATTTCATATACATATAAACCTTTATCCTCTAGTATATATGAATATAATCATAGGGGAAATGTGAGTTATCTTTTATCATTCAGGGCACTTAACATGAAGGAGTATGACTATCCTGTGAATATAATGGTTATTATTACCATAAAATTCCCCTCTCCAGTTTTAACATTTTAAAACCAAAATGGTAACTTGTTGCCAATGAAGAGATGGAAAAGAGATTTATAGAATAACAAAGAAGGGATTTCATGAACCTATGAGATTCTTTATTCGAAAATATTCTAATTTCCCTGAGAATAAGCCAGTGGTCAAATTATCTTTGAGATATTCAATGTTTTCTTCTTTCAAGAACATTCACATTTTACCAGTTCTTATATAAGAAATAAAAATGAATTTTCTTTCCAAAAGTAATTCAACATTATTAATCCTTTATAAAAAAGATTTTATTTATTTATTCATGAGAGATACAGAGAGAGGCAGAGACACACACAGAGCGAGAAGCAGGCTCCCTGCTGGGAGCCCTATGTGGGAATCAATCCCAGCACCCTGGGATTATGACCTGAGCCAAAGTCAGACGCTCAACCACTGAACCACCCAGGTGCCCCGACATTATTAATTCTTAAGCAATAAAATCTCACAGCATGATTTATATTACATAAATCTATTAGTTCATTAACCTCATTGATTGAGCATCTTATTTATTCAAGGCATCAGGGACACAAACACACTCTCTTTTCCAATATCCACAGTATTCTAGGTAAACAGGTACAAAAACACATTATTATGGTGCAAAATGGTGAGGATTATGTCTGATATATAAACATATGAGTGAGTATAGCTGGCCTTTCTAAATCCCCAGATATCCAAAAATCAGAACAATATGGAATGAAAATTATGCCAGACTATGTAGGAAAGTTGTGAAGATGGAGTATGAGAAAAAAAAATGCAAGTTTGTTTTTGTTCCATTTAAACAGTCTCCTTTCTTTTAAAAGATACTTCAGTAAATATTTCTAAAAAAAAAAAATCTAAAGCATTTTACATGCATATGTCTCTTAGTCTTGGAGTATTTCAAAGATGTAGAAAAAAGGCAGGTACTTATATTATTTCTAATTCCTACATGAATGTCTATCATAACTTCAGTTACTTCCCAGTCAAGATAACAGAACCTTGTTCAGGAGAATTCCTTAAAGTTTTAAAACTCTCCAAAAAGTTCTCTTGTACCCTTCATATATATATATATATATATATATCTTAGATATACAACTTAACTCTTTTTCATTTCTCTTCTTGATATATTGCAAATGCCTCTTTACTTTTCATCATTTGCAAAAAAGTGACCAGCAAAAAATTCTCCCTTTTAAGTTTGCTTTTTTATTTCACAATCATTCATATTTGTTTTGAAGAGAAAAACTACAAAATACAAATAAGCAAAAAGCCATGTATGTGTGTGTGTGAAGTGAATGTGTTGAGAATAGGGACTCTAATCAGAAGAAGCTACCACAGGCGTGACAAAAGGGAACTGGGCACGCCAGGGGACAGTGGCCAGCAGCATTAGGGTTGTTCATTCTTCTTGACTTCACCTTATGACAATCCAATAATTCTCCCATTTTTAAACTCAGAGCACCATTATTCCTGTTCCTTCTCACTTCATTTCCATGAACCTCAGCTCAGAGATGTTATAGTAACTGCTACACAATCTCCTTGTTTCTATCTTTCTTTTCAATCTATTCAGATTAAACTTTCTAAATGAATACTTTCAAAGAGTCCCTCCCCTGGAAACAGTTTTTAATATCTTCACCTGTCTTATAGTATAGAGTACCGTCTGAGGTCCTCAGCATATTCTAACAACAAATTAACTTCATCTTTATTTTTTTTCATCTTTATTTTTTACCATACCCCCCCCACACACACACACACATCTCTGCTTTCCACAGATCAGAGGCTTCGCCTTGTCAGTGGTGAGGGGTAGGAGGAACATGATCCTGGGAATTAAACTGATTTGGGTCCAAATCCTGGCTCTGTCCCTAACGTTTGGCAATCTGGACAAGTTGATTCATCCATGGAATAAAGATAATATTCTTTCAGGATTGTGCTAGAAGATAAACGAGAAAGATATTTGAAAACATATTAGTTTCCCCTTCTGTCCAGTCAGATTGTCCTTTGCTCTTTCCCATCAGGGATCTTGGCCCAGGATACCCCCTGATTCACATCTCTCTATTCTAACCTGTTGTTTTTCTCCTTTGAAGATCCCTAGGTCACTTCAGCTCATAAGAATTTCTCTCCTTTCTCTGAATGCCTAACGCATTATGTGGTTTCCTGCTTAACAATTCACCATTTGTTGGTGAGATCTCTGAACTCTTCTTTGACATGTCATCCTGTTCTATTCTTTTCTTCCTGTATATACTGTCTCATGCATTCCTGCTTTGTTTCCCTGAATAGACTGTAAGTTCACCAAAGATAGGTCCTTTTGCTGTCCACTCTCAGTGCCTTGCACAATACCAAAGCATAGGAGGTGCTCAGCTATATCTTTACTGAATTTATATCATTTTCCATAGACCTGCCCCCTAAATCCTTATCCATAAAAAAGAATTAATCAATTGACTCATTTGCTCACTCATTTGTTTTCCACAAAGACATATTGAGTGTTTACTACGTACATGACACTGATTTAGTTACCCAACATATAGCCATTAACAAAAGAGACAAGTTGTTTGTAAGGATCGTCTTCTATTCTAGTGGGAAAAGCACATAATTCAAAGGTAAGCAAATAAGTAATTTAAAAGTCATGAATACTGTGAAGGAAATAAAATAGGGTGTCAGGAGGGACAGTGACAGAAAAGTAGGGCTCTGCCTGGGGTCTTGGAATCCCCAGGACTTTTTGGTCATGGGACAAATGATCCACACCTGGCAATTAGTTGTCTTCTGACACCCAATGACATTCAAATGTGTGGAGAATGCAGAATGTGTGCAAAGGGGCTTCAGCAGTTATAAAGTCCAGCAATTCTCAAATATCTTTTCATTGCCATGAATTGTTCATTCAAGTGACATCTCATAGGAAGGTCCATAACCTCTGGATATTTTCACAGACCCATTGGAAACCTTGGATCTGGTCTATGTTATTGACTTCTACAAATAAGGGAATAGAGGTACAGATGAGGTATAGGGATGAATGGTTGAGAATTAGATAACAGGTAGGTATACATCTTTTGATATCTGTTTGGCTCATCTGGCCTCCCTTTCTTCTGAAGCTGTGGCCTTAAAACCATTTCTTATGAATATGATCTATTCCCCTACTTCAGGTTTTGAAGATGGGATTGCCTAGTGCATTCAGTTAGTTTATTCCCTACACTTCATTCCAAGTAGTTTTTAGTTGGTGTCCTAAGAGCAAACCAATGATAGAATAAGGATATACAGCCATTGGAGATTGCACAAGACCCTATAGCCTCAGCTCTAAATTACTTCCTCTTCTTCTCTGATCCTCACTAATCCTTTGTATCTCACTTACAGGCCTTAACACATTTTGCCTTGTCTCATCACTGTTTGTAGCTTTTCTTCTCTGTGAGCAGAAATTGTATTTTAATCTTTGTGGTAGCCACTGAAAACAGTGTCTTGCATTAGAGTAGGTGCTAAATACTAAACAGTAAATGTCATACCCTGACACACAAGCAGAGAGAGGTATTGAAATATTATTTTGAGAATTGATAACATCATTGGCATAGGCGGGTAGCCTTCCCAGGTGGCAGACTTGCCAAGGAAAGCGTTCATTTGAATGTGTAAGATCCGGAAGGTCATCAAAAGCAATTAATATGACTTCATCATCATGGCACCTATTTAGTGAGTGACTGTGAAGTTATTCAGACAGAAAAGAAGGTGCTTTGAGTGGGATTCAGAAGAAGCACAAAACGCAGCCCATATCTTTAGCAAATTAGCAGTTTAGATTAGGAAATAAGAATCCAAAAATGTAAAGTCATATATAATTAAATTCTAAATTGTGTAGTGAAAGTAAGTGAGGCAGAAACCCAAGAAGCCATCATAAGTGATGACTGTGGAGCATAGGGAAAGCACCAGACCCTGGATTGCCATGAATGCACTCTGAGGCTCTGAGGTACCAGGTCATCTACACAGACCTCTAGGGCAAGCAAAGGCTAGTCCACATGAGCTCCCAACACAATGAACCAGTCAGAAGAATGAAGAGCAAAACTGCCTTTCATCTTTCCTATCGGGAAGAGCCTTGGCTTGACACAGTACCTCAGATTTCAGGAATTCCAGTGTCAGACGTTGTTCCTAAAGGAGAAACATTCTGAGCACTTGTGAGAATGCAAAATTGTCCTTGAACAGGAGGAAGTCAGCCAAAGAGTTCCCAGACATTACTCACTGGTTCGGCATATCCCACAACCTACAAGGCTGACTTGTGCCATGTCACCGAGGGGACCGCAATTTGTTCTTACATGGACTCTGGCCCGGTAAATTTGGAATGGGGAAGGGGCATCTGATATGCAGATGCAAGATGCATGCATGCCTTGTAAGGAGAGATTACAAAAGAAAAAAATGTTAGAGAACCAGGAATGCCAGGTGATAGCATTTGACATGCATCAGAGGTAATGAAACAAGCCACCGGGAGCTCTAGACACAAATATGCAAATATGCTCCTCTCTCCTGGGGAGTACAGTGATTTCTAATTGGGGTAAAAAAAAACATATGAAGTGCTGTTCTCATGAACTGTTAGCATGAGGCATGAAATTACGTAGAGCTTAGAAAAGAGATACATGGATGAAATAGGACAGTTAAAGACACCTCTTCCCCAGTCCTCTCCATTTATCATGAAAAGATAATTTGGCCACGAAATTGTGTGGCACCTGCAGAGACTTGCCAAAATTACTGTGAAGCCCATAATTGCTGATGTGAAACTCTAAATAACTGTGCATGTCTTAAATTAATGCGCACAACTCAGTCATACAGAATAACAGTACAATGCAGAATGTGGTGTTCAGTGCATTAGATATTTGTTGAAAAACCTAAAGTTTACAGAGATATTTATTGATCACTTATCGTATGTGGGGCTTTGCAAAAGATGCTATCAGAATATAAAAGAAACCACAAGGCTGATTCTTAAGCTGGGGAGATGCTATAATTGGGGGTGAAATGAGAATTACTCTATGTTCTTGATAAAAACAAGCTCTTATCTGCAGCATCACTACCTCCACCATCACTGCACACTACCATAAAGTATTGTTTACAAAGTATTTTCTGACTTAACCCAAGGTTGGTGGTGGTTTCTTCCTCTAATTTCCAGATTAGAGCTACTGTGTTGAGTCAGGTTATCTTTGTACACGAAGAGTAACTTAATCTTGGACACTTTTTTTTTAAGATTTTATTTATTCGTTCATGAGAGACACAGAGAGAGAAAGGCAGAGACACAGGCAGAGGGAGACCTGAATTCATGACAGTCATACGGACATATAGATGCATACGTATGAATGTTACCATCTTTAGTGTAGATCTCGAGAGTCCAAAATCCAAAAACTTCGTGGAAAATCTCTTTGGAAATTGTTTTCAGCAAATACATTTCATTCTGCGGATTCCTTAGCTCTGATAAATATTTATCTTATAAAAATAAACTTTATAAATAGCTGAAAGTTTAGGGGGGCTGCAATGGGTAAATTCAATGTGTCAACTTGACTAGGCCACAAGGTACCTATTGGTCAAATATTATTCCGGGTATGCTTGTTCTGGTGTTTCTGGATGAGATTAACATTTGACTCAGTAGACTCAGTAAAGAAGATTGCCTTCCCTAATGTGGGTGAGCCTCATCCAATCAGCTGAAGGCCTGAATAGAGAGCAGAGTCTGAGTAAAAGAGAACTCCTTTTGCCTGGTTTGTTTTCGTTTTTGTTTGTTTTTCTTTCTTTGGACTTGAGTAGAAACATCAGCTCTTCCTGGATCTTGACTCTATTGCACTTGGATTGGAGCTACAACATTGGCTGTCCTAGTTCTTAGGAGTCTGGACGGGGACTGAGACTACCATCAACCCTGCTAGGTCTTCAGCTGCCAAGTGCAGAGCTCTGGACTTGTCAGCCTCCTTAATTGTATGAGACAATTACTTGTAATAAATCTTTCTCTCTTTTCTCTCTCTCCTTATTTATATGTATATACACATACACACAATTTTATATATATAAAACATATATATATGTATCTTATAAATATCTCTTTATATATATGGAATATAGGAGATAGGTAGGTCCTATTGGATCTGTTTCTCTGGAGAACCTTATTAATATAGGGCCAAGCTGGAGGAATATGATATACTGGGAATGAAATTTTGGTGACATACACCTCACATACACCCCAATATTTGTTATATTATTTATATTTAATATAATATTTAATAAATATATATTTATATATTTTATATATATATAAATATAACAAAAACCCTTTATTTTTCTTATGGGCTCAAAAACTGGTTTTGAAATCCCTAGTAGGGATTCCCAGTAGATCTTGAACAATGGAAGTCTGTAACAGAGACCACTACCTGACCACCAAATCCAATTCTTCCTCTTCAAGAGACTACAGCTTGACTACTTTTTCTGTGTGACTGAGTTCCAATGTATACTACTTTCAGTTATGGCCCATAAACACTCCTACACAAGATTCCTGTTTTCTATTCAGTGGTGACTTTAGTCACATATTGAAGACGGTGGAACATGAGATGGAAGGAACCTGAGTCCCTCCTTCCAACTGGAAGACACTTGATCAGGAATATCCATTTTTGATTTTACATGATTGAAAAATAAACTTCTATTTTGTTAAGCCACTGAGATTTCTCACATGTGGCTGTTTTTTGTTTGTTTGTTTTGGGTTTTTTGTTTGTTTTTAGTTTTTAGTTTTTTATTTTAATTCCAGTACAGTTAAAAAAAATAATAATAATTCCAGTACAGTTAATATATAGTGTTATATTAGTTTCAGGCATGCCATATAGACTCAACTGGAATATGGCTGTTCTGTACTGTTGGCTAATAGCTGATATAACTGAAGTAATACACAGTACCACGGGAATAAGGGCAGAGGTGATAATGTTGAAGGACAAGATCCTATGAACTTACAACTGCTGGTATATATGTTTAAAATATCCATCTTGGGGCCCCTGAGTGGCTCAGTTGGCTGACGGTCCAACTCTTGATTTCCACTCAGGTCATGATCTCAGGGTCCTGAGATTGAGCCCCATGTCAGGCTCCATACTCAGTGGAGTAGTCTAATTGGAGATTCTCTCCCTCTGTCCTTCCCACACTGAGTGCATGCTCGCTTGCTCTCTCAAATAAGTAAATAAATCTTTAATGAAAATCCATGGAATTCTACTTAAGCTTGTTAGAATCTAGTTATTTCCATCCATTGTGTGCCATGTAGCAAATAACAGACGCCAAACAACAACAATTAATAATAAAAAATATGATTTGGAAACCTAGTCTTAGATTTGATCTACTTAAGTTGCCCTGCTAACACTAAACCAATTACATCACCAGTATAATTCAAAAAAATTGATTTTTTCAAAAGTAGTTATAGTGTGCTCAATTGGAAAAAAAAAAAAAAAAAACATTATTTGTGATTAGAAAAGCAGAATTTGAGTCCCTGCTTTACCGTTTGCTGGTGGAGTAAGCTCTCCAAGTCTGTTATCTCCTCTCTAAGTCAGAATGGGATAATTAGACCCCTCAGTGCATTGTTGAGAAGATCAAAGTACCACACTTTGGAAGGGAGTAATTACTTTTGTCTGTTTTCAAGGTAACACAAATACCACTCCTTTGGGGTTGCTGAACAGTAAATCCAGCAGTTTCCCCTCACTCATTTCCTGTTCCCTACCTGAGTCCCAATGTTTCCAAGAGGCTGTGAATCTGCTTGCGGGTCTGATAGCTGATTTGAGTTGGAAGGCTTGTTACAAGCAAGCACTTATGTGTCCTGGGAGCAGGAACAAAGAGACCAAAAGACCAAGGCCTCTGAATAAAGTAAACACGACGGGAATGCTTTGAGGGTGATGGAGCCTGCGCTTATCTTGCTTCGTCCAAGCCTGGACTTCAAAGTACATCTTGTGACTCACATCCACTAAATGACTAGAAGCAAAGGCCAAGTTATGAATTATGGAGTGGAGAAAAAAATGAAATGATGGCAAAATCTTGAGGAAAAAAAAATGAAGTGAAATCAAACTCATCTTCATGATTTTCATATTTCTGTGCGTGGCCATTCCTTTTGCCCCCATTGGGAAATATAAGGCTGATGTAGGAAAGTGGTTAAGAGATTGGATTTGGAGTCAGAAAATGCTGAGTCAGCCTCCCAGTCCAGCCACCTATTCTCTGTGTTCTCTTGGGAAAGTTACTTACCTCTTAGCTGGGTCCATTTCCTTATTAGAGGAAAAATAACAGTTCTTATCTCTAAAGACTGCTGAGAAATAAGAAACACATTGATGAAGATAGAGCATTTAGCACTGTCCCTGGCACACAGTGAGAGGGATTAAGCACTAGCTCTGATCATTTGTGGCTTGTCCTAAAATATAATTTTGGTGTATACATTATGCACCACTCATCCTGCAGTTTTATTCATCAGATCGAATTATTGCAGAGAATGCCCCTTCTTCGTTTTCTGCTGGAGGAGTTGTTGCTTCCTCCCTGGTGCTGGACATGGCATTGCCACTAAGGCTTTTGTGCTTAACCATAATCTTTCTCTGTCAGTCAGAGAATTGGAGAGAAGGAGGGGAAACAGTAATATATTTCTCTAAATTTAAAAAATTGTGAGAGGTAGCATTGCCACCTGAAAAAATATTAAAGTGTGAACACACATGAGCTGTGTTTGGTGCTAGAATCTATAAATCCCAGATGGACCATCAATCTACTCTTCTGGAATAACATGTATGAGTGGCTCCGACATTCTGGTTGGAAATAGGAGCCTGGCACATCCCAAATTCAGCATGCTGTCCCCATTTCTGCCTCCTCCCATACACCAGTCCCAATCTTTGATGGCACTGACACATTTGACTTCCCTGCTATATCAGAAGGTCCCTTGACTGTGGGCACCGTGCCTGTTTCCATTTTCCCAGTAGTCTCCTCCACTCAGAACCTACCACAATATTTTGGACGTGGCGGACACTTACTACAGACGTTCAATAGGATAAAAGGGCTCAAATAAATTTGATCTGACTCCTAGTTGAGGAGATGTATTGCGATCGCACCCCAGACAATTAGACGTTAAAGGTGAGAGTTTGAATAAACACATGACCCAGTAAACATTTCTTGAGTGCCTATTTTGTGCCTAATATTGTGTATTTTTCCTTTATCATATTTCGTCCAATCTTCAGCTTAAAATAGAACTGCTTAAATAAATATTTAATCACAGGCAATGTTGCCACTCAGAAACATTGCACACACAATATCCTTCAGCAATATTTTGAACGGTATACAATAAAAAAATATATTTTGTGAACCCGGAAAACTTGGAAGATTTATCATGGACTCATCAATTGTTCTTACTTTAGCACAAATTAGTCTCATCATCTCTTTCTTTCTTTCTTTCTTTCTTTCTTTCTTTCTTTCTTTCTTTCTTTCTTTCTTTTCTTTCTTTCTTTTCTTTCTTTCTTTCTTAGATTTTATTTATTTATTCATGAGAGACCCAGTGTGAGAGAGGCAGAGACATAGAGGCAGAGTGAGAAGCAGGCTCCCTGCAGGAGCCCGATGCGGGACTAGATCCCAGAACCCCAGGATCACTCCCTGAGCTGAAGGCAGACTCTCAACCACTAAGCCACCCAGGCATCTCTCATCTTGCTTTTGGAACAACTTGTCGAGCTTCTGTAAAGGCGAAGGCTTGTGATGAGAGAGGAGAGACAAAGAATTGATGTTAGTGCTTTGAAAAATTTGGGACCACGTTTGGTGGTCCATGTTTGGTGACTTGGGGGGTTGAGGAGAAAGACACATTTCAGTGGTCCTGGGAGGAGGTCCTGGGAGGGGCTCCTGAGGGAAGTAATGGCAGGCAAGGACTGTTGAGGAAAAGAGTCAGGGGTGCCGAAGAATGAGTGGGAGGGCCACATGGATGAGCCTTACTTCGAGATTTTGCCTAGGACTTAAAGTATTCCTTTCCCTGCTTCTTTCATACCCCTCACCTCAGACTGTTCATGCTTCTCCTTACTTCTTCCCACCTCGATGGAATAACCACAACAAAACAATTACTACATCATTTTGGGGAGTCGGGGAAGCAGTGAAGTCCCAGTGAAGGCTGTTTCCGGTAGCAACTGCAACTGTACCCAGGGGCAGACCCCTGGGGAGGCCACACACAGGCAGGCCTGGGGCTACATGTGTCCACGGGAAACATGTTCTGTGACATGTCTCCTGGCACATCTTTGAGATAACTGTCATGAAGGAGAAGCAACAGGGTTTCCCACATCTTTCTTCTAAAGTTCTTTTATGACACTCTTTTCTATCTTTTCAGAACTCCTGGGGCTTTTAATCCCATCTCTGAGAGCAGGCAAAGTACATGATTTCAGGTGGCAATGGGTTGAATTTATGCCTGAAATGAATAAGCTGAGTTGAGGAAGAGAGCAGGTCTTCTCATGGCTTCCTGTGTACCCTCCAGAACTCTAGGAAGGAAATCATGAAGTAACAGTGTCCTAACCCAAAATTTAAACTGTGACTATGAAACTGTTGATCATATCTTTAAATGATTATTAAGAATAATAATAATACAATCTGACTTGACTGATCTGTCTGTTTATTCCAGAATCTTATTTTCTATTCAGTATTTCAGGTGACCGTGTCCATGCCTCATCTTGCCTGCTTGTCTGTAAGTTTTTAGAAGGCAGAGCTCACTGCCCTGTCTTATTGGTGGTTACATACCATCTAGTGTAAAGCCTTGCACTCTGATCCTTGAAAATGGTGGCACATTAAAACAATATATCACAAGTGAAAGAAGCTGGGCTTTGGATTCATGGAAAGGCATTCCCTTTCTATCTCCACAACTAAGTTGTGAGTTTCCAAGGACAAACTACTAATCTCAGTGTATTGGTTAGGATTGTGTTGGACTTTGTCTTAAATAAGGGGTTTAGTCTTCTCACCTGACAAAAGCCATCTTTAATGTATGCCTTCCATCCTCACGTTGGTTGGCATGAAATCCCAAGATGGAAGCACCACTTCCAAATTCAATCAAGAAGAGGGAAGGCCAAGTGAGAAATGCTAGAGCTAAAGAGAAAAGCATTCTCTTAGCTTTCCCAGAAGTCCCATGTGGGATGTCCTTACAGCCATCATCATTTGGCAAGAATCATGTAACAGGGCCATGCTGACCAACAAGAAAGGCTAGGAGAGATCACCATTGGAAAGAGGCATCACTACTGTAGAGAAAACCCATGCTTTGTCTGTTAAGAAAAAGAGTGGATACCAAGGGGGCCACTAATTCCCTTTGCCACACTTTCCCCATTTGTAAAATTAAAAAAAAATAAGACCTACACTAGAGTGATTTGGAAATTTAAGTAAGATAATGCATTTGTATAATGCCTGACTTATAACAAGCATTCAGCAACCTGTGCTTCCTCCACTTCCTTGTTTGGGTTTCCCCTGATATCTGAAAGGAGAGTGTTTCTGTGAAAGCCTTCACACCAAAATGGCATAAAGCAAAAAACCAATTACCATTTAGTTACATGGAAACATTTTTTAATGTGCCCAGGCTGTCCTGATACCTTAGGATGTATCTTGCTAACAGATGCACAAAATAAATATAGATAAAACACAGATGCTCACAGACACAGGTGAAGCTTGATGCTGAGATGGTACGAGTGGATACAGGGAAGGAGGTAGGCAGTGCCACTTTCACTCCTCAGAGCACACTGGCTCCCTAGCTCGCTGCAAAATCAATGCTGAAGGCTATTTTCTCACCTCTTGCTTTTTTTTTCCATGAAAGTGAATGCTCCTCAGATATCTTTTGGATAGCAAAAACACATATTCATGTAGATTCTTGTGTTTTTTTTTTAAGATTTTATTTATTTATTCACAAGAGACACAGAGAGAGGCAGAGACACAAGGCAGAGGGAGAAGCAGTTTCCCTGCAGGGAGCCTGATGTGGGACTGGAGCCCAGGACTCTGGGATCATGACCTGAGTCAAAGGTAGATGCTCAACCACTGAGCCATGTAGGTCCTTTTAATAGTAAAGTGGTGTAACAACAATTTGTGAAGAGTGGGAGATACTTATATATAGTAGATACTCAAGAAATGTTAGCTAACAGGATGAACTTTTACAGCATCTGATGGTTTTCAGATGATATGTTATCAACCTTGGAATATATATATTCATATATATATCTAATATATATATATTGATCCATGGAAGTAGATATCTGGCCTCAGTGGACCTCGAAAGAAGTTTTGGACTCTTCATGTGTAAGATACTATACTATAGGTCATTCTGATGCAGGTGACTTACTGAAAACTGTCTAAAGCACAGGGCCTTAAAAAAAGTATCTGAATAGAAGAAAGAATAGTTTACTACATTTTTGATAACTTATTTTGTTTTGAGGAGGATGGATCCTTTTAGCTATATTGGTGGTAACATAAGTAAATGTTAGCATAATGAGAAATGTAAAATTTTTGAATATCATTGGGAATCTCAAATTTAAATTACAGTGGAGAATTTTTATCTGTTTAAAAAGTATGGCAATATTATTATAGAAAGTGGTACCTTGCAAGTAGTTAAGATGATGTACAAAAACAAGGAGAAAAATATTAATGCTAACATCACTAGGATTTATGTAAATTTTGGCAAGTCAAAGTTTTGTATAAAATTCAGGGCTGATTAGGCAATTGACAGTTGGCAAAAGGTGTACTTGAGTCAATCTTCACCTGGCAAATTTGACTTCCTGTTCCTAAGAAAAAAATTCCTCTTTAAAAAAGTCTCATAAAATAACTCCCAAGGCTTTTTGCACATCAAATAGCTCTCACAGAACCAAATTTTGATGAGGTAAGTGTAAGGAGTTTAGTAACATATGGATTAAATTTCCCTTAAAATAGACATCATTTTAAAATTGAGGACAAAAAAAGTTCTTGGTAAAATATGAAAATATGTTTTGGTTTTCCTTGAACCCCAAACACAATTTGAAAAATAGTTCAAGATGTTCACCAAACCCCCGATACAGCTGGTTTCATCCATCTCGAGTTCCAAGATATAAACTATTGGGAGTGCTGATAATTACAAATATTACAAAAGTATTGGAAAATATTGGCAAATAGAGAGAAATGAAGAAAGAGCAAAAATTTAGAAATAAACAAATTCAAACTTAGTGATTCTGTTACCAGAAGCTTAGCGGTGGGCAATCCTGATCCCAAATAGCTGATGAAATAATTTAAGTTTCTTCTTACATTTCAGAAGAAAAATATTTATTGATAAATGTGGATGTATAAATACTTTAAGAACACTTCTGATAAAAATAAAATGACCCCCCCAAAAGAGCTCCACTGCAGAAGACAATTTGATAACAGGCTATATCCAAAGTACCCACAAGGGCAAGACTATCGCAAAAAGCCAGTGAGACCAGTCTTTAAAGGCAGATGCTCTAACCAATTTTGATCAGAAACAGTTAGCTCAGTTGACAAAGTCTTGTACTAACAAAATTAAGGTCATGATTCAATTTATTCTTAAATTTTTACAAGCTAGCCCTCCACAATCAGTCCTTCTTGTTAGGGGTGGGGAAACCTTTCTAAAATTCAAATACTTCAAGTCACTTTCTTAAATCCTTCATGGGTTCTCCACTGCCTTCAGAAGTAAGTTCATATTCATGGCACCAACGACCTTCCGTGTACTGATTATGACTCATTTTTCACTGGCTCATGTTTTACTATTACCCCCTAGATAACTCTATATTCTAATTATATGAACTATTTACAGCCCCTACAGTGTTTCTGTAGTGGAATGTCCTGCTGATGATGTAACTTGACTTTCTTTTCCTTTTTCTTGCTGAAAGAGATGCTATTAGGTCAGTTTTATCCTCTTCAGAAGAGTAAACAAGAGTGTCAACAAGTAAACAAGAGTGTCTTGAGGCACCGAATGTGGTGCTCCCAATCCAAAGAGGAAATTATATCTATATCTATATCATCAATATCTATATCTATATCATCTATATCTATATCTATATCTATATCTATCTATATCTATATCTATATCTATCTGTGAAAGACAAAGTGGCCATCAGCAATTAGGCAATTGTCCTGATTGTTCAGGAAAGGATGAGTAAAAAGAATCTATATCCAGGACTGAAAAAGAAAAGCTGCCTGACCTCAGGTGGTAGGAATCCTTGGGGAGAAAGGACCCAGAAACCCAAGGATTAAGAGCTTGGGGTCTGGGCACTCTCATTCCACTGAGGCTGGTTCTGAGAGTAGATCCTCCAGCCCCTGGGATTCATAGCAGCAGGTCTCTGGTCCTCTGGTCTGTCACCATCTTTTGTGGACTGTGTGGGTCCAATTGTCAACAGTGTCACCAAGTGGCAGCAAGAGGCACAAGCAACAGTGAACTGACCAAACCCCAGACTCTTCATTGTTGGGTGTTAAAAACAGAGTGATGACCTCCTCTTGGGCTATATAAATCTTTGGAGTTTGAGCAAACTCAGAAAAATGAGGAACTAAGAGGCAGAGAGCTGAATGTTTGACTAGTCTGATGTGGATGGACTGAGCTAGTTTTCTTTTGAGTATATAAAAGAAGTATATCCCCCCCCCCCCAGTTTTGCCCAATTCTGTGGAGCAATTGCTACCTTTCATACTTCTCTGACTTCCCATCATCTGGAATTTTCCTCATCCCCCTTGTCTTGTTGTCATCTTATGTGCTACTACTTCACTCAGAAGTCCTCCCTGCCTCACTGAGCCTGAAGTGTTCCCTTAGACCATACAGATATTCATATCACCTTCCCTCTCCCCAAGCTACGTATTCTCTTCACGTTGCAGCCAGAACTCCCTAAGTGAAAACACTCAATTTGCTCCACTCAGCTGTAAGATTGTCTAAAGCAAGGACTGCATGTTATTCACCGACGCATTTTTCACTACCCAGGATATACTAACCAATAATAAGAGAACCAAGTCTTTGGTTAGGAAAGAGAGATGTCCATGCCAAATATCAGGCTCAAAAACTATGACCAACAATAGCCCTGGTTTTGTTTACCAGCCCTCGAACCGAGTGAATAAAATAGATAGAAATTGGACCAAGGTCATCAGGGAATTGTGTGTTTAGAGAAACACAAAGCTAATGAAGAAAGTCTTTGGGATTGTTCATTCCCTAATGAAATCATCGTGTCCTCAAACACTCACCAAGAGGAAGTGGAGAACTCCCAAAGCTTCCCTGGGACACTGGGCAGGGAAATATTCTCAGAGGGCTGACTTGAAGGCTGACAGGTGGATTGGCCAAGGAACTCACTCCGTTGCCAATGTAGGAAGCCTTGTTTTCCTACAGGGGAAATGACGTGCTTTGAACCAGTGACCCCTTGAGGTTGCTTCCCGAAGTGTCCTTTCTCAAATAGAAGATTTCATAATATCTCTCTCTCTCTCTCTCTCCTTTCCAAGTAAGTTCTAATCAAAAAACAGAAGTGCAGAGATGATATAATACAGGGAATTGGTTAAACATATGTTGGAGAAAAAAGGTAACACAGAGACAGTGACAGGGAAGTAGGGCCTGGGGAAACAAAGGGTGAGGTTCATAGCTAACCTCTAGAAGCACAGAGGAGGTCCCTGTGGGGCTGGACCCAGACCTCTGAGAAGGGGTTGTGAAGACTCTTCAGGAACACAGAAGAAAGACCTCATGAAGCTGGGGTGTAGACCTTGAAGATGGAGTGCCAGGCATCTGGTCGTGGGGAAGAACCCCCATGGAACCGGAATTCAGATCTGTGAGGTCGGAGGGGTTTGACTGGGACTATTGAGAGGACTCCATGAGACTGGCTCTGAGAGTGTGCTGCCTGCAGCAAAAGGCCAATTCCGAGAGACATTTCAGGAAGAGGAAGGAGCAAATGTCTCCTCCCCGGTCCTGTCTTCCAGGTTTCCTCTGGCATCCCTTACTGGCAGAAGCCAGGTGATGAAGGAGAAATGTGTTCTGCAGAGTGTCAGCCCCAGCATCACAGAGCAGAGCACAGAATGGTGGGTTGGAAAGAGAGGCAGGAGCTCAGCAAGCGCCACCTTCCAACCCTTTGCTCGCTCACCCTGACACATACCCTACCACATGGAGTTGAACTTTCAGAAAGGAAGAACATCTTTATACCTTTCTCTGATAAGATTCAACCATCTGTCACACAAACAAAAATTCTACTGTCATGTCCCCAGGAAGAAGAGACACAAAGCCCCAAAGCCAATGTTTCCGTCTCTGGGCAAGGGGCATGGTATCCATCCCTGAGCAATGTTAACTATTCTTATAATTCAATCACAATCCCACCAGGATATTTTGCAACATAAACACTAAACTTGAAAATGATCCAACAGTACAACAATCTTGACATAAAATAACAGGAAGAGAAGAGAAAGGAAAATAACTAGTACATATGCCACACGACATGGTAAGCAAGGGAGAAAATCGGCACGGCAACTGCAGCCTGTGTTTCTGCAAGTGTTATGAAGCCATAGCAGACGTTTATAATTTCTTCCCTCCACCCCCCCCCCATTCTGTGTTTTCTTTCCCCTTAGCTCCTCGGCTAATTTGGTTCTTTATTTTCTATGGTAACAGAAACCTTCAATCTTCACAGACTCTGCCTCTTTCTGGGTGCTTCCATTAACTTTTGCTCTTTCTGGGTGCTTCCATTAACTTTTGTTATTGGTTGTGAAAGCATGAGAAGGTACCCAAAGAATCCCCTAAAATCTAGACAGCATCTTTCCTGTCCCCACTGGACAGCAGCAATCCAATTCCCTGTGGGTCATTGGGATCAATCACCCAAGCGAATAGCAAGCTCCTTTTCTGCATGTTGGTTCAGTACCATGAGGACCCCAGAATGGTCAATGATAGTTTTGAAATGTTGGGGTAGTGAGACGAGACTCATTCAAGAAGTTTTGGAAATTGGCAATTGGGCTACTCCTTGGAGTAGTAGTCTACCAACGGCAAGTTAGGCTCCGTTTAAAGAAATGAGGAAGAGTAAAAGAGAAACTATAATGGTTTGAAAATATTTGACATTTTGGAAGCTAAGAGCACTACATCTTGACAACTGGAGTCCTAATACCTTGAATAAAATTACACAGATCACATTGTCCCTGTAACACATTCATCATTAAAACACACCTTGTCTGAAACCCAACCTCTTAGCTCCCTCATTAGTTCAGGTGATAAATGTATCCATGCTGATTTAAAAAGGACAAGGGGCTGTGGCAACATGATGAATATACTGGCTGGTTAGATAAACAGGTGTTTGGAGCAGTAGAAAGCCAATTTATTCTTGAAGATAGTGAGAAGACAATGAGGTGAATCTAAGCGAGGTGTAAAAAACCTTGGGCAGTGATTTTAGAACAGATAGCAGTAGGAGACAAGTGATGGAATGTATTTTTCCTTTCGTGGGAATTAATTTTGTCTTTCACACTTTCAAGTATTCTTTCAAATGTCAAGCAAACAGGAAAACTGTTCACTTGGAACTTCCAAGAAGCAAAGAAGGTGATAGCTTACAGAGGTCTTCTTCAGGCTTCAACATTATAGTATCTGAGAAGAACCAAGTCAAAAGCTTTAAGGCTCCTGTTGGTTATTTTTCTGTCCCAATTATTCAGAACTCTCTTGCTTCTGATCTTTTTCTGAGCATGGATGCATGTTCAATTTTAAAAAATCAAATGCATAAATACTGCAGTAAGGGAAAAAGAGAAAATCTGAAGTTAGCCCCAGTTTTAGATTTAAGGCCCCATTCTAAAGGCTGGTTTGTCTGAGCATTGCTTTTTCTTTTTTTGATCCTGGATGTTAAAACAGGAAAGTTCTGCGTGAAATTGGCTTCCTCGTGTGAATTGCAAGACTCGAAGTTCAAAGATCCTTGTGATCCAGACCTCGTTTTATTCATTAATTCCTATAAGAAAGCACAACTCTGTAGCTAAACAATCTTAGACCAAGCTTGACCATTTAAGATATATAAACAGAAGCCATTGTCCTCTCCTGAAATGCAGCAAAATTCAGGGGGGAAAGCCACAAAGTGTACTGTCAAAAGCTACAGGTGAAAGCACCAGGATTAAGGCTGGGTCCGTCTTGGAATTGGAGGTGTTGGGGAAAAAAATCTAGGGTAGAAGACATTGTGGGGAGGAAAGAAATAGGAGATGCGTGATTGAGATTCAGGCCCTTGTACTGATTGCCTGACGATAGTCCTGCTCCGGAGCAGCCCTATTCACCTCTACCAAAAAGGTGGCGTGGGACGGTGGGACAGAAAGGGACTGAGCCAAATAGGCAAGCAGTGAAGTGTCCCCTTGCCATCTGTCTGTGCCCCATGGAGCCTGCGATAGTCAAAACGGGCAGATCCCCACCTGTGACAGGTGGTGTAATTAAATCCCTGCAACCTCTCTCTTTGTACGCTACCTTGACTCTGGACTCTGCTACTATCGCTCCAAATAAAACAGGTGCCCAAGTGACCCGTGGACAGGGAGGACTGCAGTTGCCACAGGACTGGCATTCACTCAACAATGTATAACATAAGCCTCAATAATAACCGGGACATTTTAGGAAAGAGCAAAAGCAAAAACAATACTGAGAGAGAAGGACAGTAGATCCCTGCAGTTGCTTTTGCCTCTCCCAAATAACAGTGTTTATGGAAATGCGTTTCAACTTTGGGGAAGAAATATACATACCCACGTGCACACACAAACACACATCCACGCACATTCACACAATCATTTTTCAAAGGCTGCGACTTAAGCCTCCTCAGCTCTCTGAACATCAGTCACATTTTGACAAATCAGCAGAACGCCCAAGAACACGGTAACTGGCCAGCGAGACCTTGATCGCTTTACCACAGACCCTAAATGCATGTTTCTCTGGGAATACACATTTATTCCTTACCCTGCAAGAAAACAGAATGTGGCCATCTGGTTGCTACTAGGAAATAATTATCCTGTAGGGGAAATGGACACCGGTTTCTACTCCTTAATCCTCGCTCTGTAACTTGTGGGTTAAGGGCCCTGCTTCCTGATACCTTTCTCTCTGGGAGGGATGAGCATTATTGTGGTTTCTCTTTCTTCCCTAAGACACATGTATGGCTCTTCAATAGAATGTTCCGAGATGCCTTGGTGAAGTGGGTCAGCTCTGGGAGCAAAATCGATTGTTTCAATCCACAGGAAGCTTGCCTTACCTTAACAATTCCACATCTACTCAAATAAAAAGAACAGTAGGTAGAGACTCAGAATCTGTCATCCCCCCACCCCACTCCTGTTTTCCTGCATTTAATAAAGGCAGCAGCTAAAATTTAATAGCATTTGGAAAAGCATGAAGCCATCTCCTGGAGTTACATGGCATGTTTTATATTATAGTGGCAGGATTAAGAAAGGAGGGAGGGAATCTGCCTCTTGCTCCAAAAATTAGTGTCTTGACATCAGACTCACCTAGGTGGTGCCTGAAATACACGATGAAGCCAAAAATGTCAGTAAATATATATTTTTTATTTTTTTAGTAAATATATATATTTTTTAATAACAGTGAAAGTATTGGTTTAACCAACATTTTACTGAGCTGTCTAAAGGTACACGCAAGTAAGCTTCCTAAATACAAGAGGATTCATGCTAGCAAAAGTGCTTATAGCAGAGCTCCTTCTTGCCTTTTTCAAATGAGGTGTTTTCGAACTGACATGTTGTTCAGTTGTTGTGTACACAGGAGATCTGTTCCCAAATACCCCAACCTTATTAACCATCGCTGGGCTCAGGCTATTTCCTGTGGGAACCACACACACACACACACACACAAAAAAAAAAAAAAAACAAAAAACAAAAAAAAAAAAAACAAAAAAAAAAAACCTTTTTTGTTGTTTTCAATACAACATTTGGGCCAAATTAGAAAGTAAATAAATGAATACTTCTCAAGAATCCATGATAACACTTGCTGAGCAGTGGGTCAGGCCAGATTTAATCTAAAATCTTTCTGCTGCGTGTAAATGATTATGTCATAGCATTTGTCTTTAATTACTCACCTCTTTCCAGAGGCTTGACTCATAATGTGTTTCTCGGTTAACCACAAACACTTGTACTACAAGATTTGTCATATAGATTCACTAACCCCCCTCCCCATCCCTCTGTTTTTGCTCTTTGCAACAACATTGTTAAGTCATAGCTCCTGAAAAAGAAATTTTGAGACATTGTCTAAACAACCCCCTCCTTGATATTTTGAAGATTTCCCTGCTAAGAAAAATAACCCCATCTTCGCTTGACTCATGAAGATCATTATTGCAGGCTTAATAGTAATGGAAATAGCAATCCTGTATCATCATGGTTTTGTACTCTATGGCGCTGTTCCTGTGAGAATTTCTAGGAGTTCAAGAACATATGAAAAGAATAAAAACAAAGGGTTGTAGCTTGTAATTGAGTACAAGTCAATTAGGCAACCACATACATATTTTTTCCTTCACCACTTCACTTCTCACCTCACCTGCCCCTATGAGAAACAGAGTGAATTATAATTTAATTCGGAATAAATTAAATCGCCCACCTCCTCAGCCCACTTAGCACATATTGTTAATCCTCGAAGTTTTAGCAGAGGTGTTGGCTCCCAGTGGTGCTTATTGCCATCTCTTCAGACTAATCCTGTATGAAGTTTGGGATTATAGAATTTGGGGGAAATGTGGGAAGTGATGCAATCCTAAAAATATGTTCATCCAGGACGGGGTTTTTGGTAGGTAAACTAGGAAGCACCTAAATGATGTAATTTGGGAGTTTTAAAGGCATTCTGACTCCTACATCTCCATCCCACTGACCTAAAATCCTTTGCTAGTTCAGTTTTTTTTTTTTTTTTTTGAAGGGGGGAGTTATTAAAATAAAAAGGACCTTATTAAAAACAGAAGTAGGCACATGAATTTTGGGGGGAGTAATGAAAATTCTCCAGTTAAAATGCCAATATTGGAAAGAATTGGTGACACATGAGTTATGCTTCAGGAAGAAAATCTGGAGAGATGGCTAGGACCATTTTTTAGCTGCCTGTTGTAATCCCAGTAGTGGTTACTACTGCAGGGTCTTGTCCCCAACTCCTTTCTTTCTTTTTTTTTCTTTTGAGAGAGAGAGAGAGTGCTCATGAGTTGGGGGGACAGGGACATGGGCAGAGGGAGAAGGGGAGAGAGAGAGAATCTCAAGGAGACTCCATGCTCAGAATAGAGCCCCAGGTGGGGCTCAACCTCACGATCCTGACCTAAGAAAATGACCTGAGCCAAAAGAGCCAAAATCAGGAGTTGGATGCTCAACCAATTGCACCACCCAGGGACCCCTCCTCAGCTCCCTTCTGTGATTCTTTTTTTTCTTTATCCATAGATATAGATATATGTAGATACCGCCAAGCCTTCGTAGCTGACTTACCTCTGCTGAAAGATTTTCTATCTAGCTGATGGCTGTCCTTTGACCTGGACCTAAGCCTCCTGCCTTCTGATTCTGAGCTTCAGTAAGCCTTCCTTTCTCTTTATGCTTCCATTGTCCTTACCCCTTTGACTAAGTACTGGGAAGAATTGTCATTTTCTCCTCATTGACACTTTTGGTTTCTTTTTTTCTCTTGCCTGGTAGAGTCACCATTCAGAACATAACTGACATGTCAAAAATCCTCTTTTCTGTTTGATAAGGAAATAAATGATATAACATACACACCCTCAAAAATGGAACCAACCTTAACTGGGGCACAATTCCTATGCCATCAAGCCACATTAAGAAACTGCAATCAAAATTGCACCCCACATGGGCTCCAATTCCTAATGGCATCATTTGCCAATACCAGAAGTATTCTATTGCTTGTGATGGATGACCTTCTTTCCATCACCCCAAGTTTGAGCACTTGGATTTACTAAAATTGCAAAAACGTTTCTGTGCCTTATGTTTTTATTCATCAATAAGCATCTACTTTTCTATCCTTATTTATAATCAATTTTCTTTCTTCCAATACATTGACTTTATTTCCTTATATGCATTTTCAAGTTACTTTAAATCCTTTTTGGAACAATACAGAAGTTATTTGGTAAACTTATTAGAGTAAATACATATATAATTTTATGTTCCTATCTTTTGTTCCTTTTCTCTTTCTATGGCTCAACATTTCCTTGGTCTTGATTTCATGATCTGATCATCACTATAACCTGTAATTGGAGTAAAAAAACAAAACAAATCAAAACTAGGTACTGGTCCCAATTCTATACTTAGTAGCTATAACACCATTAAGTTCCTTAACTAAACTTGCTTTAAATGAAGACTATCCTTACAACAGAGACAGTGTGACAGATAGATAAAATCATAAATATGACAGATCTCAACATAATACCTCATATATACAATGTACTCAGTAAATACTCCTTGATTCATAAATTATAAAATATAATGGTCACTATGCTGACTTGATTTTTTGTTAAGCATATAGATAGCAATGGCAATGCACTTCTTACATAGCAGGATTTCTGAGGAAGCTCTTCTCTCTGGGTTAAACATTTCCCCATGATATCACTAATCAAATAGATCAATAAAAAATTTTAGATGGGGACAAATAATGACTTAATCAAAATCTTTTGGGGGACACCTGGATGGCTCAGTTGGCTAAGCAGCCAAATCTTGATTTCGTCTCAGATCATGATCTCAGGATCCTGGGATTGAGCCCCATATGGGGCTCTACACTGAACAAGAAGTCTACTTGAGGATTCTCTCTCCCTCTCCTCCTACCCCTCCCCCAATTTGCACACATGAGCTATCCCTCTCTCTCTCAAGTAAATAAATCTTTAAAAAAAGAAATTCTTTTCTTCTTGAGTTAGTGAAGCGTCCTAAACAACCACCTCTATTTTGTCTTTTTGTGATATATTTTCCCAAGGACATGCCTTGGTTTTCTTTCGAATGTTCAGCCAGCCATTATTGCTGAAGCCAGCATGCCACCCATTTTTTTTCCTCAGCCAACTCTGATACTGCCTAGTAGAGTAGGAGAAAGAGATTAGCGTCAGAGGGAAATTTAGTGTCCAATTTTCCTTCTCAGCTACCATAGCAGAAAACAAGAACTTGAGGTTCAAGTGATTTGAATGCCTCAGAAAATCATAGAACCTGTGGCATTCAAGTGAGTTAACTGTCTCCCCTGAAAGCATTCCAGTAATCTTTTTCCCCTCACCCCCTCTAATACATTATTATATCTTTTGACCTTCTTTCTCTCTTTATAAAATTCATTAAGTTGCCAATTTATAGAGCAGAGGCTAGCAGATAAGTGTTAAAATTTACCATAGGCCCCTTCTTGGGAATAGACTTACAGATCTCTCAGGCACAAAATGCCATGAAAGCATGAGGGTTTTGGTATCCTCTGGTTGTGTGAAGAGGAATAATGAAAGGACAGAATCCTAAGAGGAAAATTAAACTTTCCAAGGACAGAACATAGCTGCATTTTAAGTAACCACTTTAAAGACATGACTGCTGTTTTGGCAAAAGCCAGTAAGCCACACAAAATTAATTTCATGTTTCATTGACATTACTTTCAGGAATTTCATGTTGACATAACCTATAGAGTAAGGGTGAGATAGTGCAGACAATATATTTAATGCTGCTACGCCAACACAAAATATTTTAAATCTGAACAGAGACCTGACGTTGTAAAATAATCATGTTCTGTATTAAAAAAAAAAAAAAGAACGAAACCTTGATTTTTATGTCTGCTGTCTAAATGTTAATTGCTTCTAGCGCAAAAGTTTAAATCAAATTGTGAACTCTCCATGGCTCCTGTATTGAACCGAAGATACGTTTCAACCTATTTCTGATTTTGTCTTCCGTATAGTGACCCTTTTATATGATTGCTATGTGAAAAAATATCAGTGAATGAGGGATTGCAAGTTGTACATCAAGTTAACAAGAAGGCATCTTTGAAAGCTCCCTTTTAAATACATTCAATGAAATAGTTGCCTTTCTACAAAACAAAATGTTTTCATCTACTCACCAGTCGAGGGGAAGGGAAGTTGTTGGTTTGTCCACTAATATGTTTGTTTGTCCCATAGTAGCCATATGTCCCATTCTTTACATTAGCATCTGTCACCATGGATCCCTGATCCAAATGCTAAGGAAAACCATTGCATGACCAAGGTTCTCTCTGGCTCTGAGGCAACAGGCATTGTTTTTTATAATGCAGTTGCTGCTTCTACCTCTTGCCTTCCAAAGTCACATATTAGCAATTGGCAGGAGTAAGGCCAGAATTGCTGCTATTGTAAAGGCTTCTCAGCTAGTTTCCATCTTCTAAAGGTATGTATTAGCACATTCGTTTAAGAGTTATTTTCATCCACTTCGCTTGTAATTTGTACCCTTTCAAGTATACCATAAAGTCTGGCGGAATCTGGAGACCACTTGGTAATACAGGAATCTCAGTGTTGGCGAGGTGGTTGGATTTCTTAGACTTTATGATTTCCAAATTTCAGAGTGACAACCATTGCTTGAAGTCATGGGAAATTTTTCCTCTTGTGATTTAGTTTTGCCATGTGTATTAGCCAATTGTTGCCAAAAGAATGCTGCATAATATGCCACCCCAAACGACATGATTACTCTCACACATCTGTTGATCAGCTGGGGGTCAGCTGATCTAAGTTAGCCTCCACTGAGCACTGCTCCAATTTCCAGGTTGGATCTGGGGCAGCTTCATATGTTTCTCATCATCTTTGGACTGTGGACTAGCTGTGACATGTTTATCTCATGGCGATGGCAGAGGCATAAAGAGGAACAAGTGGAAACACACAATGTCTCGTAAGGCCTGTTCCCAGAACTGGCAACTGTCACTTCTGCCCATATTCCACTGGCTAAATCAAGTCAATTGGCTGAATCCAAAGTCAAGGACTGGGGAAGTACATAATTCTTCTAGTGAGAAGATCTACAAAGTCATATGCCAAAGGGCAGGACAAGGAGTTATGCACTGGGACCGAACTTTCCTTCTTCCACGTTGTCAATGTCAAGGATGGCATACTAGTCAGTCTGTAGCCATAATTCAAGGGATTAATTGTGGCACATCTGAGAAGTGCAATTCCCTCAGTGAGGAGGAAGGTCATGCAGCATCTTGCACTTGAATTTTATCTTTAGCTTCTTGTCGTGCTGAAGTCTCACACCCTCTAAGGGCATAATGAGGGACTACTAATTCTTTATTAGTCAATGCAAGTTACATATAATATTGATGGTTATAGTCAGTGGTATCTCTAGCTCAAGGTTGACTAAAACAAAAAAGAGAGAATATTGCAGACATTTGTAAAGTTTCTTAGGGGAAAGACTTTAAGGCAGAAGTGATGCTGTGTCAGTAAGAAAACTGGCAACCTCTGCTTTTTCTCCCACAGAGCCCAGCTCCTCATGAAGCAGTCCGGGTATCCTGCTGCTCTAGAGACCACATGGGAAGACCAAACTGGCCGGGGGAGAAGGAGAGAATTGGGAGGTGAGATGAAGGAGAGGCTACGTGGAGGAGAGGCAAAGAACCTAGCCAACAGCAAGGGCCTAGCTCCTAGACCTGTGAACCCAGCTGAGTTGTCTCAGCCAGGTCCCAGGTGTTCCAACTATCCTAGCTGACTTGCCATATATATGAGTAAAGAGACCATTTTGGATGGTCCAGCCACAGCAGATCTTACATGAAGCAGAGACGAGCCATCTTTGCTGTGTCTCCTCTGAATTCCTGATCCAAAGAATTGTAATAAATAATAAACTTGTTGGGGATCCCTGGGTGGCGCAGCGGTTTGGCGGCTGCCTTTGGCCCAGGGCGTGATCCTGGAGACCCGGGATCGAATCCCACGTCAGGCTCCCGGTGCATGGAGCCTGCTTCTCCCTCTGCCTATGTCTCTGCCTCTCTCTCTCTCTCTCTGTGTGACTACCATAAATAAATGAAAAAAAAAATTTAAAAAAAAAATAAATAAATAATAAACTTGTTATCGTTTTAATGCATTGTATTTCAGGGTAGTTTGTTAGTGTAAGATAATTGAAACAATAACTTTTCTGAGAATTTCTCCAAAAGGAAGAATTCTTAAAATATAAATATAAATGTATATATATATTTTAGAGAGAGAGAGAAAGAGGGCACGCTCAGTGGGGAGAAGCAGAGGGAGAAGGAGAGAGTCTGAAGCAGACTCTGCCATGTGCAGGTTTCAATCTCACAACTCTGAGGTCACGACCTGAGCTGAAACCAAGAGCCAGGTGCTCAACTGGCTGCACCACCCAAGTGCCTCCTAAAAAGGTAAAATTCTTATTTGGTCTATATCATTATGCCATTTTGGACATTCTTTCCAGAGAACAAGGCATTTTTATCATAAAGAATGACAGTGATTAAAAAAAAAAGAATGACAGTGATGAGATATGATATTCTTGTTATTTGATGAATTCAGGGAGGGAAGAGCTAATTATTCTTTTTAACTAAGTATTGTTTAATTTTGAGGCCTAGAGTTTACAACTGAATAACCTAAAAGAGAGATTCAATAAATTAAGGTATCAGCTGGTTTTCTATTCGAAAATTAACTAGCTTAGGGCAGCCCCGGTGGCGCAGCGGTTTAGCGCCGCCTGCAGCCCAGGGCGTGATCCTGGGGACCCGGGATCGAGTCCCACATCGGGCTTCTTGCATGGAGCCTGCTTCACCCTCTGCCTGGTCTCTGCCTCTCTCTCGCTCTCTCTGACTGAATAAATAAATAAATCTAAAAAAAAAGAAAAAAGAAAAAAAAGAAAATTAACTAGCTTAAAGGACCACCACCTATTGGAGGCTCTAGGGGAGAGTCTATTTCCTGCTCATTTGGGTTGTTGACAGAATTCAGTATTTTGTTGTTGTAAGATCAAGATCCAGATATTATTTTTTAAGAGTTTATTCATTTATTTGATAGAGTGTAAGCAGGGGGAGCAGGGAGCCCAATGTGAGGCTCCATCCCAGGACCCTGGGATCATCACCTGAGCCGAAGGGAGATGCTTAACTGCCTGAGCCACCCAGGTGCCCCGAGATCCAGATTTTCCTGTTGGCTGTAAGCTAAGCACTGTTCTCAGCTTCTAGAGGTCATTTGAATCCTTTGGTTCCTGAAGCAACAGCAGTTCATATCCTCCTGTCTCTCCTTCTGTTTTTAAGAGCTCATATGATTAGATTGCACCCATCTGGGTAAGCCAGCCTAACCTCCCTATGTTAAGGCCAGCTGATTAGTAACCTTAATTCCATCTGCAACTTTAATTTTCCTTTACAACGTAAGATAGTCATGGCTTCTGGGAACTAAGATATAGATGTATTCGGGGGCCCATTATTCTGTATACTATAGCAAGATCTGCCTTCTTCAACTGCATGAAGCTCTTTTACTTCACAGTATATACAAATATCACTCCCAGGAGTTGGGCAGTGTGTGTCCTGTGCAACTGGATAGATGTGACAGCTTTTAGAACAGACTAGAACAGAAGGGAGGCAGGTTACATGCCCACAGCTCCATTTTGGTGTCACTGATCCTCCCAATCAAACTGGCAAGTCACTAACCCCCTCTCAGTTCAGAGCAGAACTTCTCTTTCCACCTTCTCTTGCTCTTATCCCAAGAGGAAGATTTTCTCTTAGACCCAAACGTAAGAGATTTTTAAAGGAAATATTTATAATGAGAACATTTTTATTCAGAAAGAACAATTGTAGGATAGATTTTTTTTTCAAAGAAAGGGCTCTTGGACATCTGCACAGAAGCTTGAGCTCATTCTCAAGCTGAGCTATTCCTCCCTCAGGATCCTGAATGCTTCCTAGTTCTGCTCACTAAGCTATCCCTGTGTCCAGCTGACTCAGCCTTCCTCATGTGTCACCAGCTATTACCTCGCTGGGAGTCAGCTACCACCTTGTCCTCCCAGTTTATGTTAACGTTACTCATGACTATTAATTACCTCACAATCTAATTAGGAAGCCCTGAGCTTGACCATGGGATGATTGATAGGGTGCAATGTTTCTCAACTTTATTTATGTAGTGGGGAACAGTGTTCAAAGATATCCAATGTAAAAAGTCCATTATTTAAAAAGCTCAAGTGGAGCCTTCATGGTTGTTAATTCACATTCCCCTTTCCCTGTCTGTATAATTCCTGAAACTCTATCATGGTGTCCTAAGGCTTCTCTGGGCATTGAAAACATTAGTGTGGTGGAAAGAACCTTCTACTCTGCAGTGGGAGACATACTACACTTCCCAATTTTTTGTCTGTGACTTTGAACAACCCTCTAGACTCTGGGATTCTTTTCTCATTGTAGTAAGAAATAATACCTTTTCCCACCAATTTCACTGGACTGTTATGAACATCAGTCTCACGTCTGCTAAGACTCTCCCCATTTCTACCCTAGTATTCACATGACGCAGGATTGTTTGCTCCTTCCGAACATTCCACCTATTTTCACCACCCTAGGCCACTGGCCAAGTTTTCTCCCATACTCTAGCATGAATTTTCCTTTTTTTTCTTTCAGTGAAATTTCTGTTCTTCCAGCATAAATGACAGTTCATCTGTGAAGCATGCATCAGGCCCAGTCATAATCAAAGGCTTGCAAGTGTGTATGTTCTTTTTAATCTGGGTTTGCATAGTATTTTGTTTAAAAACCTATTATACCATGTCTGAATTTCTATAAACCAAAGGAAATGTGGATTTTTTTATTTTATGTCTGATATCTAATACAGTCCTTGGCACAAAATAGGTTCCCAGTAATTGTTTTCTGAATGAATGAATCAAAAACCAAACATGTAGAGTATTTATTATTATTATGCTGACTATCTCTATATGAAGACTTGTATTTTCTCCTCTTAAATACCTTGCCTTAGGCTCCCCAGCCTGTTACCACAATAACCTACCAATACTCCACTATGCCAGAAGCACTGATGATAATCTGGAAGACACAATGTTAATAAAGGGAGAAGGGAAATTGTACAATTTCATAGTAAACTTTGGGATTTCCACTACACTCATCTGTTCTTCCAAATCCCCTCTTTCCTATATTCTTGCCAGTGGTTCTGCTTCAACATATCTGCCCTATATCCAAACCTACTTGTCAAAATATTTCTTCTGTATATAGAAAACTCTCAAGTCAAGTCTAATTTTCTCCATCAAACTACATTTTTACATTTACAGAAAACTAATTCACAATAATATTTTTTTAGCTTAGTTCATGTATTTTGTTTCTTCTTCAACTATATTTTCGGTTACCACCTATACCTCTCTTTGTGAATGTATACTCTAGAATATTCTGAGTTAATTTCCATTGAAACTATCCCCTCTATTTATACCCATTGATTCAAGCTATTAGGCCTGTGCACTTCATACTTCTCAGGGTGATAAGTACTGAATTCCTTTTACGGTAACTATAAAAATGAAGGATCCAGGGAACACTTCAAAAGGCAGCATATTCCAAATCTTAGAACATTAGAACACAACTTTCCCCATTTACCTACAAGTAATTTTTCTGGGGAATAGCTTTCCTTTTAATTGGTCTGAGAAAAGAAATGCCAGGATTTATAAGAAATACAAAATGTGTTATTTAACTGGAAGCAGTAATTTTGGTAATAGAAACAAAGTTATTTGTATCATAGGTCAGTTCATTTTTTTTTTTTTTGGTATCAGCTTATAAATGGATTGTTTCCTTATTATGCTTTGAACACATATAAAACATTTAGTTATTTGTTCTGCAGTGTAAGATTTTAAAATAAACCTCACTAAGAACTGAGAACCTTTCACTTTTCTCTGGAGTGGGAACTGCCCCCTCGTCTGTGCAAAAATCATTCATTCATTTGTCAATTTACATTTTTAGGGATCCCTGGGTGGCACAGCGGTTTGACGCCTGCCTTTGGCCCAGGGCGCGATCCTGGAGACCCGGGATCGAATCCCACATCAGGGTCCCGGTGCATGGAGCCTGCTTCTCCCTCTGCCTGTGTCTCTGCCTCTCTCTCTCTCTCTCTCTCTGTGACTATCATAAATAAATTAAAAAAATTTTTTTTAAAAATTTACATTTTTACCCATTCATTTTGTCCTTTTACAACTAAATATCCACTGAACATTTTGATGTGCCCAGGGGTGTGCTCCAGTTGCTATACAGTTGCCAATAAGCAGATTTCGTAGTATCTGGAAAGCTTATGTTCTAGTGAGGGAGACCGATGCCCACTGAATAAGCACAGACTTGTGCTTATGGTAAGCTGTGGTCTCTACCATAGAAAAATATCTAGAGTAGTGACACAAAAGCGTGAACTCAGGAAGAAGTGGTGATGTCAAAAAAGGCTTCACAGAGAAGGTGATTTGTGATCATAACCTTGCAAGATGCCTGGGTATTCTCTAGGCAGAGGAACTAAAGTATATTCTTAGCAGAGGAAACTATGTTAGCAAAGGAATACCAGCTCTTGGCACAAGAGATACATCAGTAAAGTGTGTCTGTGAGTCTTTGATGTACCACAATATCCTCTTTCACCGAGGATCTAATTCCTCTCAGCCAAGAGTTATATAGGCTCACCAGCTAATTTTAGAAGCATGAAACCTTCTAAATTGAGTTGTTAAAAGCTTGGATTTTGATAATAAACATACCAGGGTCTACTGCAACTACTTACTAACTATAATGTACTAGGCAAATAATGTAATCTCCCCAAGTGTCATTGTCTTATTCTGTTTAGTTGTTGTAACAGAATGCCATAAACTAAGTGGCTTAGGAACAACAGAGATTTATTTCTCACAGATCTGGAGGCTGCTCTTTCTCAAGAGGAAGGCACCAGCAGATCTGGTGTTTAGTGAGGGTCTGCTTCCTTGTTCATAGAGGGCTGTCTTTGCTGTGTCCTCACATGGTGGGGTATCTTTTATGAGGCCACTAATCCCATACGTGAAAGCTTCACCCTCATAACCTCATCACTTCCCAAAGGTCCCAGCTCATAACACTATCACATTGGAGGTTAGAATTTCAACATATGAATGAGGGAGGAGGCACGCAGAAACTTTCAGTTTGCTTTCATTCGCTTTCATCATTCAAAATCTGAGAGTAATGACACCTACTTCATCATATTACATGAAGGTTAAAATAGGTGATTCAAAGAAAATATTTAGGACAGTACCTAGCAATGGTATGTACTCAAAAAATGGTTAACATTATTATTAGTACTGATACGAATATCAATGCCATTATTGTTACTAATACTACAACTACTGATAATAATAGCTACTATGTTCTTAGTCCTAGAGGCCAGCAGCAGTGCTAAAGGCCTTTACATGCACTAGCTAATTTACTTGCCTTTCTACTATTATTATTATTATTTATACATACAACTACTATTGCTATAAAATCATTGTAGTATCAAAATTGTCCATAAATGTTAATCTCATCGCGAGGCACAACCTACGTATAACAAGTCAATTTGGGAAATTGGGAACAACAGTATTGCTTTTTCTTACTTGTTTGTGCTTTTACAACTCAATCCAATAGAAGAGAAAACTGCAAATACAATACTAACATTTGTAGGTATAAAGTTGTATTTGTTTTCTAGGGCCATAAACTTAGCGACTTAATACAAATTTATCCTTTTAATAGTTCTGGAGGTCTAAATTCAAAATGAGTTTTATGGAGTAGAATCAAGGTGCCAGCAGGACTGTTTCCTTCTAGAAGCTCCAAAAGAGAATCTTTTCTTGACTATGCTCATCTAGGTGCTGCTAGCGTTCCTTGGCTTGTGGGGACATCACTACAATCTCTGCTTCCATAATTTCATTGCCTTCTCTACCCTTACCTCTAACTATTTGGTCTCTCTCTTATAAGCACTCTTGTGTTTCCATTGGGCCCACATAGATAATCCAGGAGAATCTCCCCATTTTCAGATCCTTAACTTAATCACATCTGCAAAGTTCCTTTTATCATATAAGGTAACAACACATTCAGAGGTTCTTGGGATTAGGGCATGGACATCTTCGGGAGTCCATTATTCTGTCTGCCACAAGGTTGTCAGAAATGTTAAATTATTCAGAGTGTAAGAATACCTGAAGAAAGCTTGTGGTAAGACTGTGATATAGAAAATACCTACACGGTATAGAATACTATCTAATCCATAAAATATTCTCCCTGAATGCTTTTGTTTCTTGTATTCATTTGGTCAGAGTAGAAGCAGATGGGGGATTTTCCAAGGAGTGGTCTTAATAAGCACTTGTGGCTCCATCTGACTGGTGCACCTTTATCTAGACAATATTTTTCACCTCCTCACACCACAGAGTCTATTCCAGTTCTTTTCTGTGGCCAATTAAGGTCATGGAAAGTAGGATGCAGGGAGCAGCAAACTGTAGCATGTAGATAAAATCTGCCCCTTCATCTTTTTTTTGCTTTTTATGAAAAGAACTGTGCCCATTTGTTTCTATGCTGTTGATGATTGTCTTTGCACAACAACGGCCAAGTTGGGTAGTGCAACAAACATAATTTGACCTGCAAAACCTAAAATAGTTATTAAGTCACTATTTTCAGAAAAAAAAAATCACTCAGAGAATGAACTTTGGAATTAAGAAGATATGCAAGTGAGTTCAGCATGGCCACACTCCAGCTCTTTGACCTTAGGCATGCTTCTAGCAGTGACATTAGTAGGTACCTGTTCACCTAGTCTTTTTGTCTTTACTGCTATTTTGGTTAATTGTCCATCCACATTTTCTTGAGAAACAACTCTTCCTCACTTTCAATTTATGTGGTTTGTTTAGAATTTGCCTTACCCCCAGTCAAGGATAAGCATGAAACCCAGGCTTAAGCAGAGGGATCATTTAGGAATTTGTCCAGGGGCAATCATGTGATTTGATATAGAGCAATATCAGCCAGGGACAGGTGCATACCATGGAGTCAAGAAAAGATCCCCAGCTGTTGGTTACCTTCTTGGGAATAAGACCAACAATAGAGAAAAGAAGAAGTAAGAAATAAAGAAAATTGTAAGGTTTTACGATATCATTTGCAACCTAGAATGAAACCACACTTGAAGCCTTGGAGTCTAGTGATATGGAGCGAAACATTCTGTCTCTGTTAAAGTCAGTTTAAGTTTGGTTGTCTGCCACTTGCTGCAAATATAACCCTAACCAATACAACACCTAACTTTGTTAAGACTGTTTCTTCATCTTTGTACATTAGAGTAAAAATATTTATCTCAATATTTTTTGTGACAAATAATTGAGATTATGTAGCTGGCACATGGTGAAAACTCAGTCAGTGGTAATCACCATCATCATTATTTTCATCAACATCATCATTAATATTGAAAATAGACCTGGGGATCCCTGGGTGGCTCAGCGGTTTAGCACTTGCCTTCAGCCCAGGGTGTGATCCTGGAGACGTGGGATCAAGTCCCATGTCGGGATCCCTGCAAGGAGCCTGCTTCTCCCTCTGCCTGTGTCTCTGTCTCTCTCTCTCTCTCATTAATAAATAAATAAAATCTTTAAAAAAAATAAGAAAATAGACCTGAAGTTGCTTCATCTTGGTAAATTGTGGGAAATGCTACACATGCTGTACTCCCCTCTTAATATGGAAAGTTTAGTAATTGTGTATCTTGGGTTTTTTACTTGCAAAGTAGGGACAAATAATTCTTGGTCTTTCTTTTAGACAGCATTTTGAGAATCAAATGGTATGTTGGATACAAACATTTATAATAGCATGAAATGTCCTATTAACTTTGGCAATAAATCTTTGCAATCATCTTCACAATAAGTGTGTGAATGCACCAATTAGGCCAAATTAGACCAAATGGGATGGGGTCAAATTTCTAGGTATGTGTAAATGATTATATATTAACTTCACAGCTGTCAGTAAGGCTGCCTGACCTCACAGGAAGGGCGGAGATATCCCGGAAAAAGAGACTGGTGCCTTGCCTTGTCCTGTCACTAACAGAACCCTTAGTGAGGCTCCTACTGAGTTCTATGCACTGGGCTACCCAGGCTGCCTTGAATCAAGATTGTCTGTGTGAGTCATGGAGAGATGTAGACATCACTATTTGTCTGAAAAGAATCAGTTAAGAGCCAGGAGGACTGGGTTCCAGGTTCTCTTCTGCCGTAACATCCCTGTGTGCTCCGGGGAAGGTTATTTGATTTCTCTGGGCCTCAGTTCCCAATAGTGTTTAATGAGAATGGATATAACTACCTCATTTATTTCATAAGATTTTGGTGAGAAGCAAAGGGGATAATAATCATGAGAAAGTTAGGAAAAAGTAAAGCACCGTGTTGTTCTATTTGCTGTCAATAGGAGTTTAATCCTTTTCCATGCATTTTTAGAAAACAATCTTTTTGCATCTAAAATTTGCACAAATAATAGCTAATTGTTGTTTCACTCTGAGTCAGCAGCTGAATGGTGTCTCTATTTGCCAAGTTTAAAAATAGATGCTAGTCTTCTACTTAACACTGGGTTCAAGAAAATTTAGGTTTGGCAAGTGTACCCTTTGCATCTATTCCCATTTTTGTTTAGGGGCCTTCTTAAGACTGTTTAGAAAAACTTTGGGCAGAGAATAGTCTTACAAAACAACATTTGATGAGTTGGAGTAAATGAATTAGAAACATATGGATCAAATTTCCCTGAAAATACATCAGGGTTGAAAAATTAAGCAGAGAAAAGCACTTAGCTTTATCCAAATATGTAAAGGCTAGCTTGGGAATCTTGACCAACCCAAAACCCCACTGCATTTTTGCACTATGTATTGGCAGGGTCTTGGGGTTCCTCTCCTTTGACTTTTGTTTTGCTAACCAATTTCTCCTTTTCCAATGCAGGGATTTACAACTATAACATCTCTTTCTCCAGGATCCTCAAAAGTGTACACATGAAAAACCTAACCTACTTATCATAAATATTATGTGTGTTGATAAAAAATACGTAGCGCACAACTCTCTTGCAATAAAATTAATATAATTCAGGGGACAAAATGCACAGTTTACCATAATTTATGCAGAATATTCTATAATTAATAACTAAAGTATTGGGTATTAACAAGGTGATGGAAATAGTTACATGTATAGTGTTCAGTTCTGCTAAGTCCTTCTGTGACCACCTGAGTAGCTCCACTATTTATTTGAAAATTCCAGAAGTAGATCAATTCAATCCTCCAGTGCCAGGATCTCTTCTGGATTTAACCAGAGACTCAAACCACTGCCTAAATCTTTCCTCTGTTTTTACTCAGGAATCAATAAGAATTTCCCCAATCACTTATACCCACTAAGAGTGGTGAACACAAGCCGCCAATGAAGAGAATGGAAGGTGACATTAACTTCTATTCCAGTTCCCTTTCCTGTTCTTACCATTCTAGTTCACAATTTCCTCATTTTGCTTAAATCCTTCCTTGGTCTTCGAGAAGTTGAGTCAATGGCCATGGTTTTTATCTATTCCTTCCAGTAACTTTAATGTGGTTCCCACCTCTGCAAAGAGTACCACTGTGAGTACCATGGGGGTGGTTAAGCCTAGATAGGTGCAAAAAGATCACCAGCAATCACTGGTCTGAAATTCATTAGTACGACTACAACTAAAACTTACATTTTCTTGCCTGCATCTTTATTTATATAAATACAAAACTCTGTTGTATAACAGGATGGGGTAATGAGCTCTTCATCTCACTTTCTACATATGTATTCTCTATCCCCTTCACATCCCAGAGCTCCCTCTGAAGGCAGTAGCCCTAGTGGGAACTCATTTAGCATTTATCTTCACCTGCAGGATGCTATTCACTAGTCTTCCATATGCATGTATCTCCCCAATCTGGCCATCAGATTGAATATTCCAAGGACAAGAACTGTGTGTGCATCACAAAAACCATGAACAATGCATGAGGAGTGCATTCAAGAGATAGCTTTTAAAATTATCATTATTCCTTGGCTTGTTGTCCTATTGATAATAGCCAGCCAGCTTGCCTGATGTCCACCAAATAGACTCAAATACTTCATAGAGAGTTTAAAGTTAATAATTTGAAGATACATTCCCAAATTCCACTACTTTTTAAATAATATGTGATTGTTCTATACAATTTATTAATTTTATTACATTACATGATTTCATCTTTGGATATTTTAAGAACATAAGACATACAATTTCCCTCATGTCACTTTACTATAATTTTTATTCATTTATATAATTCTTTTTTTCTTTTTTTGTATTTCCTCTTCCTTATGACTTTTTAAGATTTATTTTTAATTGAAGTATAATTGACATACAGTATTATAGTAGTTTCAGCATACAGCATAGTCTTTTGACAACTATGTACATTACAAAATGCTCACCATACTAAGTGTGGTTACCATCTGCCACCATATAAATTTATTACAATATTTTTTACTATATTCCCTATGCTGTCCAGATTGTACTTCTTTTAACAATATATTATATATGTTAGTTCTATAATACACATACCTGAGGTATGTCCTCAATCAGAAATTCTTTCAACTCTGAACTTTAACAAATTTTCTTCTTCCTTAGATTATATTGATGTGGGGTGCCCCATAAGCAACATGGCTCTCTTTTCCAAAAAGGGTCTAATTTTATTTCATTTTTTTTTTCTGAAAGTAAGGTTTATTATTTTGGGTCAACTTGATAAATTGTCAGATTCAGTATTAGACAGTTGGGTAATGTATGTTTTATTTTGTTTTAATGTGCTGCATTTACTATACCCTTCTGTCCTGAACCGAGTGGCCTTTATATTATTAAAAATCTAATGAAAACAAAGTTCACAAAGAACCATTGTTAAAGAATACACTTATCATTTCATTTCTTTTCTATTAGGTGGACTTACAAGAGCCTGTTTTTATAGGTCTGAGCATGAATGACAAGCTGTTTGCTTTAGATTTATGTAGAATTTATAATAAAAATGAATAAAATTTATTTTAAAACAAAATCTAAATTAAGTGGATTCATAAACCACTGTAATAAAAAGTTGATTGAATCTGAACCTTGACAATTTCTCTATGAGGTACATTTGACATCTTTCTAGTAGATTTGATTTACAATGGCAAAATTTTAAATTAAGGTCAGGCAGGGGGGAAAATAATAGTGCTATTTTTGATACTTTTTGTTAGAAAACTCTTGATGTCTACATTGTATTCGTTCCAATTTAATTCAATGCATTTTTTATCAACAGAGTCGACAATCACAACTCATCCACACCCTCTGCTAGTTAAGAAATTTGGGGATATTTACTAGGTCTCACTCTTCTCTTTGAGTCTGGAGATTATTAGTGAACCATCTGAAACTTCACCTCACTCCTGTTATAGAGCGTGCACATCTGGCTTCTCTCTGGCCTTTGCCTCAATATACCTACCCATTTAGCCATTCCCTCTTCCATCTGTGACAGGAAAAGACCAGTTACTCTTCTTTTCTGAAGTTGATAACTCCGCAAGTCATTTTGTGTTCAGTCACATTTTCCTTCCTATGCTTTCTCTTTACCAGTGATTCTCTCCAAATGCTGGAGCATCTTAAATTCTCTCTTTCTGCATAAAGCTTACCCTCTACTTAACGTTGGCTCAGGTCAGTCTGGAACAAGAGCAGGATTTTGAACTATGCTACCCCCTCAAAACATACACCCATCCATTCCTTTCTCTTAATTCACGAATTTCTAACAAGATGTGCTCTCTCTTGCCATTGTATTTCCCTACTCATTGCAGTTGATCTTGCTGAAGCTGTTCACTCAAAGGGAACCAGTGGACCCCTATTTTCTTCTCAACCTACATCCAGTGTTACTTTTTTTTATTGTGCCTGGAACTGTAAACGATCTCTCTTTCTAGAAATGGCACCTCTTTGCCCTCTGTGTAAGAACACTGGTCTGGTCCCTCCATCTCTTCTACCAATTCAGCCTCTCCTTCATTGGCTGTGTGTCCTCTTCCATTCACTCACTAGGAACCTAACTCTAGGTTTTGTCTTTTTATACTTTACATATATTTTAAATGTACTTTATCAGAATTCTTACTATTATGGCCTTAAATTGTTCCGTTGCACAGATGGCTCTCTGCTGAATATGAGCAGCCTTAACATCATGGCATGAGTTCCAAAATCCATTGTCTCCTGAATATTACCCTCTCAATGTCACATCCTAATATTCACCTCTCTGTGACTAGAACCAAATTTATCATGCTTCTCCCCTATGCCAGTCCTCCTTTTGTCTACATAGCTTCCAGAATAAAATCCTTGGAGTCTACCTCGACTCCTATTTTACCTGCTCTGAAAAATCAATTAATAAATACAATCAATCTTTCCTTTGACATCTTTCCGTCCTTTCTTTTCAGACTCACTGTATCCTCTACAGTAAAACATTCCCCCTCAGTGTCTTTCATTGCTGGACCTTCTCCCTGAGATGTCTTCTTCATAAGAGCCCCTATTATGACCTGATCCATGTTCATCTTATACACTTCAAAGCTCTATTCACAAATGATCTTTTCTACAATATTTTTCTTAATCATGATAGTCAGAAGTGACAACCTTCTTTATAACACCTAATTGTAAAATATAAACTTCAATTACCAAATAGGAATATTTCCTTATATACATACAACAGTGTAGATTGATTACCTAGTGTCTTCACATACAATGCATCAGGTAACCCTTACTTGTTTGTATTAGCTATTTGTATGTACCTGTGGTCACCTCTCTTGTAAACCCACATGAAGACTGGTAGCTTCTAATTCACCCTACAGTACCACATAGTGTCTTCCACTAAGTAGGTGTCCTAAAAGATTAATCTGATGTGTGAATGAATTAAAAATGACTATGAGCCATGAACCTGGAAAAAAGGGCAGCATGAGGCTGGCTCTGTTCTTCCCTCCCCTTTACCCAGGCAGTTTCTGCTGCCCGTGACCAGTAGGGTTTTCTTGGTTTGTTTTGAATTCATAAATCAATTTTCACTCTTAAGGTTAATTAAAGAACTCTAAATTACAATTAAATATCAAGAGAAAGTAGGTACATGCGTGATGCTGAAAACATTTCTTTTTTAAAATTAAAAAATTATTTTTAATTATTTTACATTTTTATTTATTAATTTTTTCTTGAAGTATAGTTGGCTCACAATGTTACATGAGTGTCAGGTGCACTACATAGTCATTTGACAAGTTTATAGATTATGCTGTGCTCAGCACAAGGGTAGCTCCCCTCTGTCACCATGCAACACTATTACAACACCATCGACCATATTCCCTACTCCATGCCTTTCATCTTAGGACTCATTAATTCCATAACTGGAAGCCTGTATCTCCCACTTCACCCATTCCACCCATCCCTGCCATTCCACTCCCCTCCAGCAGTCATCAGTTTATTCTGTGAATTTATGGGTCTGTTTCTGCTTGAAAACACATTTCTAAGATAAGCTGAGATGAGAACAGCAATAGAGACGTCTGCTGGATGTTCTGCACTAGGTGAGCTCTCTTTAGGTTAGGAGGGGCACTGGGTAAGAAAGAAAGGAGAAAAATCTCATTCATTTCCCCTTATCTGCCCTTCTTCTGCTTCCTCCAAACATGCACAGTAGCCACTGGGGTTTGGAGGAGGAAAAAAAAGGAAAGTAAAAGAAACACAACATTGAGAGGGCATGGCTCTAGGAGACCTCAAAGACAAATTTTGACTGCTTCATGGCCACACTCTCATTGGGTCCTAAACACCTCAATTGTGTTCTTACAAACATTTGTTCTGCTTTAGCACTGTGAAGGTTTGTGCATATCATCTGTATGTGTCAGTTCCCCTGGCCTGGGGGACCAGGGAGAAGCAGGGAGAGGTAGGGAGCAAAGCCTGGAACACAGAGTTATGTAAGGCAAGGCTGCTCCCTGGGGAAATCACAGAAGGTCCAGGAAGGCTTTGGTGCTGAGCAGCCACTTGGTACACAAACATGTACACAAGAAATGGGTAGGAACTGATAAGTCTGATATCAGAAAGACCTCTTGTTGGACCCCACTCCCAGGACATCCGCTGGGAGACCCCATGAGTGTGGGGAGAACCTGTAAAAGCAGGTGGTGGGAGGATTCTCAAGATTAATGCATGTGACCATATCAATATTCCTAGGCTGGTGATCACATAGAGGAAGTCCAGAAAAAAGAAGAGAAGTTGTCAACTAGGAAATAAAAATTGACTAGAAGCCCCTGACCCAGGATGTCAAACCAAAAGAGCTTGACCAGAAGGGAAACAAAGAGCAAACAGAGCAGAGGAAGAATAGGGTTGAGCCTGGGGAAGGCAGCTACATTTTAACAAATGCTTTGTTTCTCTTTTTAGGGTTTGGTCAGTTGTATTTATTTTATGTTTTTATTGTATTGTATCGTATTATGTATTTATTGTATGTACCTTAGCTAAGACGTGTTCATAAGCCACAAAAACATATCAGATAATACTGTAATTTCGTTTCTTGTTAATCATTTTCTCTCTCTTTGTCCTCCTTTATATCTTTCCTTCACATTGCTCTTAAACTGACATCATCGTTTTCATTCTCACGAATTAGGCTTTTCCAAAAATCTTTCCTAGTGTTTGAGCTTGTTGCCACTCTTTCTTTCTCTTTCTTCATCCCTATTTCTGAACAAACTTGTCGGCCTCGATTTCTATTCAATCCACATTGTGGCCATTCTTAAAGGCAAAATGAAGTCTGATACAGGTACTCTTCAAGTCAGCATCCCAGATACTCCACTCTTGGTCACAGAATCTGTAAAGAAGTGAGAATGGATCCTGGTACTTCCACAATCACCAGGGCCCTGCCCTGAGAAACTCCACTTGGTCTTAGCCAAAGGCCAAGAAGCGATTGCCCTGAGAAACTCACATAGGTTCAATATTTGCTGCTTATTGGAACTGATGTAAATACCCATCCCTGGTGTTCTCTTGGTTTTTGTTTTCCCTTTTATTCACAGTGAAAGAGAGTCTGGCTGCCAATAGGTGTGATTCACAAAATATTTGCACAGCATAATTTATTTTTTTTCTAAACAAGAGGTGTGGCTAGAAAGATCCAAAGAGAACGTTACTTTCTCTCAGGTTCCGCTACCCTCATCATAATATTAATGGGTTCGATTCTACCCTTGAAGCCTAGTTCACTGGAAGAGACATGTCATTTAGGGTGCATGAGGCGTATTTCCCTTCATTCTTTTTTTTTTTTTAATTCATAAAAAGGTCCAGCTTTCCCTTGATGCATAGTTTTAAAAAAAAAATCAGGGATGCCTGGGTGGCTCAGCTGTTTAGCTCCTGCCTTCGGGTTAGGGCATAATCCTGGAGTCCCGGCTAAGACCACATTGGGCTCCCTGAGTGGAGCCTGCCTCTCTCTCTTCCTGTGTCTCTGCCTCTCTCTCTCTCTCTCTTTCTCTCTGTCTCTCATAACTAAATAAATAAAATCTTTAAAAAAAAGAAAATCACCATGCCCTTGAACTTTCTCCCCTGGGAGGTGCCAAAAGAAAATCCTAAAATATGTCCTTTGGCAAAGAAGTACTCTTATTCCCATGGAAGAGAAAAAAGCAAAATAAGAAATCTGGATTATTGGTCATCTGAGAGCTGTATGGGTCTCCCAAAAGACTCTGTAGAAAATACATGCTTCCTGTAATCCAGGGGTGACCACTGTTAAACTGGCCAAGTCAGCAAAGAGGGGAAAGTCAATTTCATATGGGAGCCCTGTCCATAAAATAAACTTGGCTTTGCTTTCATTGTGTGTTGTCCAGCTGTTGCCTTTATGTACAAGTCGGGTACATCCCACCTCCAGGGGAGCAGCCACTGCCTCTAGGCCATGGGCCAGGGGTAATTTTCAGCAGCAAAGGAATGGGGGCAGCATGGGCTTGGAAGGAACTGCCATAGTGAATGAAGTGAGAAGATTGGCCAAAGTCAGGGGAAAGCAGCAAGCCAAGGCTGTGTTGGGGTCAATTCCTGTGGATCTGTAAATCTCCTTCATGGATCGTTAGTTCTGAAAGGAGTCTCTGGAGGTCATTCAGCATATCCCTCTTCTTCCCCTGGGTCACTTCAACACATGCTTTTCCTTCCGGGTCTGATAGACTTTCAAGAAAGAACATGATTTTGCCTTCTCGAGCTCTCTTTTTTATCTCCTGAATCTTCCATTTAATTTTTCTTGAGTACTGATACACTCTACTAATCAGGTCAATAAGCCAAAACTTCCAGGGAATAAAATCATCCTCTTTGGTTATTGCACAGGCCATGGTACTATGTTAAACATCCAGCCAGCTGTCTCAGAAATATTCAGAAGAGCCAGAGGGTGTGCACAAAGCTGTGTAATCCATTTACCACTCCTGGGAAAGCAACCTGTAGTCATGAATTTATTCGGCAACTATTGATCGAGGTCCTGCTATATGCCAGGCCCTTCCTAGGTACTGCCTCTAAAGGCTGGGAATGAAAAACAGACAACAACTCTGACTTTGTGGAGTTCATATATCCTGCTGAATGGAGAGAAAACACCATCTCTAAAAATAAGAATGGTCTCTCCTGTGAGCATCTCAGCTATTGTTGGCTGCTACTGTATAGGAATTACTTCATTTTAGTTCCACGTTTATTTAGTAGATAACCTTTTTTTAAAAAAAAAAAAAGAGATTTATTTGTTTATTTTAGAGAGAGAAAGTGCATGAATTGAGGGAAGGACACGGAGAGAGGGAGAGGGAGAGAAGCAGACTCCCCACAAGCATTGATCCCACAACACAGAGATCATCACCTGGGCTGAGATCAAGAGTCAGATGCTTAACTGACTGAGCCACCCAGATGCCCCAGTAGATAACATTTTATAAATGAAAAAAAAAAAAAAAAACGACCTGGTGTTTAAATAGTGACTTATACAAGGCTGTACAAAGGTGAAAAGAGGTCTACCTGGCTCATTAGCGCTACACTGCATACATGAGCATCACCGGCCTACAGAATCACCCAGTTTTGATCCTTAGTCCCGAGTAACCCTTCTAAGAATAATTGTAATTTTATACAGCACAGCATTGACTGAAAATCAACTGTGTGTTAGGAGCTAACCTAGGGATTGAAAAGGCAGTAAGGTGTGTCCCCTGGCTTCACAAAACTTGTATTACAAGAAGAGACATGGGCAGTATGGTGGGGTAGATGCCATGAGAGAGGTGTGAATAGATGCTAAGGAAGCACAAAATGGGGGCAACTGAGCCCATTCTATGATAATCAAGGAGAGTTCCCCAAACATGGCAAAAAAGAAAAGCATGTGTGTGTGTTGGGGTGGGGGGTTAGAGCGATGGTAACAAAGCACGACAGTCAAATGGTGACAGTGGGAGATGCCAGGAACAGCCCAGAGCCCTGGAATAATACGACATGCCTGAGGAACTTCAAGTGGCATTTTTTAAACCTAGACTAGGAAAAGCCCCCCCATATCCCTTTTTTACTCTTCTTAATGTTTTTATCCAAATCTCTCACTGGATAGGTTTGTTTTGCTTCAGTCTCTAAAATGCCATCGAAGAAAATTGTGACATGATTTGAGAACACCCTGACCTCCGTTCTGTTCAGGCAACAATTGGAATTTCATTGGAGAAAAATAGAGTTGATTATTTCGTTATCCAGCGATGCCTTTGATGTCACTGCATGACCCCCAAGGCCAGAGTGATATTCCATTGTATACCAAAAGGGAATAGTTTTCCGTAGCAGAATTTTTATGTGTAAACTGCCATTCCTTCAAGATAATTTGTGCAGATAGAGGCAGCTTCTACATGCTGCTGTGGAGGAATTAAAAGAGGTGTCTATTTTTTAAGTGATTATTTTGGAGCACCAGATGCTGATGTTTTCTGTTCAAATTGATGAAGCCACAGGCTGAGATCCACAGGCCTGCTCTGCCACACTGTATATGTTTTCAATCAGTTCTACAAGGTTGTTATTTTTTTTTCAATGTCAAAACTTAACCCACATACGGTCTCACGAGGCATGGAGATGCCTAAGCCACAATGCTGGGTTGTACGACCTAATATCCGTGTAATGATGGGATTGGCTGCAGGGCACATTTGGAAATAATCTTCAGCCTTTGGGATTGAGACCGAGGGCAGGAAATAATAAAACTGTGTGAAGCTACACGGCCTCCTCCTTCTGCTCCCAGCATTCTGCATTTTGAGTAGGGAATATCGACATTCCTCCAGACTCTAGAAAACATTAAGACTTGCCGAAAGATAGCAAAGTGTAGAGCTGCGCAGAGCAAGTGAGCACCTTGGAGAATGGAGTAGAGCCAAGAGAAGGGCATTTGGCAACAGTAAAACAGGGAAAGACAGGCTGCAACTGAAATGCAGATGTTGGAGGTCTCCAAACATCTCATCAAACAAATAGACAAAGGGAAATGCTTTTCTAAGTAGCATGCACTTAACCCAGGGAACTCGATGACACATGAATTTTATTGAGCCAAGGAACTCTGTAACGTTTGTCAAAGGGCTGGACACTGTGATGAATATGAATAACATCTGTAGCTCTGCTAAGTGGGGTGAAAGGGATGAGCTTGACCTATCTTCTGGCATTGACTGCAGAAACTGATTCCTGGCAGGGCCTTTTCAAGAGGGTGAAGAGCCCAGTGGGTCAAAGGCCATTTTCTGAAGTATTTGGTCATCCTGCTCTGAAATATCACAACAAACCATAGGTAGAAAAGAATGAGATCAAGAGCCTTATTCAGACTCTACTGTGTCTACCTAAGGCCTTCAAGGTCTCCCTGATATATGTGTTAGTGCAGGTTCTGTAATATCATAGCCATTGATTGATACTGTTATATAGTATTTACCAATTTCTTCTGGTTAACACTTTCAGACAGAGTATCTTTGACAGCAGTTGGTTTAGAGAAGACATATGTAATAGATCGACTTATGTGCAGATATATTTTCTCTCAAGGCCTTTTCACTTGTGGGTCTCCAGCTGTTGAAAGTATTTACCATTAGCAAACTGTTGGGATGAGAAAGTTCCTTCTGACCCAGAAGTACAAGTGGCATAGAAGAAAGGAAAGGGAATAATAGAGAAGAGAGGGCAAAAGAGTAGTCAAAGGTATAGAGTCAAAGAGAAGTCCCTCTCTATGGAGTATCACTAAGCCACTTGGGTGGAGACCAATCTAATTACTGGCCCTATGTTAAAATAGCAGGGTCTTCATCAAAAAAGCTACTTGTTTACATCTGATAATAACCAGTTGCTTCACAGAGAATGCCCATATTGGTCACTTTATCCCCAGCTTATCTACGTCATTGATGGTTAAAGTTGTTGCAAAGTAGAAACACATCAAAAAGTTGTTGCTAAGTCTAGCAAAACAGTAAGCACGCTTCTACTTCCTCTTTTATCCCCAAAGTCGTTCTGAGGCTTTTAAAACAACATAGAAGATGGTTTTGATGTACTAAAATGAATGAATTTCTCATGTAGATGGCAAAGAGTCACCTCCAAATTCCACTTGGGTAGAGCTTTGTTGAAGTTTTCAGGGGTTTGTCATTTTTACTTCTAATTTTACTTGGGTAGAAAGCTGTAGGTATCAGTACATTATAATCCTAATGTTACTAATATTTCTCCATTAATATTAATATAGCTTCTAAAAGCTACAACTGTTTCACTTTATAGAGGAAGTATGGTGGAGGAAAGTGCTTGAGGTCTGAGGCTGAAGACTGGTGCTCTCATTTCTATCTTGTTTGACTTATCCCAATTTCTTATTCTCTTTTATCCTCAGTCTTTTCTCTTGTAAATTGGGAATTATAACATCCACAGGGTTGTTTTGAGATATAAATAAAACAAAATATGTAAAGCATCTAGAATACAGTTGGCACTCTGTAAACTTTACTGCTTATTTATATGCTCCTTCCTTCAGGTGCCCTCCCAGGAAAATAACAGGTATACAGTCTTAGTCTAACCCCTATTGAACAGTAACCCTAGAGACAAATTTTCTTATCTATACCCACATGTTCATTGCCATCACCAATATCTCAGTTCAAGATTTATTCACCCAATGTTTGACCTACCACTCCCTAAATGGTTTTCCTTTTCCTGGTATATCAATCTTATAATTCATCTGCCTTTCTCAATAGTGAACTTTCTCAAACACAATATTTATCATGCCACTGTCTTTCTCAAAAACATTCAGTTATTCTTTATTTCATACAGTATCAAAGCTGAATGTTGATTTCTGACTTCAACCATGATGGAGTAATTGGTCCCAACTAACTCTTCCGGTTTAAACAATTAGAAAATGTGAATGCTTAGGTGGCTCGGTTGGTTAAGCATCTGACTCTTGATTTTGGTTTAGGTAATGATCTCAGGGTTGTGAGACTGAGCCCCATGTTGGGCTCCATGCTAGACGAGGAGCCTGCTTAAGATTCTCTCAATCTCCCTCTGCCCTCTACAATGTGCTGCCCCCCTCAAAGAACAAAACAAAACAAAAACAAAAAACCTAGAAAACTGGATCAAATATGAGAAACAACAGTTTTAAGAGATTGAGAAGCCATCAGCACAAGAATATATTGTCTAAGAGAAGTGAACAAAGAATATAAGCCTTTCTATTATCCCAGATTTCTTTCCTAAAGACATTTACTAGATCCTGGCCCAGAAGAGGGAACCCAAGCAGATCACTATGGGCTTTATGAGCTTAAGAAATAAGATCAGAGTTCAGAGAGGTTGTTGCAATGGGAGTTTGTAGAGCAGAGTACCAGTTAGGATGTAGCTAAGCAGAGACAGAGCCCCTGAAATCCATATGGAGGCCCTTCAATGTTTACTTGAATACCAAGCTTAAATGTCATGCACAGGATGAGACTCTATGAGTCCTGGCAAAGAACACCTACTAAAGAAAGAGAAGCTGTTGGAGAGTTGAGCAACTTCTAAAAGTGGCATGGTGTTGGGAAAGGTTTATGTTCTCAGAAACCACAGTAGAGGTACCTTGTTGGACACCAACAGTACCTGGTAGGAACCCCAGAAAGAGGGTGACTCAGAGTAGGGTAAACTATCTCTAGAGTAAAGGCTTTACTGGACACACCAAAACAAAGCTTGAACATATACAAAAGAAGGATAAGGTCTTCCCCAAGTAACTTAACTGCCTGCCAAAAGAAAATTAAATACTCTTTGAAGGAAGAAAATGGAATCCAAACTCTCAACAATGCAAAAATCACTATGTCTACACCTAATCAAACATTACTAGACATTTGAAGAAACGAGAAAATATAACCCATAAACAGGAGAAATATAATCCAATAGAAACAGAACAAGGTAAGAGAGAGAAATAAACAAAAACAAAAACTTTAAAACTAATTTTATCAATATGTTTAAGAGTTTAAAGGAAAGCATAAAATAATGAAGAGAAAATGGAAATAATAAAAGGATCTCCAGAATCAGAGTAGAAACCATTTGAAATTTAAAGATTCACTGTGTAGATATAAGAGTATAGTAGAGACTAAATGAAAAAGACCAGTGAATTTGTAGATAGGACAGAAGACGCTATTTAAACTTGGGGCACCTGGGTAGCTCAGTGAGTTAAGCATCTGACTCTTGATTTTGGCTCAGGTCATGATTTCAGAGTTGTGAGATCAAGCCCCATGTCAGGATCCATACTCAGCGGGGAGTCTACTTGAGATTCTCTCCATCTCCCTCTGCCCCTCCTCCCACTCATGCTCTCTGTCTCTCTGTCTCTCTCTGTCTCTAAATAAGTAAATAAAATATTTTTTTTTAAAAAGAGACCATCTAAACTAAAAAAGGAGATAACAAAGACTTAAAGGAAATGAATGGGCAGCAGTGACCCATGGAATAGTATCAAGCAGTCTATCATACAGTTTCAGAAACAGAGGTATGAAGGGAAAGATATTTGAAAAAAGAGTGGCAAGAAATTTCAAAATTTGATCAAAACAATAAACCAGAGATCCAAGAACATCAATGCACCCCAAGAGGATAAAAAACAGAGCAAACTACACCAAGGCATATCATAATCAAATGACAAGAAACAAATATTAAATGAAAAGAAAAAATTTAAAAGGTAGCTAGAGGGAAAACAACCTGCTATATTCTGAGTAAGGAGGACAAGAATGAACACATATTTTTTAGACTAACCAAAGCTGAGATAATTTGCAGCCAGTAGACACAGACTACAAGAAATGTTAAAGGATGGGTTTTGGGAGGAAGGAAACAGTCCCAGATAGAACTGAAATTTCCACAAAGAAATGAAGAATGCTAGATATGGCAAATGTAGATTAAATCGCATACTTTTTCGCTCATTTATTAATTAACTTTTTGTGGTGATGGAAATATTCTATATCTACACTATCCAATATGGTAGTCTTTAACACACTAAAATCATGAGTACTTGAAAGGTGGCCAGCATGACAAAAAATTGAACTAAGGAACTGAGCTACGTATGGCTAGTGGCTACTGTATTGGACAGCACAGCCTACAATAACCACTGAAAACAAGACAAAACAAATGCACACACACACACAAAAAAAATCTATGAGCTAATAAGCCAAAACAGGAGATAAAAGGGAATACCAAAAGTAATCAAGTAGTCCCAAAGGAGAGAAAATACAGAATAAAAAAGAGAACATAATCAGATAGGGTAAATAGAAAGTACATAAACCAATCGTGTTGACAATTATTTAAATATAAATGGATTAAACACTCCATTAAATGGCAGAGATTGTCAGCATCTAAAAAAATGAAAAATCAAGACCTGAGTTGGCTACATTATTTTGGAAAAAGTAGACATCAGAGCATGGAATATTGCCAGAGATAAGGAAGGACATTAAATAATAATAAAAGGGTCAATCAAGAAGACATGTAGAACACCGCACACAAAACAGCAGAACATAACTTCTTATAAGAGCACATGGAACATTCACCAAGATAGACCATATGGTGTGCCATAAAATATGTCTCAATAAATTTAAAAGGATTGAAACCAGACTATGTTTTTTGACCACAATGGTATTAAATTAGAAATCAAAAACAGAAAGATATCTGGAAAATCCCTAGATATTTGGAAGTTAAACTGCATACTTCTAAATAACTGTAGGACAAAGAAGAAATCAGAAAGAAAACTGAAAAATATGTTAAACTGAATGAAAATTAGAATTCAAATATATTAATATTGATGGGATGATGTTAAAGCAGTGTTTAGAACAATGATTCTCAAACTTTTCCTTCTCAAGATCCCTTCACACTCTCAAAAACCATTGACAGTCATAACAAGTTTATGTACATTATATTTATCAATATTTGCCCCATAAGAAATTAAAACTGAGAATTTTAAAAGATACTTATTTATTTTGTAAAATAAAATAATAAATCTGTTGCCTACTAACGTAACTGAAATGCTTTTATAAAAACAACTATATCGGGACGCCTGGGTGGCTCAGTGGTTGAGCGTCTGCCTTCAGCTCAGGTCGTGATCCCGGGGTCATGGGATCGAGTCCCACATTGGGCTCCTTGCATGGAGCTTGCCTCTCCCTCTGCCTGTGTCTCTGCCCTTCTCTCTCTGTCTCTCATGAATAAATAAATAAAATCTTTAAAAAATATAAAAATTAAAAAAATAAAAACAACTATATCCTGGGGAACCTGGGTAGCTATTAAGTTAAGCATCTACCTTTGGCTCAGGTTATGATCCCAGGGTGCTGGCATCAAGCCCATGTCAAACTTGCCGGGTTCCTTACTCAGTAGGGAGTTTGCTTCTCCCTCTCCCTCTGCCCCTCCCCTCTACCCATGCTCTCTCTCTCTCAAATAAATAAATAAAATCTTTAAAAACAAAAACTATGTCTTCCAAAAATTGAGAATGGCATTATTTTACTTTCCACAAATTTCTTTAATCTCTTGCTTATTAGAAGTCACCAGTTCCCACATATGCTTCTACATTCAATCTGTTGCCATAGGTCATTTTAATTGAAATATACATTTAAAAAAAATACAGCACCACAAAGATTTGTAGTTAGAAAAGGAAGGACTATTTTTATAGTCTTTACAGATAACTGTGGATGTTTTTCTTTGATAGTATGCCAGAACTTGAACACTGGTAGTTCGAGCTTTTCTTACACTAGCTGCATTAAAATCCATTAACCTATTTTGCATTTTGAATGGATAATTTACCCATACATAATTTTGTTAAATTATACATTGGTCAGTTAGAAAATTTTGCTATATTGAATTAAGCAGCTGTTCTGAATGTTGATGTATCATATTATACATTATCAAAAATTCCATTTGTTAACATCACTACCAACATCACTACCAACAAGAGAGAAGTTTGAAGCCCACCATGGTGGATAAAATTTTCCAAAATTCTAATTTTCACTTGTGAATCTAAATGTTATCATTGGCAACAACAACAACAAAAAACAGCAGTTGCTTTCTCAGAGTTACACTTCCTCGCCGTTAATTTTTGTGATAATGACTTCCAATTATGCACATTTTTTGGTGGTTATTTTTTTCCCCAAGTGAAACTGGTGTTCTCTGAAAAAAGCAGCTAGTTCAACTTGCAACTCAAACAATCACACAAGTGCTTTGCCTTGAAACCACCACTGTATTTCAGGATGCAGTGGCAGTGTGTTTTGCATGCTTCCCATATCACCGCAAAGAATGTTAAAAAGACTTGAACTAAGCACTTAGAAACCAAGCAATCCAACTTCGAAAAGGAAAGAAGATTAAAACTGATATCTCACTAAAGAAGATATACAGATGGTAAATAAAGCCTATTAAAGATGTTCAGCATTATATAGCATCAGAGAAATGTAAATTAAAACAGCATGAGACACCACTGCCCACTATTAGGATGGTTGTCAATTATTGGCAAAGATGTGGAGCAACTAATGTGTGGTTTATTATTGATGGAGACGGAAAATGTTGCAGCTACTTTGGAAGACAGTTTGGCAGGGTTTTTTTTATTTAAGATTTTATTTATTTATTCATGAGACACAGAGAAAGAGAGAGGCAGAGACATAGGCATAGGGAGAAACAGGCTCCATGCAGGGAGCCCGATGTGGGACTCGATCCCAGGACTCTGGGATCATGCCCTGAGCCAATGATAGATGCTCAACCGCTGAGCCACCCAGGCATCCCAATTTGGCAGTTTCTTGCAAAGCTGAGCAGTTTTATTACACAGTCCAGCAATCACATTTCTAGGTACTTACCCAACTGATTTGCAAACTTATGTCTACACAAAAACCTGATTATAGATGTTTATTACTGACTTATTTATAGTCACCAAAATCCAGAAGCAACCAAGATATCTTTTGATGGGTGAATGAATAAGTAAACCTTGGGACACTGTATGATCAGCTCAATAGATACAGTAAAAATGTGTGATAAAATACAATACACACTCATGTTAAAAATCCCTTCAGCAAATTAGGAATAGAGGTAAAACCTGCATCTAACATTTAGTAGTGAAAGACTGACTTGCTCTTGATCTTAGATTGAAACTTTCAAAGATGTCTCTTCTCACCAACTTCACCTCAACATTGTACTGGAAGTCCTAGGACACGTTCTGCTCAAGAGTCTCAGTGATACTAAGTATTCATTGGGGAGCTTACTGTGAATTTGGGGTCTAGAAGCCATATAACTATTGTTCTTTGCCCTCACATGGCTTATAGTCTATATCTGGATTCCCTGGGAGATAGAATCTGAGATGTGGGCAGGAAGTTACCAGGGAGAGCCCTGGGAAACACACCTATGTGGGAGTGTAGGTGGGTGGGGGGTGGGGGTGACTGGGTGATGGGCACTGAGGGGGATACTTGATGGGATGAGCACTGGGTGTTATTCTATATGTTGGCAAATTGAACACCAATAAGAAAGAAAGAAAGAAAGAAAGAAGAAAGAAAGAAAGAAAGAAAGAAAGAAAGAAAGAAAGAAAGAAAGAAAGAAAGGAAAGAAAGAAAGAAAGAAAGAGTCAGAATGGGACAGAGAGGGAAGGTGAATTGACTTGAGTTGCAATACAGGCTTCAGCCAATTAGTAACGTTGGGAGCTCAGGAGCTGAAATGGCCACACAAGGTTGTTGCATATTGAGGCAAGAATGCCAGGGCTGCGTGCTTGCTAATCAATCAGTCTCTGGGGCAGGTTGTCTTCAGAAGGAACTCTGGCCTGGGGCGAGGCAAGCTTCTTCAGTCACAGGAAGTCCCAGAGAGGACTTGGTTGAGAGCTGAGGGATCCGCCAGTGCTGGGTAAGTGAGGGCTGCAGTCCTGGAGGAGGGATGCTGATGGCGCATGCCTACACATCACAGGCAGAGAATGATAGCAACCAGTGTGGTACCAAGTGGTTAGGGGTGTGGCTCATGTGGACTCTGTTTTGTAGGAATTCGGTTGCTGAGGAGCACTGAGGACATGATGGATTTTTGGTTATTCACCTTGTATCCTGTGACCTGGGTAAATTCACTTAGTAGTTATAGTAGTTTTTTGGAAATCCCTTGAGATTGTCTATGTGCATATCAATGCTTTCTTGAGATGAAGACCATTTTCTCTCTTCCAATATTGATACTTTTTACTTCTTTTTACTTGCACCATTCTCCTGAGCAGAATGTGTGTCCACTGAGTGTGCCCTGGGTCAGGAGTTATGCCAAAGGCAAGTGCTTGAGATACCATAGAGCTGGGTTCCCTTGATCTATGATCTCTGCCCCCCCAACACACACACAGGATGTACTGCCCCAGACAAATGTATGTGCTGCACCTTTGGCTAAGCTGTCTCTGAGCGGAGTTTATTTTTATAGGTCATAAGTGTCCCTTTAGAGCCAATGCAAAGCAAGGGCAGGTGGAGAGTATAGGAATTCAGCAGCCATTATAAAGTAGTTCACTTTACTCTTGCCAGTTCATTTTTTCTCTCCCACTGCATTATTAAACTAGTTGCTTTGTTCATGTTTTCATTGCACCAACACTTATATGTCTTTTACTTTTATGGGGACCTTGTGACATCAAGTAGATTGTAAGAATTTTGTAGGGTTTTTTTTTTTAGCATTCATTTATACACGCGCATGTTCATTTTTGGTTTCGAACCTAGTGGGCACTTCCTGAGTGCCATGTCTCTACATGTATTTTCCAAGCTGACTTGTGAAGCATGAATGTCACAGAAGCTTGGGGATTCTCCAGGGCCTCTTCAGGAGTGAACCTTACTCTGTATAACCAGAATGATGTGCCTGCTTCTTTCCTGGGAGTAGCCTGCTGTTTCTCTTCTCCTGAGTACCTACTGAAAACTGTGACTGTGGATTCCCAAGCAAACAGTAATAGCCTACTTAATGTCCCAAAGAAAAGCCTATTCCCACAGATGATAAAGGATTACCCTGGAAATGAAGAGACTGGAAAGTGCGACTTTTATCCATGGATTTGACCTATTATGATAGTTTTCATTTTTAAAATGGCTTTCTACTGGGGGACCTGGGTGGCTCAGTTGATTTAGGGATCCGACTCTTGATTTCAGCTCAGGTCAGGATCTAAGGGTCCTGGGATTGAGCCTCAGATGGACTCCACGCTCAACAGAGAGTGTGTTTGAGGATTTTCTCCCTCTCCCTCTGCCCCTCCCAGTGCTCACACACATGCGCTCTCTCTCTCTCTCTCTCAATCTTTAAAATCATCATAATAATAAATACAATAAAATGGCTTTCTGCTAATTCCACCTGTATACGTGGACAGAGAGGGAATGAAATAATAACCTAATAGCCAGAGGGAAAATGCATACCATTAAGCCCTTAGTACAAAATAGCATCTATTAAGTTAGAATACTCAATTGCTCCAGAGAACAGCAGAGAACACCATCATTAGCAACCAGATTCCACATGTCCCATGAGAAGTGGTCAGTTATCTGGGTGATCCTACCTCAGCTATGCCAAGAGGGACCACGCTGCGTCTTTGCGGTAGTTGCAAAATGAGGATTTTATTGATAAAGGCAATTCCTCAGTGGCATGAAACTAATGTAGGAAACAAGGCCAGAGCTCAGACAACATTAATGTCCATATAAGTCAGCAAGTAAGGGCTTTTCCAGCTGGAGAAGTCTTACATCATACTTGAAAAAGCAAAAAAGCAAAACAAACTCCTGGCAATTAAATTCACTTTTAATATAATAAAGAGATTTGCTGAGCTACTATTTACATTTCTGGCTAATTACTAATCATGCCACGGGTGTGACAAGACCATTTTAAAGCATTGTGCTTACATCAGCAGTGTGGCAAATTCTTCTGAGCATCACCATAGTCTTAACCTCTTAAAGGATATATAAAGTGAACTCTGTTTTCTTACATCAGGATTTATCCCCTTTTGACTGTCCCCAGAGTTACATCAGCCTCATTATTTGGGGGATTGGGCTCTCATAGAGCATAAAACAACCACTGCTTTGGAGATTAGACAAGCAGTTTTCTTGTGAACAATGGGAAAACGGCGGCAGATACTGGAAAATTCACCCAGTATGGGCTTTCACAAAGCTTTCCTTTCTTCTTGAAAATAACAACCTTCACCTCATTTTATACTTGAAGGTCATTTGCTAAAACATGGGATGTGGATTTAATGATCCAGTTTCTTAAAATAAACATGGGGTGCATAACAAATAACATCCCGTGTGCTTATGGAGGGAGAAAAAAATCTACAAACAGACACACAAAAGTAATGAAAATGTCACTGAAGGGATATAAACTGATTGTAAAGAAAAAATGCAAGTCCAAAATGTTCTATTACCTGACACACCTGGAATCAAAACCATCGTTTCTGTGGCGTGGTGGTCAAAGACGGCTTTCTTTCAAACTTTACACATAACACATAAAAGGGCTGGTTATGAAAAGGCCACAAGGCTGGAGCTGGGCATGATATCTGGTTATATAGCGCTCGGAAAGGTAAGTGTGTGGGCATCTACACTTACCTGCATCAAGACTTCCTCCTGTGACAGTAGTCATCCCTGTTCACCTAGGGTCTGGCAAGACTCAATGAGAACTTCCATGGCGTCCAAAACAACACAAGACAATCACGGTGGAAAAGCCAATCAGGATTGTCAACCCATCTCTTCACACAGAAGAAATTCCAAGGGAGCATTGTTGATAATGGATTATTGCCAGCAAGAGCTTTGCATCGTGACAGGGAAACCACAAACCATACCAGGTTCAAGTTCAGAATCTTGAAAGCTTATCTAAACTGCCCAACTTCGAGAACTTTCAGAATCTAGCTGGAAGACTTGCACGACGAGACTTTCTTGGTGATAAATTTTAGTTCTCCCTGCCTCCATTAGTGCCGAATTTATTGATTATACCATTGCTTCTTAGGGCTTGTCATTCTTCTCTTTAGATTCACAGGGCTGTGAGGCTTGCCTTCGAAACATTCATTGCAGTTCGCACTTACAGGCTGAGAGACATTGGTGTAGTCATTTGACAAACATCTGCCCCCAGGTAAAATCATAAGGTCGATGAGAGACAAGATCATAATTATTATCATTCCTCCTCATAATCCAACTCCCACAGAAATCCGAGGCAGAGAATGAGCTCTCAAGGGTGTTAGCTAAATAAATGGAAGTGAAAAGGATTTGTGTATGCAAGTTCATACACGTGTACACGCATACACACACACATACTCATGCAATATATATTTCAGAACCCAAAAGAGAAAACCAAGAGGACAACTTCCTCAGAAATTCACACCACATCTCATAAAACAAAATCCACAGACTCCTTATCTTCACAAAAGGGCATGATGAGCCTCTTTTCGAGAGCATGTTCCATGATAGCCAGAGGAGAGGGCTCTTGTGGAAAAAAAAACACATCAGTGCCATGTTTGGGCAAGTTCCCCTAGTGAGGATGAGCTGCTTCTTCCCTTTTTCTTTCTGCTTTGTGAATAAAAAAGCAAAAGATGATGAAAATATAAAATGAGAATTTATGAGAAAAAGAAAATGTTCTAATAAGACTACTTAAAAACTAAAATCCAATTTTATTCTCTTTCTGCATAGTCAACAAAATATTCAGCAAAGGACACTTTTCTCATAACAGCTGAACTTTGGATATGTGCAAGTGTGCATGTGCACAAAGTATATGTGATATTGATTGTAATATCAATCCTAATTCTCTGATACGAGGTCAGCTACAAAAGGTCCATTTAGGGCAAGTTTACTGCCATCAGCCCTCCAGACCCTAAATTAGAAAACAGGCTGCTAGGCTCCCTATGCCCTATCTTCTTTCATATGAGGACTGAGAAGGTTCGAGCTAATGTGGGGAGAATGGATTACCTGACCCTTTACCTTGTCCAGGTCTCTAGTTGTATGACTCACTTTCTCTTTCACTGCAAAGAAATGTTAAAGCTGACTTTTTCTTCAAATCACCCATCAAAATAGTTTTATTTGTTGGGGAGTATATGCATCTTAATTTTTCAAGTGGCTGCACATCTCACACTCTTTCTGTGTTGAGAGCTAGAGAATGAAGGAATGTGCTTTACCAGGCACTTTCTCATCAGCTTTTAAACCCAGGCTTTGGAGTCCTTCACACTCAACTTACCAGCAAACTTGTAAAATACTTGAACAAAAAGGGTTGGTTTGACATCTCAGAAGTCCAAGGAGCTTTCTCAGTAAAGCCTCATTTCTTAGAAATTGAAAAAGTTGCTTTTCCAATAGTAACATGCAATGGCTCCAGAAAAAAAAAAAAAAAAAGGTGTTATTACAGGAAAATTATTATTCACATTATTTATGACAACAGTGAGGGGAAACGAGAACTCGACTCTTAGAGGGATTGAGCTTGGCGAGAATCTTTGATTTTAAAAACATTCTGTTTTGGCAAATGCGACCTTTCGGTGTCAATTTTTATATTTCTGAGAAGTAAATCAAATCTTCCTAAAACAGTTAATCTCTCCTTCATTTAGAGAGATAAGCATGCAAGCTTTGCCCCTCTACTTCGGCCAGTTTTCTCAAGCAAGTAACACGCTGAGGGATACTAAAACGAAATGTTAATGCCCTTGAAACCTCTCATTTCTCTGTTTTGATAGACTAATAGAATGTTACACTAAGTAGAGGACTCTGAGATCTTTTACTTCAATCACCTCATTTTGATACCCAGAGATATGAAGTGACTTGTCCAAGATCACGTAGCAAGGAAATAGTGTGTATATTTCTAATCCAAGTCCCTTGCTCCTTCCATTAACATAAGTCACCCACTCCACTCCACCCCTCACACAGGTTTTCCATACAACTCACTTAATAGCCAGTTGCTACATAACAAATTAAACCAGACATGTAGGCAACCAAAATAAATACAATTGTTAAAGCATTTTGGTGTTCAAAGGGAAAAAAGTTCCAGGGACCAGAAGATGAACATGTATGGATAATTGATTTCCCAATAATGCGGGATAAATCTTATTTCTAAATCTTTTTTTGCTTATACATTTAATACTTGTGTTAGATATGTTTGTGAGCCTGCGTAGCCTTTCACTTTTGAGAACAGTGAAGAACTTGGTGTTAAGTAAACAGAATGGAATTCTACAAAGAAGTTTGGACATAGGAATAGAAAACACGGCGATAAAATGTTTATCTGTAATATTTTTGCATTCAGCTCTTCACCCATTCTTGTACTGTCTCACACCGGGATGACCACAGCAGCTTCTTGGTTAGTTCTCCTGAGTCTACTGTTTCATTTCTCGAATCTTTTCTGTGCACAACTGAACTCGATGATGTTACCAAAGTATCATTTTGATGTCACTCCTCTGATTAAATTAGAACACAACTTCTCAGTACTTGTACAATAAAATTAACTTCTTAGCTGAGAGCCGACATACCCTATGCCATAGCACTCTCCAGTCATATCTTCCAGCCCCTTCTACTCAATTTTCATTTGGTTCAAATCTAACAACCTGCCATTTCCTACGTGTACCTTGAGATTTGCTAATTCCATGCCTCCTTTGAGTGCACTTGCTTCTATCACGTCTGTCTGGCTCAAGTCTACTTACTCTTCAAGGATCTGTTTAAGAGTTACTTTTTTTGTTCTGGTTTCACAAATACAGAAAGCATAGTGGTGATTGCCAAGATGAGGGGCAGTGGGGAGTGGGCAAAATAGGTAAAGGGGGCCAAAAGGTATAAACTAATTTTTTTAAAAAAGAGTGTCACTTGAGTGGCTCAGTCAGTTAAGCTCAGGTCATGATCCCAGGGTCCTGGGATCGAGTCCTGCATCAGGCTCCCTGCTCAGGAAGGAGCCCTGCTTCTCCCTTTACTGCTTCTCCTGCTTGTGCGCATGTGCTCTCTCTCTCTCTCTCTCTCTGTCAAATAAATAAATAATTTTTTAATTAAAAAAGTTTTTTTTAAGAATGTCAAGGAGGAAAATGGAGAATAAATATGACTTCAATGTATTGAAAGAAAAGTGACTTTCTTTGATTACTACCTTCAGCAATACTCTCTGCCTCCCGAGACCTTACAGTTCTTTATTTACACCACTTGCGTGTTTTAAAGAGCTGAATCTGTTCCAGAAACTGTGATAAGAGCTTTCCATGGATTATGTCATCCCATTCTCTCAAATGGGGGAGAAGGGTACTATATTATTATTACTTGACAAAAGAGCAAACTGGCCTTCAAGAGGTTATTTGTCTAAGATCGCACAACCAGTAAATGGCAGAAATCATAGCAAGCCTAATTGCCTTTATGTCCAAATGTGTATATATCAAAATCATTGACTTCACTTCATATTCCTTGACGTTGCCACAGTCCAACACACCACTGTCTCTGACTGGGACTCTTGCCAGGATTCTCTACTCCCTGCTTCCTCTCCTGCCTCTTCATATTTCATTATCTACCCTTGTGCTTTCCAATACAGTAGTCACTAGTCACATGGAGCTATGAAGCATTTGAAATGTGGCTAGTGCATACTAGATTTTGAAGACTTAACACCAAAAAAAGTATGTAAGATATTTAATTGATAATTTTTCCGCGTTGTTTATTTTTCTGGCTTCATCAAGGTATAATTGACACATATAATTGCAATATATTTAAAGTGTACATTGTGGTGATTTGATACACAAACACCTTGTGGCACTGATGCCTTTTGCCATCTGGTTAATCAAGACGTCTACACCTCACAGACTTACTTGTTTATAGTTATTATTTTTTCATGAGAATGCATAAGTTCTACTCTATTAGCAGATTTCAACGATAAAATACAGAGTATCAACCATGATCACTGCGTTTGACAGTAGATCCTTGGACTCTACTCATCTTATAACTGAAAGTTTGGTCTGTTTACCAGTCTCTCCTACTTCCCTCCATTCCCAAGCCCCTGGGAATCACTTTTCTCATCTCTGTTTCTAAGAGTTTGACTTTTTAATTTTATTTTTTAGATTCCATATATAAGTTATAGCTATGAATTATTTGTCTTTCTCCTGCTAGCCCATTTCACTTTGCCCACAAAGGGACCTCCCTGAGGAACAAAGATAACAGGCCAAACCAGGTTCTTGATAATGTCATGGAACAACGGAATGACTCTAATCTTTGTCCAGTGTGATAACAAGTACTCTTCAGTGTTTGAATTAAGTACTGTTACTTGCAGACACAAGCACCTTAGCTCCCATAATACACCTACCTCTATTCCCTAATTAATTCTCATTCTCACTTTGTGACCTTAGCACTCTGGCCTCTGCCCTAGGCTCTCCATAGCTAGCTCCTTCTATGATTCTAGGAACTTTCCCTGATAGTCTCTCTGAGGTAGCCATAGCTTCCTAGCCATTCCTTATCTCATCTTGTTGTTTGTCTTGTCTTCAGAGATCTTACTAACATCTGATCTTGATTCTGTGATTACTTTTTAGCTTTCTCTCAATAAAATGTAAGCCCCATAATTTTCCAGGCACAGAGAAGATATTCAACAAATATATGCTGAACAAACAAACTGGAATATAAGTTAAAAAAACAAATATATCACTTTTGCAGAAGAATCACTCCTACTTTTTTCGTGGGCAAAACAAATAGTAGGTGGGTAAACAGTCTCTATTTGGATTTATTCATATAAAAATTTGTATTGGAACCATATAGAATATTTCGAGTCTTTAAGGTTTTTAGGCTAATCAGGGTATCATTCTTTTTAAAAAAAGATTTTATTTATTTATTTATTTACTTATTTATTTAGAGTGTGAGTGAAGGGAGGGGTAGAGGGAGAGTCTCTCTTGAGAGAATCACAAGCAGACTCTGTCCTAAGTGTGGATCCAATAAGGCTTAATTTCACATGACCCTGAGATCCTGACCTGAGCTGAAATCAAGAGTCAGATGCTTGACCGACTAATCCACCCAGGTGCCCCAGTCAGGGTATCATTTTTGTGAATTCCACCAAGAGTCAAGTTGCCTATTTAAGCTACATCCGTATGAAACCACTGACAAATAATTAGTTGGAAAAGTCAGTTAAACTGTATGCTTCTGTATTCGAAGAGTGGTCAAACAACATATTTGGATTCTTTCCTGTGTGTTCAGTAAATCTAATAGTTGCATCAGATACTTATTTATTTTTATTATTTTGTCATAGTATTGTTATATCCTATATTTGAAAACAAGGCAGCACAATACAACAGTACTATAGTAAAAGTATGATGAAGGTAGATATAAAGTCCTAAAATAACCCAGAAGAATTATCCATCAACTGGCTAAGAATGTGGCAAGGATTCACAGAAAGGTGATGGTGGAACCTTGTCTTACAGGATGAGTAAGTGACCATCTGTTAAACAAGGGGGAAGGAGGTCAGTTGGATCTCTATGTAAATGATTTCCAGTCAATTCATAATGATCAGCACACTTTTGTGCATGAAATTATATGATTAATATATATCTTTTAGATCTCAGTGATTTAGAATCTGTTACACTAATTCATTATGCCTGAGCTATTTGGCAATTGGATATACACTTTCTGCTTTTCTGGTAGAAGTGTTAATAAAGAGCAAACAACATAAGGGAAGGCATTGAACAAGAGGAATAAGAGAACCTGAGTTGCCTGGGACTTGAATAAACTGCCTTGGATCACCAGGAGTTGACCTGTTTCATTTGACTGTCAATGTCAATTAGTAACAGCTCTTCTTTGGATGCCTCCACAAAGTTTAGACCTGGGAACAGTGCCCAAACAGACCCCTCTTCTCCTTTCTTGACAGTGCTCCACAAAACCAAAATTCTTTCCATGTTTAGTCATAAAAAAAATTTATCAAACAAGTCAGAAGCACAAATGTTGCCATGGTAAATGGGAATCATGGGCAGCATCTTCCAGAACAGCGGTGAAATTTTGACTTAAAATTTTCTTCCTATTCTTAGAAAATTGCTATCTTTGTCTTGATAGTATCTCTGAAAGCCTCAACTTTGATCTGATGAAGCCATAAACTTTTAGCCAATATGGCTAAGACCACTCATGATGATAACTTTAGACTTCGGTATCTGGAGATTGGGCGTGTGTGCAATAGATTCTTAAAAATCAAGATGATTGACTAAACTTTAAAATTTAATCTAGATTTTTAATTTTGTGCATATAGCTTTCTCTAAATTCTGGTTGGTTATTCCTCCAACTGAAAAGGCCTCATCTAGATATTTTGGCCTCAGGGTGGGTCCATATCATGTTGCTATAGTGGGAGTGACCTATCTAACAATATAATCCATTTCTCTTTCACTCATGTTCTGTCTAATAAAGGTCATAACTGTGAAACTCACTACGCTGCCAGCAAGAAAAAAAGAAACCTTACCAAAAAAAAAAAATTGTAAATGATAATGAATATTTAAGTGTCCATCTGGTGTTATAGTTTGAGAAAAAATAAGTCTGATACTAAAAAGGAGTTAAAAATATAACAAAATTCCATGGTAACAGAGAAAAGGGATGGTTGTAAAGAAATTCGAAAGATTCTCCATAAATATCAACTTGTATTAATTACTTTTCATGAAGAGTAGTAAACAACTCTGAAATCTAAGTGACTTACAGCTACAAAAGCGTATTTCTTGCTCATGTGACTTGTCATCCATGAACCAGTTTCTGCTTTGTATGTCTTCATTCTAGGATCTGGGTTAAAGGAGTGATGCCATCTAGTACATTACATTCTCATGACAGAGAAAAGATAATGATGGTAAAACCACAATACTCTATAGCTTCAGCTGGGAGCTAGTACATATTACCTCTGCTCATACCCTGTTGGCCATACCAAGTCATATGGCCAAGCTTGGTATCATTGGGGCATGAAGTATAATCTCATCATGGAAAGCAGACCAGGGAAGAAATCTGCATGGATGGGTCTCATGAACAAGGGAGGAGAGGTAGAATATAGTTGGGACCAATAATACACTCCATTGCACAGCTCTTTCAGTTAAAGAGGAGGGAAGTAACTGTCCTTTGTGAACATCTTTACATCCAGAAAATGGGGGGAAAACAACTTCTTAACTCGGTGACAACTTTGGTAATGTGTATATGGGAAAACAACTTCTTTAAATTCAGTTCATTTTTTGAAGTTAAATGCATTATAAGGTTGAAACACAAGATAATTGGTTTCACTGAACTTTTCACTTTTAGCCATTGAACAAGTTGGCACTGGGCTTGAGTATGTAAGTCATGCTGATTCTGAGAGCCTAATTCCATGAAAAAGAATGCTAAGTGTCATATTTAATTATACTTCCTTCTAGGGTTCTGAATCTGAAGAACTTTTGAAATATAATATTTGGGGGAGCCTATTATTTTACTTATTTAAAAATATTTGTCTGAGAAGGGCATAGACTTCACCAGACTGACAAAGATGGACAAAAACAGTTAAGATCCTCTACTTGATCTATGACTTTATGTTTTTTCTTCTTTCATTTCCTTTTTGGATTTACTCTCTCTTATTAAATTATAAGATGAAATATGAACTATATCTTTCTTCTTTTCCTATATCCTTCTTTTTCTAGGTCAGTTAACATCCCTTTGGCAGTAAATAATAAAAACATAAAAGCCTATCTGTCTTGGACAATAAAGCATATTCTTCATCTCACCTAGCATTTAGTGCTAAGATGGAATGACCCTAGGACTACATAATTCAGTGCTCAAAGATAATACCAAGGATGCAGGTTCTTTCCATCTTTTTGTTCTGGAATCCTCAGCCCGTCAACTTTGTTCTTTGGCAGTTACAAATATCAAAACCAGGCACTAAAATGTATAAAGATGGTTTCATACTTTTATCATTTTTACTTTAACTTAGAAATAAAGGAAACCAGGTGGCTCAGTTGGTTAAGCTTTTGCCTTTGGCTCAGGTCATGATCCCAGGGTCATGTGATTGTTGCGCTCCCTACTCAGTAGGAAATCTACTTCTCCCTCTCCCTCTGACCCTCCCCTCTGCTCATGTGCTTGCTTGCTCTCCTTCTCTCTCTCTCTCTCTCAAATAAATACATAAAATATATTTTTAAAAAGAAGTAAAGGAAATCTTTCCTGGATACCCTCCAGAATACTATCCCTGTGTCTCCTTGGCCATAGTTATATCCCTGACCTATACCCATATTGAGATAAATTATTGCTGGTTTATCCAATTTAGCTTTACTCCTTGACCTGGAGAGAGTCATTCATCATGAGTCTAATGGGAGAGGGGTAGATTCCCAAGTACAACATGGGGCGGGGGTGGAGGATTGGAGGGCTTTGTCAGCAAGAGAAAATGGGATTAAGGTTCCTGGCTGAACCACCATGTCTGCTGTGGTCCCAAAGACAAGATGCTCAATCATTCCAAATAAAGAGTAGAATTAAGGCAATCATGCATATAATTCAAACCATAACAATCTTGAAGTGTCTGTGTCATTAAAGTAGAAACGGAGTTTGGGTAGCAGTGACTATAATGACCTGGTGAACCACTTCATTTTACTACCACAAACCTGGTATCATACAAATATATTTCCAAGCAAGAATGGAAAGTGTACTCCTTCTATATTTCTTGATATTCCACTTAGGTCCCAAAAGAATTTGAGCAGGCTCCTTTAACTTTGAACAAGGGTGGGCAGACAAATCTCCTTAGTAATGAAACTAAATAAAATCAGACAATATTGACAATATTTTTTAAACATTCTTTTTGTTACTTTCATGTAACCTTCCCAAATAACAGATTTAGATACATGTGAAACAGAGACAATAAAAAAGACTACTTAAGACTTATGAATTGTCACATCAGCATTCTGGCTTCTTGTGGATAAAATGAAAAATAAATAAATAAAGGTAGATTTTTACTAACATTTTTTATTCCAGTTGTATAAAATGTTTCAAATCTTGTATGTGAATGTTAGTACATCAAGACCCGTGTACAGTACAAACTTGAATATTTGAATTGATTGGGACCAGACTGAATTTTGATTTGCTCAATTTAGTACAATACGTCCCTGGTCATATGCAACATTCACTGCATCTTGCAATATGCTAAGGATACAAACCCAATCAAGCCAAGACATATGAAGAAAACAAATGTATCCCCATATATAAAGTGCCAGACTGCAGTAAGTACTATACCGGAGGTAATTTAGAAAGTGTTTCTGGAGTGCTCAAGAAAGAGTGATTGCTTGGACTGAGGAAGAATGGTGCAATGTGAACTGCTCCAGAAAGATACTGAATGTGTCCTTGAAGAAAAAGCAAACTATTGCCTGGCAGAAAAAAAGTAGGGTATTTCATGCCCAGCAAGGGCATAAGCAATGGTAAGTGTGGTGCTGTTGCAGCTATGACTCAGTGAGTCAGTCCTGGGGTGAGTCACATTCGGAGGAGCATGCTAAGAGAAGCAATTTCATCTTAACTTACAGCTCTAAAGAGCATTAGAGGAGCTCTAAGTGCTTGTCCCTAGCAACACTTGTCAAGACCTGCCAGATTGCCCAGTTCTTCATTCAGCTCCCTACTACTTGAGGAGGCTCCCATTCTCCTATCTGAAAAGAATTCTTTCTCTCCCACACATCCCACCCCACTCACACTGTTCCCTTTCCTTGAAACATCCTGTCTCACTTCAAGCCCTATAAATGCTGACCCTCTTTAACTCTTGTTCCTTCTCTCCTGACACCTGATTCAGGTGACTTGGACCTTTCTCTTCATCCCCCTTTCCTCCATCCACTTTGATGCACTTGTTTATTGCCCTATTTCCCAATTCTGCACTCTAAACATTCAGAAACAGAATAATTCTCCAAAATTGGGGGAAGGAAATATTAAGTTTCTTATCTGCAGGAAGTCTGCGGACTCTCACGAATTCAACCCTTTTGTCTCATCACATAAGGAAGCCTAAAAATACCAAGCACCACCAAGCAGTACAGGAGAGGGAAACCTGGAAATGAGATTTGGAAATTGCTTTGGGACCAAATTGTGAAGAGCCTTGAGCTGGCACCACACTTCTGAGAAAGTGAACAGCCTCTTAGATCTGTGTTATATAGGACTTCTTCACTAATGAAGGATGTCCTTGCTAACTTTTCCAAGCATCCTAAATAAAGGGCCAAAAAATTAGGATTCAACTAAGATAATTGTCCACTCTAACTTCCTGGCCTCTCTCTCAGGCTTGTATTAATGAGAAGAAGTATAGAAGGCAATTCCTTCCCATACAATCATACTTTCATAATGCAGAAGTAATAGCATGGTCAATTAATGGTTCTATCCGTTCGTGACTCTACCACCCTAGGAAGATTAGTTAATGTCTCTGGACCTTAAATACATACTGCAAAACGTTTAGAATAGCTATGGTCAGAAAGGTATTGGTCAACTAATATGTGTTTCCTTACTTCTGCCTTTCTTGCAGCACTGAACTGCAGGTAAGCTTTACCTTGCACCACAACACAAGAGCACCAAAAAAAGGGCAGGGTTCATGAACCCTACTGTTTGTCTCCTTACCATGTTTTGGTCTCCACCAAGCACTTATCTTTGGTGTCCCTTAAGAAAGAGTAACCTTAAAAAAAAAAAAAAAAGAGTAACCTTCCTCCAACAGTATGGAAATCTTCACATGGAATGGAGGACTGTCCTTCTAGAGGCATGAGGGATATAAATTTCTACTGCTTTTCCTGAGAACGAAACAAAGTCATTGACTAATGAAAAACATTCTATCAGTAATTTTTTGTGCCTTTGGATGAATACTATTTAATTCACAAAGAATGCCTCAATAATAATAATAAATAATTTTAATATACTCTCATTTTCTCAGATTTCTCCACCTCTCTGTCTGAAGCCAACTATCTGGTCTTCCCATCAATACTCCTTTTCTTTGAATACCACTACACATGGTTCCTTAGTTCCAGTCTCTGAGGATCCAAATTTGTGTTAATAAATTAGTAGGAAATAATAACTTAGTACTACCCCACCTACTAGCACAACTGCCTTTCCAATCAAAACTTCTGAAGACGCAATACCTGTTTTATCCCAAAGGACTACTCTCCTGACCAAATCTCAGACAACACAATGCGTGAAATGATAAGAGCAATCATTTCATTATCAAAGATTCTCGGGCAGGGAACCTTTGTAATCATATTTATATGAGAAACACTTCCTATTCAGAGTCTGTCCTTATTTGAGGATTTTTAGAAACATAAAATATTAGAAGCAGAGGAGAACTTAGAAATCTTGTCCAACCTCCTCACATTCCAACTAAGAAAACCTAGATCCCCAGGTGAAGCCATTGGGATGTCAACAGAAAGCTCTTAGCTTTTTTGACCATTAGCAGGATTCTTCATCTTTGGTCTTGAATATGAACTCTCAATTCTGAGATATCCAGTGGTTGCATAGTAAATGCCCTTTGATGAAGCTTGCAAATACAAAATAGCACAAATTATTTCTACCCATTTTTTTTTTCAGAAAAATAATTAGCTCTACCATTCACAGACTGGTCACTGAGAATTTGCAAACAGTGCCCTTGCTTGTCCTAAAGGCAAAAGTCACTAGACAATTTATGTCATGCAAATATTTACACTGGCTATGCTTTGGGTTAGTCTGCTGTTTAACCATCAGGCATTCTTATGGCTGAAAAAAATGAGTCATTCTGATATAACAGTTGGTATTGGTAAACATTAGTGTGTGTGCACAGACATCACTGAACATGGATATGAAAACAGGGTATGTGCCAGCGTATCCACAATAAATTAAATGGTAGGGTGCAAGACTTTGAGAGCTTACCTGCACTCCAGGTAGGACATTTAAGAAACAACAGGAAATCTCCCTCATCACTCCACTGGGAAGTAAAGATAAGTTACAGTAGCTGACAGCATCTTGAGTTGTGAGGACTTGGTTTCACCCCGTAGTGGGAATTACATGAATTCCACCGGAGGAGAAACCTGGCTCCTGCTTGCTGAGTTATTTTAGCACTCTCAGAAGGAGTCTCCTGGTCTCTCTTGCTGTTAATTATGTACACTGTGCAGCAGCTTAATCTAATTATGACTCTCTAGTGATTGCATGATAAGACATTACTGGGTCCACCTTTTCAGTCCCCTTTTACGTAGGCTTCTCTGCCTCAACTCTCCCTCAGAAGTTACACTCAGAAAGCTTAGTAACAATTGGAATCTAACTACATTCTAACATAACACTTACATTCATGCTTCTGTTCACACTGTAAAAGGTAATCTTTGAATGGTTTAAGCATCTGGATTCTATTATGGCAAAGTATAGCACTTAAAATGGAAGAGACTTTTTACATTTGCGTGGAATTCAGGCAGCTGCCTGAGCCACCCTTGGGCCTAGTTGTTTCAAAGAGATTTGCAACAGGCTTAAGTCAGAAATGATAAAATTGTCAAAAAACTCTGGAATTCCTTTTGGAAGGCAGCTAAAAAAATAAAACCAAACCAAACCTCCGAAAGGAAAAAGGAAGAGATTTCTGCCTGCAAATTTTTAATAATGCAGTTTATTGGGTCAAATACTGAAACTCCAATAGTGGCTGCTGTGCGTATCCAAAAAAAGTTTCCACTTTCTTTCCTCTCAAATATAACATTGGTTTTACAGTCCTGCAGATTACAAATCACGAGTTGGGGGCTTTTGGTGTTTTTTGTTTTGTTTTGTTTTTCAGTTGGGTTTGTTTTTTTTTTTTTTTTTTTTTGGTAGGAATATTAGATTTTTCTTCCATTTGTCCTATTTTATTTAAATAGTCCAAACCTCTGTGGTTTGGTCATTAAAATCCAGTTGGCAGAGAAAGGCTGAATCTTTATGTTTTCCAGCTGCGCTCCTACCAGCTACACACAAGCATTATTAGCCATATGACCATGTTTATATCAGCCACGAGTGAGAGTTTCTCATGACCCATCCAACAGAACACAGAAATGTGGGATGCCTAAGGCTTATGGTCTCTCTGCACAAAGAGAAGGCAAAAACTTCCAAAGAATGATATTGACTCAACTGAGAAGTAACTCCTCAAGGTAAGTGATGCTGACCTTATCTCTGATGTGCAACCCTCTAATTTAGACAAGGCAAGGCACGGATAATACACTATCAACAAATAAAATTTAAAAGGTTGAGTGAAAAAGAAGCAGAACAACAACAAAAATAACAATAGTAACAACAACAACAATAACAACAAACCACTCAAGTCACAGCAGTGGGAAGGATAGGAGAAAAGATTTTGGTTCATGTAGTAGATAGGCTTTCAGAAAAGTACTTTTGACCCAAAAATATTCTTTACAGAAATTAAAAAATCCATCCTAAAATTCATAAGGAAAATCAAGAGATCCTGAATAGCCTAAACAATTTTTAAAAAGAAGAACCGAATTGGAGGTCTCACACTTCCTGATTTCAAAACTTGCTATAAACTAAAATAAGAAAAAAACAATGTGGTATTGGCATAAAGACAGCCATATGGATCAATGGAATTGAACACAGAGCCCAGAAATAAATCCTCACATATATGGTCAAATGATTTTTGACAAAGATGCCAAGACAGTCTTGACATTCAATGAGAAAATGAGTCTTTTCAACAAATTGTGTGGGAAAACTAGATTATCCACTTGCAAAAGAATAAAGTTGGACCCTTACCATAAACTACATACAAAAATTAACTCAAAGTAGATCAAAGACCTAAGAGCACAACCTATAAATTCTTGCAACGAAATATAAGGAGAAAGCTTTATGATACTGGATTTGCAATTATTTCTTGGATATGACACCAAAAGTTCAAGCTACAAAAGAAAAATAAATAAATTGGACTACATCAAAATTAAGACCTTCTGTGCATCAATGGAGACTATCCACAGAATGAAAGGGCAACCCTCAGAATAGGACAAAATATTTGCAAGTCATATATATGATAACGGGCTATTATCCAGAATATATACTGGGGGGGATGGGGTGACTGGGTGACAGGCACTGAGGGGGGCACTTGGCAGGATGAACACTGGGTTTATACTATATGTTGGCAAATCGAACTTCAATAAAAAATATATATTATTAAAAAATACAATAAAAAGAATATATAAAAAACTTCACGGCTCAACAACAATAACAACTCAGGTAAAAAATGGACAAAGGACTCGAATAAACATTTGCCCAAAAAAAGATAAACAAATGACCAATAAACATAGGAAAAGGTACTCAACATTACTGATCATTAGGAAAATGCATTCCAAAACCATAATAATACACCACTTCATACCCACTAGGATGACGAATTGTCATGGTAGAAGCAATCAAAATGTTCATCAGTAGGTGAAAGGATAGGCAAAATGGGGTACTTATAAGATGATGGAATATTATTCAACCTAAAAATGGGAGGCACTTCTATCATATTTTATGACACGGATGAAACTTAAGGATGTTATGCTAAATGAAATGAGCCAGTCATAAAAGGAAAAATACTATATAAATCTACTTACATGAAGTGCCTAGAGTAGTCAATTCATAGAAGCAAAAAGTAGGGATGATGGTTGCCAGGGTTCATGAGTAGGGAGTTCCAGGCTTGAAGGAAGAAGAAAGTTATGAAAATTGATAGTTGGTGGTGATATCTGCACAAAAACGTGAACATACTTAATGTCACTGAAATGTACATTTAAATATAGTTAAAATGGCAGATTTTATACTGTTGTGTATCACAATAAGAATGTATATTTGCACGACTTTAAATTCCCTCCAGATATTCCCAACTTAATAGAAAAGACAGTTTCCTAGCCCAATAAAAGCTGGAGGCTGCCCCTTCTTTCATTCAGGATATAGCTGATCCTATAAAACAGATACTTCCCTGAGATATTCATTGTAAATTGATTTCTTGTAAGTCATATTTTATAGTAGTGGTCTTTTTATTTTAAAAAAACACGCAAAGTAAAAATTTTAATGGCCCAAATCATCACCTCTTAATCTCCATTACAGATTTATATTTGTGCGTATCATGTTTCTAAACTCCAAGACACCTACCTTCCAAAAGTGATGAACTACAGGCTGGCAACCATTTTCTGTAAAGGGCCAGAGAGTGAATATTTCAGCTTTACTAACCATATGGTCTCTGTCTAACTATTCAACTCTGTCACTGGAGCAAAAAAGCAGAAATAAACAATACATAAACTGATGGTGATAGCAGTGCTCCAGTAAGACTTTCCTTACAAAAACAAGTGGTGTGCAGGATTTGGCCATAGTTCCCTGACCAAGCAAATTCTCTGGTTCATGCTAGAGCCTCAAAAAAGCTGCTCAAGGAAAGTGATAACTGAACGAAATCAGGAAGGACAAGGAAATAAGGAAATGTTATTCAGGCAAAGATGGTGGAGGGGGTGGGGATAAGAGTACAAAAAAGAATGGGGGAATCTTTTGATAGCAACAGTGATTTTTTTTAAATAATTTCTAGAAGAAAAAGGATTAAATTCTACTTTAAAACAAAACACTAAGTTTTTAATTTAAATTGATGATCTTCCCATATGTTCAAAATGAACAAAAAAGCTAAAAACCCGTTATTTCTATTAATTGTTTTTAAATCAGATTCTTCAAATGTCAGAAACAGCGATTTGAAGTGCCCTTATCTGCCCAGACCTAAGGGGGAACATTTTAAAGTGGTCTTATACGGGAAATAATTATGTTTTGATTTTGTACTGATTAAAAAGTGCTACATATACTACATGAAATTATTGTTTACAGATTAGTGACAAGGGCTGACGATAGTACCCAATTGGCTGTGATTTCCAGATGCCCTCAAATGTACAGTAAGTACTTCCAAACTCAAGTCCAGCCATAAGCTATTTTGCTAACATGTCAGAGTGATCTGTATTTTTGTATGTGATTTCTACTTTTATAGACCTGTTTTAAAATAAAACACATTTTTATAAAAAAAAAAAAAAAAAAAAAAAGAATGGGGGAGACAAAGGGTTCTCCAGCAGAGAAAGCTTTCCATGTGAAGGCCCAGAAGTAAATGATACCTGGCACATTTGAGGAAGCCTATTGCTGCTCCTGGAACTCACGGAGGGCACGTGAGAGATGAGAGGGTGGAGTCAGAATATTTACGAGTATATGCAAGGGCCTTTCAGCCAACTGAGACCCAGAGGGTTATAAGGGCTAAGGGGGTCCTGAGGGAGGTAGAGCTGGATAGTCTGTTTTAAATCAAAACTCTAAAAGAGTTTTTGAATTTTAAACAAATGTAATAAGCAGTTCTGACAAATCAATGACCAGTGAAGCACCTTTACCAAAAATGAGGTCTACCATTAAATATTGACCTGTTGAGGGGAAACACAAATTCTTAATTCCAACCATTTCCATTTTTGCTTAGAGGCCAGCTAGCAACATAGAATGCATTTTATTTTAATATCCCAGTTTATATAGTATGTATTATATAGTTTGTATGTCTGTTCTATACTTTAAGCCTGGCTATAACATAAGTTCTTCTGCAAAAAAAAAAAAAAAAAAAAAAGTCATGAGGGACATTTTGATGACTTCCTTTAACTTCTAAGTCTCTATTCTTCAGATTTTTAAATAATTCTCAACAATGTTACTGCCCCAACTTGATTGTTGAGTTGCCTTAGGCAAAGGGTAGGGTAGCAAGGCATAACCCTTGGGTTATATTCCAACCTGGGTATGAGGGAGGGAATATGGGAGAGGGCAGAGACTCCTGGGGCTGGCTGCTTCCCCACCTCACACCAGATGATCACTGTCCCAGCGTAGAGAAAAGCAAACTGTCTGTTCACTTGCCTGGGATATTCGAACACCCTTTGGCAAGGCTTCAAGCATTTTTTGCTGTGATTAACTGTAAAGGGGGCATGTGATTTCACGGTTTGAAACTATAAGCTTAAGGTTGTCCTTGGTAGGCTTGGGAGTGCCTCTGATGGGTCTCAGGAAATGTGTCATCAAAGTTTACTGTCAGGAGTTCTGGGACAGGACTGCATTTTTGTTCCTAAATTACTCCACCCTCTGTGTTGTTAATTTTACTGCTTCTCACCTCAGCCGCCACATACATATACATGGTGGGTGGGATGAGAAACCTCTTTGAATTCCATTCCTATTTATTGTTTGTTTAGACACATAAGCATCTGAGACTAGATTAATGGACATGTGTACCATATAAGCCAGAAAACATTTCATGCATGTCAGTTGTGTTGAAGTGCTATGCTCACTGAAAAGACTCATTGTTAATTTTGAAAGGAGTTTGGAAGAGTAGAAAGAATGTCCATGTCCACAAGATTCAGAGATCAGTCACTGCATGATGAAAAAGAGGGAAGGAGGGGCTGGACAGGCAGTAACTGGCTGGTGGCCCTCCCAAAGCCCATGGCAGTAGGTGTGTGGGGGGGAGGTGCCAAGAACTGCACCAAAATTGTGCCAAAAATGTTGTCTGCATTATTTACTTAATCTTTATAAAAATTCTGTCGTATAGTTATCATTTTTAGCTTTCTTTTTTTTTTTTTTTTTTTGAGAGAGAGAGAGAGAGCAGGGGGAGGGGCATAGGAAAAGAGAAAGAGAATCTCAAGCAGGCTCCATGCCCAGGGCGGAGCCCAACATGAGGCTTGACCCCATGACCCTGGCATCATGACCTGAGCCAAAATCAAGAATCAAATGCTTAATCACCTGAGTTCTCCAGGTACTCCTGGCCTTCCTTTATCAATGAGGAAGTCAAAGCCCAGAGGAGTCATGTTTCAGGTTGAGTTCTCCAAGAAGCAGAAACTGAGATAAGTTTAGATGTGCAAGAAATTTACTGTGGAAATGCTTGTGAAAAATAACAAGAAAAGAGAAGAAGCAGGCATGGAGAATCTTCAGCTCATGAGATGGGCTAGACAGGACCAAGTAGGAAGACTTGGCAGGACCAAGTAGGAAGAACTCAAACTACAGCATAGATCTGAAAATTTCTGCCAGGCCAATGGGGTGGGGTGCCCCAAGTAAACATGCTCCCTGGAAAATTCCTGGGTCAGGCACCATTAACCTTGTCATGTACAGTTATTGTCTGGGAGCAACATGAGGGAAGTGTGCCCTCGGCACCAGCTTCATGCTGGATACAAAGATGCAGTATCCTGGAGGCTACCAGCCAACTATCCCCCCTGTAGCAGGTTCTCTTGGAAGAGGTCTGAGCAGACATCCTCATGATGTCTGTGTGAGGTCAAAAAGATTACAAGAAATGGAACTAGGACTTGATCATAGGCTGCCTGGGCCTTCACTCAACAAGCATTACACTTCAGTGTGAAATCTTCCTTGAAAAGGTCAAAGAAATAAAAAATCAATATTCTTATATTTTATGTGGCATTTGACACTGTGTTTACTATACATTGAGTTTGGCAAACATTTCTTTTAAAGGGCCAAATAGTAAATATTTTGGGCTTCGAAAGCATATAGATAGGGTCTCCATCAAAACAGAAAGGGAGACAGAACGTAAAGACTGCTAACTCTGGGAAACGAACTAGGGGTGGTGGAAGGGGAGGAGGGCGGGGGGTGGGAGTGAATGGGTGACGGGCACTGGGGGTTATTCTGTATGTTAGTAAATTGAACACCAATAAAAAATAAATTAAAAAAAAAAAAAACTACCCAGCTTTGCTACTATGGGGAGAAAACAAATGGGAGTGGCCGTGTTCCAATAAAACTTTATTGGCAAAACAGACCAGGTCGTATTTGGCTCAATGACCATAATTTGCCAACCTTTGCTCTATGTGGCAAAAAACAGAAGTCAAATTAAAAAAAATGAGTAGTAAGCTGAAAAAAGATTAAGACATGAGGCTCACAAATATATCAGCTTGTTTCCTTCACAGCATTTTTTTGGCTATTATGTACACTCGTGTACAGTCTCTATTTCCTATCCAAAAGGAAACTAAGATAAAAACTCCGAATGAAGACAAAATAGAAAACATCCTTTTCACATTCCTGACATATTCTTTCCCTGGCCAGGAAAATAGCCAAAATGGGTTTTGGGTAACTTAGTGATATGGATTGTGTAGAGCACTCACGCTGCGGTGACGGTAAGGAGTGGATACAAAACATGAAGTAAGAGGATACCTTTATGAAGGTATTTGAGGAGGACTAAGAATAATTCTGTCTGGAATTGGTGTAGAGAACATTCATTCATTCATTCATTCATCAATTTAAATATTAATGAAGCCCCACTTTTCATCTTGTGGATACTAGAAATGACAAAAAGACTAAACATGGGCCCTGCCAGTGGTGAGCTCATAACCCACTGGGAGAGAAGACAATATAGTACATTAGGAGTTTAGTATAAGAAGGCACATGGTCTTTATGAATCCATTTCTTGGACGGCTCTCTTCCAGATGCTCTTCTTCCCCCTGGGTCATGGTAAACAGATGTAGCTTCCACCATCTTGGCTAGGAATGGATTTTTGAATCTCCTTTCCTAACTATGCTATAGTGGCACACGAGAGAGGAGCGTGTTGCTGAGTTGGTATTGATGAATAGAAGAGGCAGGCACTGGAAAGTAGGTGGGTAATCTCAAGGCAGATGACCTGCTTCACAATTTTGCAGAAGGTTGTCTTAGCTGGATGGAGAATCTAACTTTACTTGACATGTATTCCCTTCAAAGGGAAGGCAAGATTCAGGAAAGGAGCTGGAGAGCCAAAGCTTGCTGCAAGACCCCTCAGGGTGGATGGCCACTCCTCATCATGGGGGCTAAGGCTTGTGGTGAGAGAAAGCTCTCCCTCATTTCAGACTGTATCAAGTTGCCTTCTGTAAAAACAAGAAAATATGTACTTAAAACTACTAACCACTTCACTCCGCATAATGCTTAAATAACCAGTCATACATAAAACTGTATATGCAACTAAATTCCATTTTTAAAACATGATTATGTAACTAGATGTTTACACCCAGCTGCACATCAGAGAAATAGAAGACATGTACCCCCAAGAAATAGATTTTTTTATAATGTAGCCAACTCTAAACATTATACAAAAATGCTTAATTCTGTGCAATATTTTTTGCTGTCCAGATCACATGCTGCATCTAGATGATAGTATTGTGAAAACATTGGTAAAAAAACAAAAATAGTAAATCACATATGTTTCTTAAACTTTGTATCTCAAAAGACCATCTGTACTGTTGACTAAACAGCCACACAATAATCCTTGGCCCCTATAAACGGAGTCTCAATCTCGACTGTCATACTATTGCTTTCTAATCTAGGAAAATTTTGAATTACAAATTATTCCCACTAAGGTGTATTCACCTGTCTTTAAAGGATATATGCTTTTCACTTTATACTCTACCCAAAACTCAGGTCAGCCCTTTGAGTTCTGAAATATGACAAGAATCAAATCCATGGGTAGTTTGAGCTGCGGTTTCAAAGTCCTGAAAGTAGAATGTAAGAAAATGAATTTGGAATTATGATAAATGAGAAATGCAACTGACACTTTAATATTGGGGACTGGTCATTGTGTTCCCCAGGTCAGGTGCATTACTGTACATACTACTATAGGTCGATCAGCTTTATTTAGGTGATGTTCTCAACTCAGAAAAATGCGCAGGACACATCTCTGATGGAGTTCTTGGCAAATCACTTGATTACATTCCCTGATACTCAACAGGTGGCTTTAACCCACATGGCAAACAGATCTATGCAGTCAGTAGTTCACCGTAACATTGAATGGAATCTAACTTAAGGACCCATGCATAATATTTAATAGAAACACAAAGAATTATAAATGGTACAACTCCAGAGTTGATTACTGCCCAACCAATTTTTGTGGTAGCTTATATTCTGCTGACCAAATCAATGTGTATTTATTGTCAGATTCTCTCTGACTCTTTGGCACAGTAAGCCAGTGGAATGTTCCACATGAGCTTGATTTAGAAGAGATACAGCAGCAGACAGACCCTGTGGCTTTGGATATTAGTAAGAAGAGAAGAGAAATGATTTATGATGTCATTCCTGTTTACATGTGATGCGTTTTCTGCTAGAACTATAGCATTTTCTTCAAGTAGAAAGGCTACTTGGGTTGGTATTTTACCACAATCTCCTCTTCCCTGACAACTTTCCTTTCTTCTTCTGTACGGTTTCCCTCTCCTTCACAGCCTATGCATCTTACACAAACAAATTTCACTTGAAAACTAACAAAAGCTCTATGAAGAAATGAGACCAGAGTTATAAATGGAAACATCTACCTTTGTCCTCCCCATTGACTCCAGAACTTGTTTGTGATTAATTTATGGAAAAGGTAGAAGAAAGTAAAACAGATGGGAAAGCACAGACAAATCTTCCTTAGAGTGCCATTATTCCAATGGCAAAATTTTTAAGAGATAAAAAAAATTAAGACATGATGCTCTTGACAATTTAAAAACTTCTGTGCTCTGTAATTAGTAAAGGATATCCACCTGCAATTTCGATTACCCAAAATATTCTTCTCCTTGGGGCCCCTCAGACTGTGTGAATAATGCTTCTATTGACAATCAAGAAGCATTTGGGAGGCATCTCAGCAAGGGCTTTTAAGGGAAGATATTTGATTCCTCTGATTATAGATTCTAGTTTATTTCAAAACTTCTCAGATCAAAAGTGATGTCAATTGATAAAGGCAAAATGTACAAAGTTAAATCCACAAATCAAGTTAGCTGCCTGGTATGATCTTTGGTCAAAAAATTATTTGAAATTCATTTTGTAAATGTTTTAAATGGCTTCAAATATAGGCTAATACCACATTTAGTTAGGAGCTTAATAAAATGAATCAGTTCACACCCTACAATATATTCATTTGTATTTTTCGTTTAATTTTTGTACCATAAAATATATACAAAAATGACATATATGGAAGTTTTAAATTATACTTCTAAGTGACCTGGCATTGATAAAATAAGGAGAAATCCATCAGAAAGGAATATGTATAGCTATCCAGAGACTAGATCACATTCTGATTTAACTATCATGATTCTGTTTCATCACTAGGAGATGAAGAAAGAGACTACACCCACATACTGCTGGTGATACAACAAGTGCAATGAGATCCCACTTATCCTGCATTGTCCAGTCCATATTCCTGGCTGTCACCTTGAATGCTCTAATTGCTTTTCTCTGCAATTCCCTGAACATAAAAGGGTCAACAAAGCTGTGAGCTGATACTGAATACACCCTCTAGAGGTCTGCTGGGGACTTTCTCCAAAGTAGAACCAATTCATTTTGAAAAGAAAGCAGAAAAAATTCTTATTTCTATGCCTAGAGAACCCACCTTTCTCAGAGCAAAGAATAATACACAGCCAGAATCAGACTTCTATGCTTAGGAATCCCAGGATGACAGGCTAGTAGGTCCAGCCAAGAGATGGAATGGAAAGGGCTGCTTCTTGCAATTCCTCCAGCCCCACACCCAAGTTTGCCCCAAGGACATTCAAAAAACTATTGAAAAGCCTACGATAGACGAGTTCCAAATCTAGTATAGTCTGACGTGGTTGGCTTATCTTTGAGGAATTTGGGGACAATGCATGATGACAACATATCTCGCTTTGGGGACTCTGAAAATAACTTTACATAATGGTTATATTTATTAAGAGGCATTTGGGAAAGTGTTCATGGTAGACCAGTAGGACAGGGTCAGAAAAGAGTAGAATTTCCCATACTCTGTGTCAGTTTCATTTCTTTTCTCTCTTTGCAGACTTCATGAAGAAGGAAAGATGAAATTGTTCACAGGAACAAGAGAGTAAAGAAACAAAGACAAACAGAGCTAAGAAGTAATTGTACACTATAATTTGCTAACAAAGAATTTTGTAGGTTGCCAACCTGTGTAAATTATATGCAGTTGGGAAAAGACCTCCAAGCAGAGGGAAATATAATCACTTCATCTATTTTTTTCTCGGTCAGTGTTTCTAACACTAACTCTATTGTATGACTGAAATGTACAAAAATACATTAGTTTCACAGATAGCCTTTGAACACACTGTTCTAAGCCCTGGGCATTCTACAAAAATCACCTGTGTGGTTGGAGCCCTCTAGTGGCCAGGTGGACTCCAGGCATAGGGTTTCCTGAACTCTGTTCCTGAAATAATCTTCCATTTCTGTTGGACAACAATAGGAAGATTGCAGTGCCTTTTGGATACACTTTCACAGCTAAAACATAAGTTGGGAATTCTGAACCCTACCTTCTCTGCCTATTGGCATTTGGCATTTCCATCCTTCCAAAGTGTTACCCCTTGCACTGACTCTGACAGAATTTTGAGTAGAACCACTAAAGAGGGGCTCTCACATTATTGTAGAGAAGAAAGAGCTCTCCGCTGAGAGAAAGCAGGGCTGTGTTCTAGCACAAATCTTCCCCAAAGTTAGCTGTGTGGATGACTGGTGGCTGATTTGTCACAATCAATGTATTTCCCTGTAGTTGAAAGAGAAATTTGAGATTCCTCAGAAGTTCTCAGGGATTATTTGAAAATTTGTTTCCCGAAGTATTTTTGGACATACAATCAGGTCTCTCCTACTGGATCCTTTCCCATTCTTTGGTTATTTCTTTTGGGGATCCTTTATTAGATTCCTTCTAAACTGGACTCTTAAAACTTGGAACTCTATTTAACATTGAGACTCAATTTCAGGCCTCCTCTCCTCTGATTTTGTGTAATCATAAGAACCTCTACTCTATCCGTTCCTTCAAGTATCACCTATGTATCAATAAGCATTACATTTAAAGATTGTACACAGATATCTTTTTTTGATTTCCAGACCTGCTTACTTGACCTCTCCTTTTAAATGTCTCACAAGAGCTTCAGGCTCAATATGAACAAAAGTGAATTTGACCTAAACCTGCTCCCTCTCCAGTGTTTCCAATCAAAGCAAATGGTAGAACCTACAAATATTACCATCCTTTATGAATTTTCGTGGGACACATTAACCACCAAACCAATAAATTCTACCTCTTAAATCTCTTTCAAATCCATTCCCCCTTTGTCTGTTTTAACCATCGCGACTAGCTGAGTCCAAGCCATACACACTAATGCAAGCACTTTCTAACAAAAACTTTTATATCTCCTCCATCTAATCTGTTGTCTTAAAATGCATATCTGATTGTATCATTTCTCTGCCTTAAACCTTTTGATGGCTTTTATGATAAATTTTCCAAAGTCTTATTATGGCCTCAAAACCCTGCATAATCTGGCCTCTGCTTATCTCTCCAACTTCTTTTCTCACCCTCCCCCTCATGTTCCTCTGTCCAAATATAACAACCTTTCACATTCCTCCCTGCCTTGGGACCTTCACTCAGCTATTCCTGCCTGACATGCTCTCTGTCTGCACTTACCTAACTAATTATAATACTTATCTAGCATTTAAAAATATGTCTTTTGTGTTAAAATATTATGTGTTTATGTCCTTTAGCTGAGCCATAATTAAAAGGAAAAAATTTAAGCAAAGACTCCTGAACAAAGAGGAAGCTGTCTCCTCTTACCTGTAACTGCTGTGTTTACACAGATGGTGTCCTCTGAAAAGTTTTTTTTTAAGTTGATAAGGAAACGAAAATTAAACAAAGACGTTTGATTAGCTGATTAATCAGGTTGAAGCCAGTTCCCCTAAAGACAAAATCTACTTAATTCTTACTCTATATCCCATGAGGCAAGCTTCAGGTTTCTCTAATTTCCTTTTATCCAACATAGGGAGATAATAACTGCGCTGAGGTCAATTTGTTTTTACTAACTAAGTTGTCTTAAACACCTTACATGTTACTTTAACCTCTGGGTTTGGAAGAAATTTTTGGATGCTTAGAATCATGAATCACTGGGTGAGAAGGTGGGAGATATGTCAAATGCTCTTCACTTTCGTTTTAAATGATATTTCCATATTTGGTTTTCTTTCTTTGTTCTTCAAATTGTACAAATTACCTGTGAAAATTTAAACAGCTTAATAGGCCTTAAAATATTAAACAGTGTAATAATAGGCTTTCTTTCCGGCAGTATTTGGTATTTACTATTGGGAAGCAAGGTTGATTGGCTTCTCATTTATACACAGGTGAAGCCTGTTAGTTCCATACTTTTCACTCATCGGCTTCAGCCTAAACGTCACTTTCTCATGGAATGCTTCCCCAATATCTTCAGACCAGGTCAGGTGTTTCATTATGTCCGCAGCGAGTGTTATACATCTTCTACTAATCATCATCATTAATTTCTGTCAGATGATTAGTTCTACATCATGTTTATCTTGTTCTTTTGTTCACACTCTGTACAAAACACAGTCCTCTGGACATAGTAAGCATTCAGGAAATATTTGCTGAGTGAAAAAAAGTGCAGTGTTTCCTCATATGGACAGTAGTCTCCTGACAAGACCATGCAATAAGAGAAGAAAATATTGTAAGAATTCAGTGTTTCTCACAGATTCCAAATACAGGGAGTTGAGCCTGAGAAAGGGCAGGAAAAGTAATAAATACCAGGAATCACAGCAAGCCCTGTCTTAGACTCTTTCTCTCCCAGTATCTGGTTTTGCTTCTCTTCATACTTGTGCTTCAACCATATTTCTCTATAGACTTATTACTCTGCCTCTCCAAAGTGTAAGGTAGAGTATGTTACCTCACAGCTCTAGGGTTTATGTGCTCTCAAAGAGCTGGCAGAGTCTAGTACTCTTTATCCCAGATTCAAAATCTTTTGTGTGTGTGTGTGTAAAACATTCAATTTATTGGTCTTTTGGGGGATATTTGATGTATCTCCAGTGTATTACAACTGAGCCATTAATCTTGTTGCTTCATCAACATCAACTGGTTCATTTTCATGACACTGCTGAGGAATCAGCTGTTTCTGCGGAGGTTCAAGGGAAAGGCCTTTTGAGAAATTTGCAAGTTCCTTTTGTATATCTACAAAAGCTTTATTCACTCTGTTAACTTTTTCATCATTCACAATGTTTATCTTCTTAAGATTAGTGGTACTCGTTTTGCTTTGTTTTTAGACTTAAAATTTTTTTGGCTGGCTCTATGAAATACACTGTTGGGGATTTCTGTCCTCTTAGTTTGTTGTTGGCCATTGTCTTCAATACCCTCGTGCAGCAGCTCACAATCCAAGTCCCAGATTCAAAATTTAAGGAGAGAGTGTGTCTAGAATGGCTCAGAACCAACAGGATTCCTATTCTAAACAGCTATGGCTGGAAATGTAGTCTTACGGAATAAAAATTATTTTAGGAGTCCATGTATGTATGTGTGGGTTGTGGAAGAAGAATTGAACATGGTAAATAGCTCCAAAGTTGTCTTTACTATATCATTTGTATGAATGTTTGAATGCTTCTGGAACATGAGATTATAAATGATAATATCAATGAAAATAAAAACGTGTGAAATGTCATTGGCTTCTCTGTAGATGTTAATGAAACTTAGAAGAAAATGTACATTTTACAGAGACATATTGACATATGTTTCCTTTCTGTCGTATAAAGAATATGTTCATTATTACTTGCCATTATTCTTTTATTCAAAAAATCTCAAATGTTTATAGTTTTCTCTCAACTTGTTTGGTGGCTTGTAATGTTTTAATGGTATTATGCAATAGTATATCTAGCTACACAATACTTGCAAAATATTACTAACCCTTTCAAGCTATGTAAAAATTAATTTATATTTATCAATCTAATTTCTCAACGTGCCTTCTAGTGGACAGATGGTAAGCAATTTATGAAGGAACGCTTTCTAAGAGTTTATGTAAGATTCTGGTTCCAATTCTCTTCCTCATGAATTGGGAGATGATTTTTCCCCTTCTTGTCTAACTTTACTTAAGTATATGATTTGTACATCCTCTTCTCTTCACTACTTCTTTTGAAATTATCCAGGAGAATTTCTTTATAATTCTCAAATAATATAATTAAAAATATTGAATTCTCCTCATTTCATTTTCATTCAGATGTGTAGGAGGTATATGAAGGTGGGTTTTCAAGTCACTATTAATATGCATTTATCAGACTTCGCTTGAAAAAATATGAAGTTCCTCATTTGATGCATTTTTTTCTAGTTTCAAAGACCCAGTTGTACTTGTTAATCATGTAAAATGAAACCATTTTGGCACAAATTTTCCAAGAACTTGTTTATTTTCAACCCATAAAAAATTTTAGAATAAACAACCTAAATAAATTTGGCACCAGAATTGATTGACATCTTTGGAAAGTGACTAAGACATAATGTTTATAATGCCATGTCAATATCTCAATAATGCATACTAATAGAACAGAAAAATAGAGTATATTTACTTATAAGAAAGTCTAAGATTTCAAAAAAGCCTTCAAAATAAAAATTTAGAATTTTTAAATTTTGAAAATGTAATTTAAATTTAAAAATTTTAATTTTTAAAATTATAGTAATTCTTAAATAAGTATGGAATTTGTTCACAATGTACTTTAGGAGAGTTTATCTCAAGTGCTGAAGATATTTTCAAATTTAAAGCTTGGCTCTCTATCATAGGAAAAGCATATTAGAAAATAGGACATAATTTTTATTATGGTTATTTTTAATGTAATTCTCTAAATTCTAAGCTGAAATATATTTTTAGTAGTCTAGGTCTTTCAAATTATATGATGTGCCTTAATCATAATGTCCATATAATTTGTTTATAGTTGCTAACCCAAGAGCCACACTCAAAACTGAAGAGCCAGCCACAGTCAGGGAACTTCAGTTTAATCAGTATTGAACTGGAACATCTACAGAATTACTTTATATCTTAATATTGTGAATCATGTTATATGAAAGTGTCAAGTTCTGGGCCACCTATGATCTCTAAACAAAACCAAATTTCAGTGAAAACAATTTTTAAAATCCAACACAAAAATATGGAATGCAAAGCATTTTGGTAAATGAATGAAAATGAAATAGGTCAAATCAACTACTACCACCACTAATTCCAGACACTTGTATTTCTATTATTTATTACATAAATGTAAATAATATATGTATATATCATTTAATTATTTAAGGTATTATTTAATCCTTACAACAGCCCTATAAAGGACATACTGTTACCATCATCTCTGTTTACCTACACACAAACTGTGAGACAGCTACCAGCCTGTAATTACATAATTTGTCAGGGTCACACAGCTAATAGGAGCAGAACCAGAATTTGAACCATTTACCTTTCCTCCAGAAAGCAGGTGCTCTTAACCACTGTGCTATACTCCTTTTCCAAAAGTAATATGTAGAGTGTTTTCTATAGCAATTTCTAGCTTAGATTTTTCCAATCTAATTTTCTCATCTAAGTATTTCTAGCTACTTCATTGTTTTCTTTAAGCCTTGTGATTATGTCCAAGGACCTGAATAGCTAAGGACAAAGTGAAATATTTTTTTGACATCCTCAAATAAAATTTTAGTGCCAAAGCTTCTTTTGTCAAATGTCATTAACTCATTCTTAAAAATATCCAACAGGTTAATTTTTATTGAAATGTACTGCACTGAGGTCTTTCATAATAATTATTTTCATGAACTTCATGCTTTTTTTTCTGATTTTTTGAGGCTTACATATAGTCACAAAGAGAACAAACAAAACTATTTTTACCATTACAGAGGTGACATTTATTAATGAGAAAATCAGCAGCAAACAGGTGAAATATGTCAGCAGCATATTTGCTGACTTCTGAGGAATATTGAACCTTAAGAGGGGAAATTTTTGGTGGTCATTTCTCTAGTAGCTAATTAGAATCCCTCATCATTTTTAGACCACTTCACTGGCATGCGTAAGAGCTTATTATGCAAATAAGAAATGAACACCAAACTTTGCATCAGATATTAAAACAAGGTGTTAAAATTGAGAAGATTAAAATCACCAACCCCCATTGATTGGGATGACAGCGCTAAGCTATTAGAGTACTTGCTGCACCGTACAGGGTAGTGAGTGGACACATGTAATTTGAATCAGTCAAACCTCCTTCATCTGGAACTGCCTCCCTTATCCCATACCCCCCACTGATCCCTGGTTGAAACACAAAGCTCCATGTTTTGGACAATGTGTTCCCATCATGAACAGAATTGGTTGGTCCAGAGTGAGCTCCAGAGTAATTGCAAGTCCTTTCCCAAGAATGCCACCATTGGAGCTAACAGATACAGACTGTGTTGTTTGGAGTGAGTCTCATTAATGGCAATGCTCATACCTAGAGTTCATTTGCTTCTCAGGTTCTATAACAGATGCTGTCCTATCAGGTTAATCTTTTTCTTGACAAGCCAGAAAGATTTGCTTCTTGTCACATGCAACTAAAATACTTTAATAAATATGGAGCTACATTTCTGCAAACAAGCAATACAATCTGGTTTAAAATTCAGACTTACAAAGATCGGGATTAAAACTTCGCTCTCTGTAAGTGAGTTAGATGTGGAAGTGGCTATTTCAATAGTGGAGTCAGAACTGAAAACTAGCATTTTCCATTTTGCATACTTCTGAACTATTTGTTTTGATACATGTATTTTTTTATACCATGAGCACACTCTACTTTTATAATTTAAAATGAAAATATAATCACTGGGATTCTTTTTTTTATTTATTTTTATTTTTTATTTATGATAGTCACAGAGAGAGGGAGAGGCAGAGACACAGGCAGAGGGAGAAGCAGGCTCCATGCACCGGGAGCCAGACGTGGGACTCGATCCCGGGTCTCCAGGATCGCGCCCTGGGCCAAAGGCAGGCGCTAAAACCGCTGCACCACCCAGGGATCCCAGTCACTGGGATTCTTATCTAGCTTCACCACTTATCACTATATGCCCCCACATGAGCTTCTTAACCTTTGTGAACTTTAATTTATTCTTCTATAAAATATTAATAGTCATAATATCTAGTCTACTTACAATTCGGAGGTCCATAATCCCTAGAACCACTAAACTTGGTTTTGCCGAGGGAAGGGGTTTTGACCAATGGATTAGAGTCACAGCAAAATTCTATATACATGAATATAATTTTTTTTCATAGAACCTCTGAGTCTCAAATGGCTCTGTAAACCAAAAGTTTCTATACATGAGCAATAGACTGTATGCTCTGAGAGAACAGACTGTGATATTCATCTTTGTGTTCCTAGACCTAGGACATGTTTGACTATGACAGCATATTTTGAAAACATGAATAGGAAATAAATGAAATGAGTTTTTTTGTGAAAATGCAGTATGCAAATATTATTATTTGGTATTATTTATTATTATTACCATTTTATTTCTGGGCAATTCAGTATATAGAATTTCTCACAATTGTGTATTTAGTTTGCTCAATTAAGGTCACACCTGTGAAAGATGTTACTAAACCCTACTCTTTGAACTATACCCTTGGGTTATGAAGGACTTCATCAAGGTATCTCAAGGAAACTGGTGCATTTATTTGCTAATACTCATCAACATCTAGTTAGGTCTAAACTCTTAGCCTAAACTCAAAGTTTAATATATTAGCTACATTATTATCAAATGGCAACATCTAGTTAGTCTAAACTCTTAGCCTAAACTCAAAGTTTAATATATTAGCTCCATTATTATCAAATGGCAAAGAGTAATCTACATATAGAACTGATATTTGCTATACACAATCTCTTGGAATTGGTTAGGAATCAAGAATCAGTAATAAAGGCAACATCCGTAACAAAATTAATAGCAGCATTCTCCACTGCACAATGCCATATTTGCATGGACTGAAAAGCAGTACTCTAGATGTTAAAAGGACTCGGTAACCCTTAGAGTTTATTACTTTATTTTAGTTAATTAATTTAAATCTCCATTTCTTCATCAGTAAACTCATAAGCATTGGACTAGTTTCTAAGATTATTTCTTGCTCTATGTATCATAAAACACTTTCTAGTCTCTAGCCTTTATTTCATTTGCTTAATAAGCCTGGAAGATAAACAGGAAAATATTGTCTACATTTTATAAATGATAAAAGTAGGCTACAGGAACGTTTAAAGGATTCCCAAAAGTCATGCAGCTAGAGCTCATATCTTGACACTGTACAATAGCTCTTTTTCCCAAGGTTAACAGCAAGAAATGGAGTCTCCAGGGGGCATAGGTGTTGGTTTCAGGAAACACCAGGAGGTTATTTGTCAAAACAGATTTTGATTTAAATCTCAAATCCTTCACCTACCAATTGAGTCATCTTTGCCTCAGGAATAGCCACCTAAGCTTCCATTTTTGTTTCTGTAAAATAAAAATAAAAATATGTCTCCCAAGTTTATGGTAGGATTGAATGAGACAATGTGTATTTCTAAGTCACCTGCCTTGGCTTAACAAGTGGTTGTCCCAGTCCCTCTTATCCTGGGTTAACTAATCACTCATTGTCTCACGGGTGCAGATCCAGCCTCCTCACAGGAGGATTTTTGAGGATAGAGGGTGGATTTTTTTTTCTCTCTTTCATATTCAACCATAATACTTAGCTTCTAAAATGTGTTAACTTGGTAGATATCAGTAATCAGCATACTTCTTCTCTGTGTGTGTGTGTGTGTGTGTGTGTAAAAGTGTCCTGATTCCAAGAAACAGTATCTAATAACGAATGCTTTTTTGAGTAGTCGTCACAGGATCAAATCCAAGGGTCTCAGCACAGAGTGTAGAAAGAGTAGTGAGTTACACCTGGAGATTTTCAGCCACACTGTATCTTTGGATGATACCATAACCAGCATAATATATAAAAGACAACAAATCTTATTGCCATTTACATGCATTCAGACTCACCTTTATACATAAAAAGTAATTCATTCACTGGTACTTTATCTTTTCCAGCAAGTTCCCTCTACTTACAACCAAATGATCCATGTTATATTTTTGTCTTTCATCTTAATATATTTATTTTGCTGTGTTCTACCTAAGGTGCCCCTGCTGAAATCCATTTGTGGTGACACCAGATGTGGGCAAATGCTAGCAAGAATAAGTATCCCCAGGGAAAGGTGAACCTCTCAACCACCATTAGGAAAGATGACCTCACCGTAGTCAAGAAAAAGATCTAATGACTCTTTGGCCAAGGATTTTGAAATTGGACCACAATTAATCATGATAGAAAAGCTATAAAAAATGAAATTCTTAATATAACAACATGGTATATTTTTAAAAGTTGTCTTTTTACCCCCCTGTCATATGACCTCCCTGAAGCTCTTTGTGAATAGAAGAGAGTCTGTTCTCCTGTGGAGTAACGGGAGATTGAAGAAGTTAGAACCATCCTCAAGACAACCACACTCCCAAATGGAGCCTGGTTTTACCCAGCTTGGGAGAGGAGTTGGGGGCCAACACTTTGAGGAAAGGGCCAGTTCTATACAAAGGCTGATTGCATCCCCAGGAGAGGAGAGAATTGGGATTTTCAAGTTCCCCCCTTGGTACTTTCCTGAACAGAGCTGGCATTAAATCAATTCAGACCTGATTTCAGCTCTACCTCCAAACTTTCTTGGCTCTATAGATCAATAAATTCTATTTGTACCCCTGGGGGCCCAGATAGACTTTCCAAGAAGGTACATAATGATGGATAGTGTTAAGGGAGACAATTTCTAGATTCTGAAATTCCATATGTTTACTATTCCTTAAAACTGATGCCTGAGAACTCGCCTGTGTTCACATCAGCCAGGTTTCCTTATTCCCAGGTCCCCTTACAGAATCATTATTTTCCACATGTACCAAAGAAAAGTGTAATTCTCATCCATCTTGAATCACATTGTGGTACATTATACTGGGGTGTAAAATTCTTCAGGGCAGGAAATAGGAACATTATGAAATATTTGTGTCTGACATACCTCCTTAATGAAGCACTATAAACTTATATTAGAGGTTCATTTCTTTCCTTGTCTAAAATGTACTTCTGCTAAGGGCAAAGTCTGTGCTTAAGAATTGGGGTTATCTGAGTCCTTGTTGAAATATTCTGAATTCAGAATATTTGCAGAATTCTATACTAGGGCCACAATGATACTAACTTTTGTTTAAAGACTGCCCCCTCAATTACATAAATGTTGTCAAAAAAAAGCATCACCCAGAGGCCAGTCTTTGGCAAATGTCATCAATAAGAAATGCTCAAGCCTGCAATGCTTGATGTCACCAGTCAGCAAACTCAGGACAAGACTTTGTGCCTTATCTCTCTCTCTCACCTTCTCTTTCTCTTTCTCTTTCTCTTTCTCTCTCTCTCTCTCTCTCTCTCTCTCTCTCTCTCTCTCTCCCCCTCTCTCTTACTCTCTCAGAATTAAAATAGTCAAGATTCATAAAAAGTATGCTGAGAAATTCCACTTTTCTGCAAAACACACACTCTCTTCATTTTCCCCATTCCGGATAAAAAGAAAGAGCTTGGTGAATATTTTTATTCATCTCACGTCTCAGTTACATATTTTGCATGATTTTAAGGAGACAAAATGTTTCATAATTATTTCTTACATATCAGTATTACATTTTAAAACAAAAGAAATTAAGTTTAGAGTTATTTCACATTTTATTGCTTCTTAACCATTTATTCAGACTCATAACGGAAACATTTTCATTGATTTTTCCAAAAGCCCCTCTCATTCATCAACATTTTAATATGCTTATTTATCTTTACTGTATCTTTGGTAGATTTGGCATAACTTAATAGTAATACCTTATGAATTCTCCTATAAATAATACTCAGTGAAAATCAATTAATTATCTCTTATAAAGCCTCACATTTTTCAGTGGCCAAAAATCTTCTATTTGTTATTGTTAACCCTGCCTCTCTCTGATGATTAATCATACCCATTCTGGTATCCAGTAAACAGGGGAATCTGGATACATCTATAAGGAGATGCATTTCTGATAACTTCTTCCTTTTTATATTTGATAATTATTAATAAAAATATTTCAATTTTTGTGATCAATTGCAAAGAATCATTTTATAATAGTAATGTTTACAATCAGGATTATATCTTTGGCAACTATTTCAAATTATAATGAAATGTTTGATATATCAAAGATTATGAGGATTCATAGTTTTAAAAAATTCTTTTACAAGATATACTAGCAAAATATTTTAATGTCCGCAGTTCTAGCCCATGTGTATAATGATTCAGAAGTATTAAATAAACAAATACTAAAATGTTTAATATCTAGGGACGCCTGGGTGGCTCAGTGGTTGAGTGCCTGCCTCTGACTCAGGTCTTGATCCCGGAGTCCTGGGATTGAGTCCTACATTGGGCTCCCTGTGGGGAGGCTGCTTCTGCCTCTGCCTATGGCTCTGCTTCTCTTGCTGTGTCTCTCATAAATAAATAAATAAAATCCTTTAAAAAAATAAAATGTTTAATATGTAACTTCAGTATACCAGGATAATAATGCTATTACTATTACTATTGCCACCACGGTGTACATTTTGAGTTGGTATTGTTTTTCTAGAATAAGGATGGGTTTGAATAGAGTGATTTGTGTTTTCAATCTTCTGGTGACCAGTGCCACCATGTATTTACATATTTGACAAGTGCCCAGGTGGTCAATTGTTCAGCAATAAGGAAAATCTTATATAATTATATAAGCATGCTGCCCTAGAATTTGGCCTTCTATTGCACAGTGAGGCTTATTTCTAAGAGAAATGTACCCACTGGGTCTTTCCTGGACAATTCATCATATATTATTATGCAAAGTAAAAGCTGGCAATAAAAAGCTCAGTTAGAAAAAAAAGTGGAAAGAAAAATAGAGAATTGGATTAGTTTCAACTTTTTTTATTTAACTTGTATTCTGTTATTTCCAAGTTTCTGTTTGGAAAATATGAAATGCCAACATTTTATATAATGATGTCATTGCTATAAAAATCATCTTTAAAATTTTTCCTTTGAGTTTTAGCTTAGTTAGTTCTGCAAGAAGCTGAATTGAGGCACTTGAATCAGATCCCAGACCAAAAAAAAAAAAAAAAAAAAAGCAAGTTGCTCACCATCTTAAATAAAAATTGAATGCTTTGGGGTTTTTTGTTTGTTTGTTTTAGCATCATATTTGAAACTAGAACTAATTTGTCTAAACATGATCAGTTTTTTTAAAAGTCCATTTTCTCCTAAGATAAGGCTTCACATCAAACACAATATTACAAGATTTCATAAACATTAAACTCAATGAGAATCAATTTTGGCTGACTAGATTGACTTCTAGTGAGATTCTACTAATATGGCTTTGAAAATAGCTGGCTTATCTTAACTGTTACAGTACCATCTAAAGGAAAACTCTGTTAGGAGCAATAGAAAAGGTTTAAGTAGAAACATTTGCAACTTTCTATTGCATGGTATGGATCATTTGGTAAGACTAAAAAGTGCTGAAAGAGATGCTTTTTGTTGTCTGAATTCATATTAATGTAGACAGTAAATTCATATTAACCTCATTTAATAATGATAAAGGGAAAGAAGTAAAAAGGAGGGAGAATAAAACCTAAGAAAAGGATTCTTCTGCTCTGGGAATGAAGGATAGAGTCAGAAAAAAAAACAGAGATGTTCCCTGGAATCTATTCCTTTCTTGTCTCAAACTGATGTCAGAGTAAATATCTCCTCATACTGTGATTAGATCCAAAAGACAGAATAACTGGAACTCAAAGATCAGGAGAAGGCAAAGGGGGATTGAAATCTAAGAGTCCCACTAACTAGAGAAATACGATCCTCAAGTGTGGGGATCAATCTTGGGCTTGTGATCATGAGTCATGGTAACTGTAGTAGTCAGAAAGACCCAGAAGGTAAATAACTCATTCAATCATATTCTCAATAAAAACTTCAGTGTGCACACAACACCAGTTGTTGAGTTAAGCTCTAGGTATACACCGAATGAAGAAAAAGTCCTTGTCTCCTAAGACATTATAATTCATTGCCTGAGACAGACAAGTAAACAATCATAACTTAGGGACCAGAATGGGATGTTTATAATGAATTAGGATCATGGAAGACAGGCATCTTCCCAGCTTTGAGAAGACCAAGGAAGGTTTCTCAAAGATGTGATGTACTGATGGAATTCTGAGGGCCGAGTAGCACTCAGTTATTAAAAAGTGTGGAGGAGAGGGAGGAGCAAAGAACTGGGGATTACAAAAGGAGTAAACAGCATATATAAAGGCCCAGAGGGAAAAAAAAGATTATTGTAGGGAATGGGTTGCTAGCAAAGGGTTTTAGGTAGGTTATATATGGTCCAAATTTACCATTCAACACATACCTCTGCATTCAATGCATGGAGAATTGTAAAGGCAGCAAGGTTGGAACACAAAGATGTTAGGAAGATGATGAATTCATTCCTTTGTTTCTGTTGTCTGAAATTTAAGACCCTCAACTGGAGTTTCTCTCCCATGGAGTGAGATCTTTCATTTGTTTTTTGTTTTGTTTTTTTTTTCTCTTTTTTTATATAAATTTATTTTTATTGGTATTCAATTTGCCGACATATAGAATAACACCCAGTGCTCATCCCATCAAGTGCCCCCCTCAGTGCCCATCACCCAGTCACCCCCACCCTCCGCCCACCTCCCCTTCCACCACCCCCAGTTCGTTTCCCAGAGTTTTCTGTTGCTCTTCTCTGGATCTTCTCCAATTGCTTTGCAAGTGTTTTGCAATATAATCTGATGAGCAAGCCTAATCTAGGGTTTGGCTTTGGCAAAATATTTAATAAATGACTTAGAAATTAAGGAAGGTGGTTCAGTGTAGGGGAAAGACCACTGGACTAGGAGTCAGAAGAACTGAGTTTTGTCCTTGCTTTGCCACTTACTGGGGTTGAGCGGAGCACCACATTTGGACAAATCATTGGAGTGTCTGTAAGCATCCATTTATCATCTGTAAATTTGGGATAAACACATCTGCCCTGCCTGCCTCCCATAGCGAGGCTCAAATGAGATAACGTATGTGAGAACACGTCATTTAGCACCAAGGCACTCTACAAACACTATGTGTCTCATTTGGAAACATATTCTCTCTGCCCATGAGGAACTACCTTTAATGGAACCTGCTTAGCTGTAGGTCTTGGTCAGCTTGGGCTGCTATAACAAAATACCACAAATGGGGGGGGGGCGGGGTAACAGAAATTCATTTCTTCACAGTTGCAGAGGCTAGAAGCCTAAAATCAAGATACCAAAATGGTTGGTTTCTGGCTTGCCAATGGCTGCCTTCTCTCTGTGTCCTGACCCAGGCAAGAAAGAGAGCAAGCTGTGTGGTGTCCCATCATGAGGGCCCCACCCTCTGACCTCATCTAAGTCTAATTACCTCCCAAAAGCCTCACCTTCAAATACCATTAGACAGGAGTTTAGGTCTCCAACATATGAATGTTGGAAAGACACAATTCAGTCTGTACCACTGTGGTTGAGATTTTAATTATATAACTAACATCCGAAAAGGCAGTCCCTTTTGGGGAGAGTTGCAAGTAATCTAGGACTTTCAATTATGTCATTTGTAAATAAAGAGAACATTGTCTTAATCCTCATCATCTTTAAATGTTTTGGTGCTGGAAGATGGTCTGTTCAAACAGCCCCTTATTTTTTTATAGTATAGAATAATAATGTGCATAATAATAATGATAAACTTCCCTGGAGCTTTACAGTGTGCTGATCCCTAGTAGAGATAAATAGAAAACACTATGGATACACACCAAAGAAAATGGACATCAAAGTGAAAGCTGGGAGTTGGGATCTAAAGGTTGATTGAGAAACTGGAATTAGGAAGGTAAAATGGAAGAGAAAGAAAGGAAGAGAAGAGAGGAGGTAAATAGGGCCACAGCATGTACATTCTGAGGGTGAGGGAGAGGGTAGCAGGTGTGGACAGGAGCAAGCAGTGCACTAGGGCGATGGAGCAGGTCTCAGTGAAGAAACTGTGATCAGAAATCAGAAAATCAAGGAGAGGCTACCACTCATAAAAGGACTGGGATGGCATTCACTTTATTTCTTTGTTCATTTGCAACTTAACTCCATCGGGTCCCCCTTGACATCAGGGAATAAGACCTTCATGTCTTTTTTCATCCCTTCATTGGGTACAGTGCTTTATAAACTGTTTATTAAAAAACTTCATGTCAATTGGGAAAGTCTTTTACTATCAAACAGGAAATACATAGATTAATAACATGTTTTTACCTTTTATTCACCTGTTTAATTATCACCCATTCAATCAACAACCATTTCCTGAGCACCTCTCCACATATAACACATTCTCCAGACATTCTGGGGAAGAACAGAGGACCAGCACAGCCTCAGTCTGATGTCACAATACATGTTCCCATCACCATGATTAAAGGTAAGTGCTCTTCCTGTCTTGCAACACTAAAACAATCTGCATCAAGTTCATATCCACCTATTTTCTTGTGAACTAGAGAAGCTTGAGCTTGATGGAGTAGATAGAAATGTGAAATAAATCCTCTTGGGAATTAAAATGTGCATCGTGTGGTTGACCTTGTATAAATAAAGGCAAATAATATCTCCAACCGAATGGTAAATCTGGATATTTGCTCTCTGAGGCACACTACTTAAAAAGTCCAAGAATGATCTATTTTAGGAATAGATGTTTCTCTTGAAAGAAAAATGGTACATCTCTCCCAAGCAATCAGAGTATATGTGTGTGTATGTGTGTGTGTGTGTGTGAGAGAGAGAGAGAGAGAGCAAGAGAGAAAATGTGTGTGTGTGTGTGTGTGTGTGTGTGTGTGTAGTCTCTACTACTTTTCATTTCTGAAACAGAAGAATTCTCAGAGGACCGTTTTCTGAAACACTAAAATTCTCAAAAAGGTTCCCGGAACAGCACATTACTATAACTTGACACCATGTTTTAGATACTACCCAATAAATGTTTGCAAGGCAGCAATAAACCTTGTTTCTAATAGCAGGCTTCATGCTGGGCTACCAAAGTGCAGAGGAAATGACTGAGCGGAAAGCTCATATACAGTATGCAAAGGCAGCATCAAAGACCTTCTGAGGCCAGTTCATTACAGTACCTCTCTGAGGAGGTTCAGAGGCTGCCCTGATTCCTTCCTCATTATAGGTCACTTGCTTCAATCCTTTCTAATAACCCCTGAATGTGGAAGCACTCAGTGAGGCCACATTTGAGGTAGTCAGAGGTGTTTGGTCTATTGAGTTGAGGAGCTGAAAATTGGAATGCCTCGCAAGTCTGCTTATAATGAAAGTGTCCCTTCAGCCTATTTCTCCTGACAGTCCTAGGGCTACTGACATTAACCAGCTCCGTGAGTGCCACAGCTTTAGGTGCCAGAGGCAACTCAATAAGCTTATGATATGAGAATTCCATTTTCTTAAAAGTTTATAGAAGCACTTAGATATCAGGCAAAAGTCCACCTTTTCAAAGAGGAAATAAGTTGTTATTATGGACACCATTTTCTCTGCACTGGGGGCCAGGCACTCTTAACTGATTTTACTTTGCTAAAAATTAAAGCAACAGTTTGTCTCCTATTCAAAAAAGGGAAGCTTTGAAATTCAGAAATTTGAGCCATCGTGCTTGACACTTACGCCTAGAAAAACATATCCCACAGGATTTGAAGCCAGTTTATCTGTGCAGCTCAGGTATGTATCCAGCAAAGTCAAACAGCTCTAATGCTCTCCTTATTCTGGGTAGACTGTGTCACTAATTAGGTTAATAAGCTTTGCAAATAAACACATTTGTAGGACTTTGCTTTCCAACCATTACTTTTAGAAATGTTCAATGTTTCTTTTTTCCTTAGAGTTGTGCTCTTCTAAAATCAAGCTGAAATCACCATTCTAATAATTTTGCATTGACAAGATGTGAAGAAGAAGGAAAATGAAATTTAAAATCTATGCTGAACCTATATGCTCATAGAGATTTTGACTCACTTCTCTGTTCCTAGCAATTGGTATAATGTCAAGAACCTAGTAGACATATACATTTATAACTTCAATGAAGAAAAAAATCATTTACCCTTATAAAATGTTCACTGAGCTGCTATTTTCTCATCAGTGAAAGGGGATAATCAGTGGGGAATGCTTTCGGCAGCAAGTAACAGAACCTGAATGACCTTAGCATTAAGAAGCATCTTAAATCTGGAGGTTGACGGCTATGGGCATGAGTTCAGGAACACAATAGCCAACAATTCTATACTTATTTTGATCTTTTCTTCATGACATTGCCTCACAGTTGGAAAATGGCCACTATAATTCCAGACATCACAGTCCATTCAAGTCAACCAAAGGAAAACGGGAGGCAACAAGTGTCTGTATCCTTTTATCAGGAAACCAAAACCTTTTCCAGAAATGCTCAGCAGATTTCTGTTGTTGTCTTCTCAGCCAGAACTGTGTTAGAAAGCCACCTCTGGAAAAAGGGAGACTTGGAAAGCAAGAAACTGAATAGATCCTTATGATGGTTCCAAAAAAAAAAAAAAAAAAATGGTGATTCATTGTCTATCTAGAGTGGGTCACATTTTCTCTCCAAAAAAATCTGGGGTTCTATCATCAGGAAAAAGTGGGGATTAGAGGATAACTGCTGGGTAAACACCTAATGGTGTCTCTTTTAGGGTTTTAAAGTTTATTTATTCATGAGAGACACAGAGATCAAAGCAGAGACACAGGCAGAGGTAAAAGCAGGCTCCCTGCAGGAAGCCCAATGCGGACCCTCGGATCATGAACTGAGCCAAAGGCAGACGCTCAACCACTGAGCCACCCAGATGTCCCTCTTTTAGGAGTTTTAATAAAGATTAGAGACCATATATATAAAGTATCATAACATTAACTGACGCAGAGTTCAGTAAACAGGAAAAGTTATGATTTATGTGATAACAATAAATTTAAAGTAATAAGCAAATGGTAAACATGAAGTCTAAATGAGTTTGTGGAGAGAATGAGAATGTGGATTAGTGTTGTGTGGATGTGAAAGTTTTGTTTTTATTTGTGAAAATGTTATTTAAAAAACATACTAGTATCCATCACTTCAGAGCTGACTTTTTAATTTTGGGAAGACAAATGGATGAATATATACATGTCAAGTTTTCACATCTATTATTCTGGGGGGGGGGAGACTGCTTAGGCAGATGGAGTCCTGTTGTCACTCCCATTGTAACCTGAGTATATTATCTTGGAGTTTGATGAAGAGGAATGAACAAATTGTCTTTGGGAGAACAGAGGGATCTATACTCAGACTTACTCTTTGATGTTGAGAGTTAATGAATATGTCAGATTGACTATTGCATCTTAGGTGGGCTAGACTCAACCCCAAGATCTAGCTTACCTGAGAGGAAAGAAACTTTGGACTAATATATTTTTTTAGATTTTTATTTATTTATTCATGAGACACACAGAGAGAGAGAGAGAGAGAGAGAGAGAGAGGCAGAGAGAGAAGCAGGCTCCACACAGGGAGCCCAATGTTGGACTCGATCCCAGGACTCCAGGATCGCACCCTGGGTGGAAGGCAGGCGCTAAACCTCTGAGCCACCCAGGGATCCCCACTTTGGACTAATATTAAAACCCTTTAAAACTACCACTTGGAAGCTGACTGTGGATACCTTAGAGAAAATGACCACGCTTGTGAGTTTCAAGCACATTAAGAGATTGTCTTGAAGTTTATGAGTCACACTATTAAAAAAGAAAGAGGGGCAGCCCCGGGTGGGCCCAGCGGTTTAGCGCTGCCTTCAGCCCGGGGCGTGATCCTGGAGTCCCAGGATCGAGTCCCACGTTGGGTTCCTTGCATGGAGCCTGCTTCTCCCTCTGCCTGTGTCTCTGCCTCTCTCTCTCTTTGTGTCTCTCATGAATAAATAAATAAAATCTTCTTTAAAATTAATTAATTAAAAAGAGCCTATCTTGAAGACTGAATCCTGTTTTCACAATGAAGGAAAGGTAATTAACAAGCCAATGGGCAGTGTAAACAATCTGCCCTATAAGAGTTCAGTGGAGAAAAAATAATTTTCCAGAAGGGGCAGCTTAAAGAGCTTATGGAAAACACTGAGTTTAAGATAGAATGTAAGTGATAGTTAAGACTTCCAAAAGGAAAAAAAGAAAATTAATTTTCCAGTGAGAGGGAAAATGTGTGAACAAACAAGTGGTTGTGAGAAGGAATCTGTTACATATGGAAACCAGTGGCTGAATCAGAAGATTTCTGTTAGTGTTTGATGGGAAATGTTTAGAAAGATGGACTGGCTCCAGGAAGTGAATTCTTCAACCGAAGAATTTGAATTTTTGTCCTTTTGACAAAAGGAAGCCCTTGAAGAGTTTGAGATTTCATGAGAAATGAGGAAAGTGGTGCTTAATGAGCTGGTAGGATAATGGATGGAGTCGATTAAAGAAACTTAAAGTACAGAAATGGTTTGGAAATATCCTTTAAAACTTAAAGTATGGAAGTAAATATCTGAATTTGGGGGTGGCAATGGGAATACAGAGGAAGAAATCAATGTGAGAAATAATACAAAGAAAAAAACTTTTCAGAAAATAATTTAAAAGGAAAGAAGTAAACAACGACACCCAGATTTTGAAACTGGGTGACTAGAAAGAGGATGAATTTACACTTTATTGATTCAGATAAGCTCAGTGTTGTGCTGGTTGAGCATATACACAGGTCAGTTTACTTCTTGCTCCTTTGGTTTTGCTTAGTCAGTCAGTTCTCCTCAGTACCATTCATCAAGGACTTAGGCTCCTCAGCAGTGTGGCTCCGCCTCACTGTCATTTGCTTCCAGCCAAAAGGGGAAAGAGCATATGGAGAAGTGAGTGTGGGAGGGCTCTAGGAGCCAGATCTGGAAGTAGCACATGTCCCTTCAGCCCAGAGACCAAAACTCAATCATAGTCCAAACCTACCTGCAAGGGAGTCTGGGACATAGAGCCCAACTCTGCTTTGATAGACAGCCAGAAGTGTCTCCCGTTCACTGTATAAGAGGAATAATTTTTATAAAATTTATTTTCACAAAAAGTAATGCAATGTTGTACGCTTTTCTGTTTAACTTTCTCTAAGGTGAAAATCACTGCCCACAGCATCATTTTTTAGTTGGATAGTGTCAGATTCATTACTTTGATTCCAAGAACACACCCATTCTATTGAATCAGATAAACCTACCTATTTTCTCAGAGACTCTTTATAAAGTTAAGTGGTAAATATAGAAAACTATCATGTTGAAAAGGCATTTCAGAAAAGAAAAATATACCCTCTCTTTAACCATGAATTGGATTAGGTCAGTTATTATATTTTCTACTACTGGTCTTTCTAGTCAGTAAATGTTAAATATAACCAGGTAATCTGAATTCAAGGTTCCACACACTGATCCCAGTCTGTCCTTCTGGCCTTCCCCTCTCCACACTCCATTATGTACATCTTTGCTGAAAAATCAAGCAGCATTTCTATTATGTTACTTATAAACCCTAGGCAAAAACAAAATTAAATAAGAAATAGTTTAAATTTTTTCCTTATATGCTAGTTATTAGTGAAAACCTAGTTTAATTTTAAGAAATAGATGAGATTTTTTGTTGTTGTTGTGACTCTGCATGCAACACATGCACTTTTGGGGGGCAGGGGAGTTTAGTGGCACTTTTTAAAATGACATCTAATTTGTGGCTTCTTTTGGTTTGACACTGAAAAATCCTTGCTTCCTGCAATTGGGATTTATTCAGGGATAATGACAGGTGTAGATGGTGGAGGGAGTGATGGATCAGAAAGAAACATTGAAGGGAGTGAGAGAAGAGATTTTCCCCCAAGGACTAGAGTGAAAGCAGTATTATGTGTAGTGCTGGGGCTTAGTTCTGGAGTCCAACTCTGTTTTAGGTCATAGGTTTTCATCTCATCTGGCCACCTAACTCCTATTCCTAACCCTAACTCCATAACTTTGGGTAATAATCCCTCCATACATCACTGACATATTTGTAAAATAGTGAACACGATAGCACATACCTCATAGGATTATAAAGAAGACTAAATAATTTACTACAAATTAGATGCACAGCACAATACCTGTCACACCATGAAACTCCACAAATATGTAAATGTCTGCTCTTATTACTCAAAGGTCACGAAAAGAGGGTGCCCCCAAATGCTTTTAAGATTACCACAAAGCATCCTTATCCTTTCTCACATTCATACAGAACCTTCTCTAATTGGAAAGTCCTATCTCAAAGAATGCTGTGACTTATCACTTGTATGGTGATATGAAATGAGAAAACTGTCCTCTGGGAGACTGCATTTAAGTCCAATGTTACCAAGACAGGCAAGATGCACAATAAAGACAGACCCAAATGAAGTTTCCATGTTAAGAACTTACATTAAGTACAACAAAAGAGATAAATGCATTTTTGTGGTTTACTTCTTGAGACCTCTGGTATGATGAGTTGGCTCATTACGTGTGTGTGTGTGTGTGTGTGTGTGTGTGTGTTTGTGTTTTAAGGAACTGTATAAGACATTATCCAGGGAACTTTTCAATCCAATCTATTTGTGATTGCATCTTTGTTTTCAAAGAAACTATTTTTGGAATTGTTGGTTTAGAGTTCCAGCTCTTGGTGTTGTCAAAATTAAGTAGATAGAGATACTGGGCAGGATGTAACTGAATCAGCTAATGGAACTCATGTGTTGAAGAAAAATTACTTGACAAAAAAGAATTGAAGGTTGGGGGAAAAAAACTACCCTTGGGAATAATAATGTGATGTAGAATATGCCTTAATATGTTGGAATCTAAAAAGATTTCATATCGTCTTCTCTCTTGAAAGGAAATTAAATTATAGGAAGAGGCTCTGCTATCCTAAAATAGTAGCCATCTTCTTATTTATTTTTAATTAAATTCCATCCAGATAAGGGATCTTCATCTTCTTTTATATGGGCTTGCTGACTGCCACTGCTCCATGTGCCAGATAAACAAAACACCTTCCAAATTCGATCCATTTGGGATAGCTACTTTTAAAAGCAGTGTTTTAAGAATCAGATAACCCATAATATCTTTGGTAAGGAAAGAGAAGTTCCTATTTATTTTGGTAACTGAAATCACCTCTGAGGTCTCAGGGAAAAAAAGTTACTAAACAAAGGGGTATTTAATATCATTCTTTCTGAGTTCTGGCGCTAGGAAAAGTATGCAGCCTGCGTAATTGTCATTTTAAGGGCTCTGTGAGAGCTCCCTACCCTTTTAAATAAGCAAACAAAGCAACAAAAACAAAGCCACTTATATCCATTAACCCTGCCAAGGTGTTCACAATTCTTACATTCATTCATTCATCTATTCCCTAGTTACTGCACTCTGCTTGTGCACAGGCGTCTGTGCTAAACGCTGGAAACACAGTCCCTGCTCTCCATTCTAACTGAACTGGCAACCTCTTGGTTAAAAAGAATGCTTCCCAGAGTTTGTTCTATAAATCAATCATGCTGTGTAATATAACTTGTAAGCTGTAAATAAGGTGAAGAATTCTGTGAGCAAATAAGCCCAGAAAACATGGACTGAAATATCACTTCTATGGTTTTCATTCTTTATACTTCTTAGCATCTTTAATGTGCCCCAAACGCTGCTGAGTGCCCTGAAGAAGGAGGGATGAATGCAATGGGATTTGGGGTAAGCTCTCCCTACAAGGGCCAGGCTCTCCTAATCAGGACCTCCCATTTCTTCCAGTATCCTTGCATTTCAGGTCTGTTGTTACTCCTTAGTTGTGCAATAAATGCCAACATTCAACTTCATTTTTGCCTCTTCATGGACACCCCCTGCTATATGGGTTTAAGCTACACAGTCCCTGACTGCTTGCACTGCTTAGAGACTAGAGCTGGAGCAAAAAGCATGAGTTGCTGACACAGAACAGCCTTGGCTCACAACTGATATAGAATGGAGCCTTGAAAATATTTGTTAAAAAAAAAGAAAAGAAAATATTTGTTACATAAACGAACAGAGGAAACATGGGGACTCACATTCCACTGCTGTCATTTTCTAGTTGTTAAAACATTCTGAGCCCTAGTTTCTTCACCTGTAATGTGGGATAACACCCATTTTAGGATCAGTCACTCAGCTCTCTTCCCTTCCCGGGGAAGTAAAATTTTCTTTTCTTTTTTAGAACTACTTTACCTGAGGTTTAGAGAACCACAGAGAAGCCTCCCTGCCATTTCTCCTATTGTTCTAATACAGATACTGACTAGGTCACTTTTTCCAAGTGTGGACTCGTTATTTTTTGTTTACTCATCATCACCCAAACATATAGAGATATCTGAAGGGCCAGTTCAAAGGCCATTCCAGTCTTTCCTATCATTCATTCAATAACAATTTAGTTGATTGCTAAGTATCCCAGAGGGTCTGCACTGGGCACAGAGGGCACAGCAGAAAAGGGTGCTACTCACCAGTAAAAGAAACCAGTGAGATCCAGAATTAAGGAATACTCTCCAGACAGACACAGTACTGGAAGTATACAGCCCAGGAATGGAAAAAAGCCACAGTGAAGCACATCATCATAGCACTTTAGGATGCCAGGAATAAAGGGAAGCTTTTAAATGCTAAGAAATAACAGTAGGTCATGTATAAAGAAACAGAATCAGAGCCTCAACAGCTTCTCAGCAGCAACACCAATGCTGGGTGCTGGGGAGAAATGCCTGCAAGCATCTTTTATTTCCCATGAGGAAATTACTGGAAAATAGGCACCAGGCAAATGAAGGAGAAAAACAAAAATAAAGGAAGAAGACACAGAACCACAGGAAACTGTGGTTTCAACAACAACAACAACAACAAAAAAAAAGTGATGAGATGGAAGATGACAATGGGCGGAGCAGATAGAAAAGTGGTCCAGACTAACGCAAGGAGGCAGAAACTTCTGGAAGAGAGCTTGCCTGAAGAGACCTTGAGGGGACAGATGGTCTCATTGAGTATTCTGAAGCAGATGTGTATAAAACTTATGTAAGTGAAAATATTAGCTCAATCATCATAAGGCAATGAGCCAAGAACATGTTATCAGTTTGCTAGGGCTGCCATGAGAGCCGGGTGACTTAAAAACCACACAAATTGCTTCACTCACAGTTCTAGAGGCTAGAAACTCAAAAGGTGCCAGCAGGGCCATGTTCTTGTAAAACTCGACCTTTCCTCTCCCAAGATCTTGGTGGTGGTCAACAATCCTTGGAATTCCTTAGATGGCAATCATATCACACCGGCCTCTGCTTCCACAGCCACATGGCACCCTCCTTCTGTATGCCTCCACCTTTACATGATGTTTTCCCCTGCTCACAAGGGCACCAGTCACTTTGGATTGAGGCTCTCCTAATGACTTCATCTTCACTTGATTAGATCTACAAAGACCTGATTTCCAATTGAGGTCACATTCACAGCTACTGGGAGTTAGGACTTCAACATATCTTTTGCAGGGACACAATTCAACCCATAATTTCACTCCCTGGTGAATTGACTAAAACTAGTGCTGTAGACCCTGAATGAATAGAAGGGGAAAAGTAGTGCTGGTGATAGGCGTTAAATCCCTACCAAAACAAAGTATCAACAGATGATATCCAAAATACTTACATCAAGAAATTGCAATATAAGCCAATTATCTAGGACTATGGAAGCATCTTCTAGAAGAAACAGTCAGCTAGAAGAGTTTAAACGGGTTTCTTTCAGAAAATGGAACAGGAAGGTCAGAAATGATAGATGGAGGCTGCTGGTTTTCATTATAAGTTGGTATTAGTTGAAAGCTTCACAATATTGGTGTATGTCATTAATAAAAAAAGAAGAGAGAAAAACAAAGGACAAGGACAGGAAAACTAATGATGGAAATAGTTGGGTTCTTATTACTTCAAAGATTTTGGTATAATTAAGTGTATATTGAAATCTTCTTGTGATCATAAAAAGTATTTAAATAATTACCAAAACATAGTAATAACACTTTGATAATAGAGTATAACGCAAGAGGACTGGCCTAATTTTAATTCTGCAGTTTACTAGCTGGGTAGCTTTATTCCCGTAAGGATATAGGCTGATGAGAAAAAAAAAAAAAAGTACACTTCTGTAAATAAGATACGTGCACTAGAACAATTCAAAGTTAGTGTCTAAATCTAATTTTATGGGGGATCCCTGGGTGGCTCAGTGGTTTAGCGCCTGCCTTCAGCCCAGGGCATGATCCTGGAGACCCGGGATTGAGTCCCGTGTCGGGCTCCCTGCATGGAGCCTGCTTCTCCCTCTGCCTGTGTCTCTGCCTCTCTCTCTCTCTCTCTCTCTCTGTTTCTCTCTCTCTCTCTGTTTGTCTCTCATAAATAAATAAATAAAATCTTAAAAAAATAAAAATAAAAAATAAATCTAATTTTATGTGGCTCTATGAAAAATAGAATGTGGAGTACATAAAATCTTTTCCCACCACAAAATCCTGTTCTGGAGGGCTGGAGCTCTGTGACCTAAAGACAGCATATAAACTTACCCATAGACATGAATAATCTGAACATCTTTCTTCAAACTTTTAGGATTTTTGCGTAATATTAGATGAATCCACTCAAATTGCTGAGCTGCTTTGATTCATTTTATCTTTTTAATAAACATTAATAGTTTAAACTTGCAGAAAAGTTGAGCAGATAGTACAGAGAAATCCCCTACCGTTAACATCTTACATCCATATGTTATATTGGTCACAACCTAGTTTGTTATCGATTTGTATTCACAAAGTATTAATTGAAATTTATATTTTAGACTTCTTTAGTTTTCACCTAATGTTCTTTTTCTGTTCTAAGATTCAGTCAGGATACCACATTAAATTAGTCATCCTGTCTCCTTAGGCTCTTCTTGGCTGTGAGTTTCTCACTCTTTCCTTGTTTTTGTTGACCTAGACAGTTCTGAGGAGGACTGGTCAGGTATTTTGTAGAATGTCAGTTGGGATTTGGCTGATGTTTTTCTCATGATTAGATGGAGTTATGGGTTTTTAGGAGGAAGATAATAGGGGCAAAACACCACTTTCCACACATCATACCAAGGGCATGTACTATCGACATGATTTTGTCCCTGTGAATGCTAACCCTGCTCACCTGGCCGATGTAGTGCTTATCAGGTTTTTCCACTCTGAAGCCACTCTCTTTCCCCCTTTCAGACTCATACTCATACTTTTGGGAAGTCACTGTGCACAGTGCACATTTAAGGAATAGGGAATCATGCTCTCTTTCCTTAAGGGCAATATATTCACATAAATGAGGATTCCTCCGTATGAGAAACTTGTCTCTTCTCTTGCACTATTTTTGTTTTATGAGATAGTGGTCGTATTAGCATAACCACAATGACTATTAACAGCATTACTCTTGGGCTGAACCGATACTCTAAAATTTTAAAACTTCGATGGGAAAAATAGAAACTTGAAAAAAATCCATATTTGAGCTGCAAACAGTTGCAAACCATGGGGACCTGGTCTTTGGTGTTCCTTTTCTTTGACAAACTAGTGAAATGGGCCTCTTAGTTATGCATGTGTAGCAAAAACCATCATTTTAAATGGAGATATTTGAGGGTCTCAGGTATTTCTCTGTGTCACATCTCATTAAAGGTTGTCCACAGTATGGGCAGATGTTGTGGGTAAGTATCTGCAAATAGAACCGCTCGTGTGCTATAAGGGGTGTGTTTATTTTCTCTAGGTTAATGTAAATCTGATTCTATTTAATCTCAGCTATTACTGGGTGTGATGAAAGTCCTGGAGTTTCAAACACTCCTCCTCAGTCACCACTGCCATGAATTCTTTGTCCCATCCTACCTGGACTCTCTGTGTCTGCTGGCTCTGCTGCCTTAGTTCTGTACTGGACACAAGGGTTTTCTCCATCCAGTCATGTACCCAGTACTACTTTCTGAGGCTGATGCAGTCATTCTCTTGGGATCTTGCCTTGTACCCAGGGACTGCTATGGTGCAGAACTCAGCAGCCCTGGGTGCTATCATGAAGCAGGTGCCTTAACTTTTGCCCCCTTCCACTATCAGAAATCCCACCTGCAAGTGGCTCTCACATGCTCTGCCCTAATTTCCCTTCTGCCCAGGACACTTCACAGGTAATATTAAGTAACTGCAGTTGACAAAACAAATAGAACGCTGACTTCCCCAGCTCCTGTATTCTCCCCTGCAAAAACTTTTGGAGCATGGGAATCCAAAATGCCTGCCTGTATCCGGGGGCATCAAAAAAGAACACAACAGGAGCAAACTGCAAGTTAAAATCTCAAAAATAGTTCTCCTACCACATTCTCAGCTTATAAATTGGTTTAAGCCATGAGGATGTGCTTCCCATTCCAATGTCCCCCACTGAGAGGGTGGGCCTTAGGTCTCGATAGAGAGTTGGGCAGAGTTGGGCAACTCATATCACAAATGAAAGATAGAGGAGTACAACGCCCACACACAAAGCCCCTGGTCTGTTTGGGTGATATTTCCCTCAGGCTCTCTAGGCCCAGTGAGAACTCCCCACCATCACCACCCCCAAGGCCTCCTAGCACTGGCTTCAGCCCAGCCTGGGGGGTCTGGCTCAGCCTTTGCTTAAGAGCTATTTGAGGATTTTGTTTTATTTTATTTTTTTGTAGTAGTAGTCTTTATTTTAAGCAGAGGTTTCCCATATACCTCCTGGCCCTACACATGCATGTCTTCCCACCATCAACATCCTTCACCACTTGTGTGGTCCACTTGTTGCAATAGATGAACCTTCTTGGACACATCAGGATGATCACCCAAAGTCCATGCTGTACCTTAGGGCTCATCTTGGCACTGTACCTGCTATCAGTTTTAATGACTATATATAATGACGTGTACCCACTGTTACAGTATCATCCAGAACAATTCCCCGCCCTAAAAATCCTCTGCATTCTGCTTACTCATCTTTCCATCCTCCCAATCCTTGGCTACCACTGATCTTTTTACCGTTTCCAGTTTTGTCTTTCCTACAATGTCATATAAATAGAATCACACAGTATGCAGGCTTCTCCAATTGGTTTCTTTCACTTAATAATATGTATGTGAGGCTCCTCCACGTTCTTGCAGGACTTAAAAGCTCATTTCTTTTTAGTGCTGCATACTATTCCATTGCCTGGATATACTTTAGTTTATCCATTCACCTGCTGAAAGACATCTTCATTATTCCCAAATTTTGGCAATTATGAATAAAGCTTCCATAAATATCCATGGCAGGTTTTTGTGTGAACATTAGTTTTCAACTCATGAGGATAAATACTAAGTAGCATAATTACTGGATCATGTGGTATTAGTATATTCTGTTTTTGAGGAAGAAACTACCAAACTATCTTCCAATAGTTTGAGGTTTTTAATAATAGCAGAAAGACCAACTGGTCCCCCACCAAATCTCCAGTCATACCTCTTCATCCTTAGCATCCCTACTACAAAGATTAGGAGTTGGTTCTCAGAATATAAGAGGGAGACCCAGTGAGTAGCTGTCTTGTGAGTGGTCAGCCACACCAAAGCCAGGCATTCACCATTCATGGAGTATTCTTATCTCGATATTTTATCTTCCTGCTTATTAGGAGAAGAGAATGTTAATGACTGGGACTGTGCTCTTAAGAGACTAGAGTTGGTCCATGCTCTGGTTCTTCTTTGGGTTTCCGAGCCACCATCCCAAATACACACCCACATTCATCAACTAGGCTTTAGTTTCCACTTCATTATCTTACATGTTATCAGATGAACCAAGAGGGTGTTTACAGATGTTTCCCCTCTGAGGGCTAGACAGTGGTCTCTCCAGTTGTGCTGGGGATATGGAAGTCCAGGCTCTGCACATGTGCATGCCACCATGTCAATGGCAGATAAAGGGACAGATAGGCAAATGATATGAAGTGTCTTGCCTCAGTTGTACAATTAGGAAGTATCAGGAAGAAAATATGTACATAGCTAGCTTCCTCAAGTCTAAAAGGTGGTAATCAGGGCTCTTAGTTGCTATGCCAAGTCCTCATGAGCCCCACTCAATAGGCTCAAACCTGGTGCCAGAACTCTAGGGGCCAGTTCCCCTTACTTGGGAAAGGGACACATTATCTCCAGTTCATCTACAGAAGTTGTACAAGGTTCACAGGAGAGGGAGAGTCTTTTTCAGCAAAGAGAGAAGCATGGATCTGAGCAGGGAGGCTTGGGGTAAAGACCCCATGAGGAAAGATGCTGACCTGTGAACTCCAAGAACAACCATGTGAAGTAACAGATGTGAGTCACTCACAGTGTTGAAATTTCATTTGTTACCCCAAAGACTTCAGAAAAGTCTTATTAAAATTCGGAAAATTCAGAATTATAGTATTCAAGATTTAATTTCACCAAATAAAAAATTTGAGAAGCTACCGCAATGTGAGCCAAGGTTATAATTTAAACATGTACCTTCATAATTTGCACTCTATTTTGATTGCATCCTCTACTATTTCATAATCCTGAGCAAAGACAATAGTCATATTGCAAAATCAGGAATATTTTCAATTTCCATATGCTCTTAAAGTAGAGTTGGAAGCTGTTCATAGAAAATAGAAATCACATATCCCTCCCCCTTAAAATTGTAATCTACAGTTTAGTTCAGAGCAGTTCAAACATTAATGATTTTGTAAATCCCGTGAGTAGCCTAATTTTTCTTCTCTAGTGACTTGCTTTATAATTTGGTAATATTGGCTTTGTATGAGTAGGTTTGCCAATTGTTAATAAAATTGCTGACCACCTGCAAAAGAAATATTGAAGTGTCATGGAAAAACATATCTCAGAAAACAAAAAAAATAGCACAATAATTAGAACCATGTATTTTTCCTTACTGTGGCATCTTTTTTTTATAACAACAAAACCCCATTAGAGTAAATTCTGGGTTTCTAAGCTCTGGGAATTAATTATAATGTTGAGTTGTATATAAATAGATGTAGCACGCTTTTTCAAAACAACCAGTGGAATCTAAAACTACACTGAAACATTGATGTTTTCTCAGATTAATTTTTTAATTTAGAAATATATCATGTATTTCTAAAAGGAATCCACTTTGAACAAACACTTCCTGGGAAATTTGTACTGGTTGTGAAATTTGGGTTTTTAAATAAAAATTCAGTGAGAAGTAAACAATTTGCTTGCCCATTTAACATGGGCAACAAGCCGGAAATACCTCCCAGTATAATCTGAACTATTTCACAATTTCAGTGAATAAAGTGTGATCTTTTAGTATTAATTTTAAAATAAAGGATTAAACCCAAATATGAACTATTTCAGTCACCTAATCAATCTAACTACACAATCGTCAGAGTTGAAGGGCATGACTACAAAATGGACTTTCAGCTATTGGATCCAGTAGCATAGAATGTTTTGGGGGGTGAAAGTCAGTGACATTACTGTGAGAAAATCAGAACACATGTGAACAAAATGAGGGTCCTATCTGGGAACTCTGGGGAAAAGCATGGTGTCCGTTGGAGCTGCATTCATAGCCAATTCGACCTTCTGCAAGCATTTGAGGAAGCCACTCAAGGTCCTGAAATCTCAGGTAGACACTTCACAAGGCTGGTGTGTTTAAGACATTTTTGCTATTGGGATGCCTGGGTGGCTCAGCAGTTGAGTGTCTGCCTTTGGCTCAAGGCATGACCCCGGGGTCCTGGGATCAAGTCCCGCATCGGGCTCCTTGCATGGAGCCTGCTTCTCCTCCCTCTTCCTGTGTCTTTGCCTCTCTTTCTGTGTATCTCATGAATAAATAAATAAAATCTATTTTTAAAAAAGACATTTTTGCTATCAAAGGCAAAAAAATGCTTAAGCCAGGCTTGTATTAATTACATAATATTCTGAGTATAAAACTCAGACTTAGCCTTTAATCCCAAAGATTTGTACTCATCTTCAAGGCCATCAAAATCCATCTAGAGAGTCTAACAAACCAGAAGACATACGAACACCATTTGCCATAAGATGTACAATATGAGTGACAGAAGACTAGGAGAAATAACTGGGGAAGACGGAAGGACAGAGGGAAAAGTTTCAAGATGAGCTTATTTCTCCACAAAAAGGTAGATTTGCCTGATGATTCAAAATGATAAAGGAGGAAATAAAAAAATAAAGGAGGAATTTGAAAAAAATAGGCAACCCTTGAAAAGTTAAAGAACTACTAATTTTATGTGGGTACATTTTATTATTATTCCTCAAGTAATCACTTACATTACATAGGTGTACTTCTGTTTCACCTACAAAGATTGGATTGTGCCCTTTCAGGATGAAAGAGGTTTGTAACATAGTCTTTCCTAAAGTGATCAGATCACTCTGAGTTTTGAAGGAATCGCTCGGTGAATTACCACAACCTGCTCTGATTGACCTCCTAGAAATGCCCATATCACATTTTCTTCCCCCAAATGAGCTATCAGATTTTCCTTTGGGAAATAGTTTCACTCCTAAGGTCTAGAGGAGGGGTCAGGAGATGTTTTCTGTAAAGGGACAAAAAGTAAAATTTTAAGACTTCTGGGACTTCGGTTGCAATGTCTCAACCCTGCCAATGTCTCTTCTGTAGTGCCAAAGCAGCCTAGGTCATATAGGAAGAAATGGCCATGGCTGTGTTCCAATGAAACTTTATTTATAAACACAACAGACTGGATCTGATCCATAGATCATAATTAGCCATCCCCTGGCCTACCTAATCAGGAACTTTGTGTTTTACCTTCACATCACCTTCTTTCCTGAAGGCTAACAAGATTATCCAAAGGTAGCAGGACAGGGTGGGAAAACACATGATTCATACAGAGTAGGAGAGATATATTTTGTCAGGACTGAGGACACGTGGTCCCATCTATATCACTTACTCCCTTTGTGCAAAAGAAAAGAAGTTGGTGATAAGACATATAGTTAGAAAAAGCTCAATAATTATCAAAATGGCAAAAGCCCAGCAATCATGCAGTAATCAAAAACTGAAACAAGAGTAAACCTAAAAAAAAAAATTCATAATAAAAGAGGAAAAATTGAAAGCCATGATCCTCTGAAGACAATACCTACAGTGCACAAATAACGATTTCACCTCCGGGGATGCCTGAGGGGTAATGGTGAGGAGGGGGGCATCCAACTATCTGCGTGTCTACAAAGACAGCAGGAACTTGATCCTGGCAGTCAGACTCCTCAGTAGGATAGTCATAGACTTAAGGAAAATCTAGTAACTTACAAGTTTTGGTATATATACAAAATATTAGTCATCTTTAGTCATTCACTTATTCAGTCAGTAATAATTTGCTCTTAGTCATAACAATGAAAACCTAGGAGCTTGCACATCATCCTTCCTTCCCACAGGAACCCATAAAGGAACATGCACATTGTTCATCAACTCACAAATCCCCAGCTCATGCTTTGAGAAAGAGCAGTCTAAAATATTCCCACCTTCATGTCTTTGCTCATAGAGTTGACCTCTTCTAGAACACTGTTTTCTACTCACCCCTTTCTCTTTCCATTCCTCACCTCCAGCACCCACACACGGTACCATCACCATCAGGGACCAGGCAAGCCTTCCTTCTTCACAAAACATTGCTGGACATTTTCATTTTCTGCTCTGACCTACCAGAAGTAATTTGCTGGTCCCCATCCTGACCCCATATAGCTACAGAACTGTGCCTGACCCCTCACTTCATGGCATTTTTGATATTCAACTCTGTGTGACAGTTATATATGTCCATGTTTTTCTTATAAGATCCTTGTAGAGGGTGGTTGTATATCATTTTGCTTTAGCAGGTCACTGGGTTTGGGCCATGGGTTCAGCATAGGCAAATATCAAATACGTAAATGAATGTCATATTAGAATATATAAAGCTATTAGAACCCACCACATCAAAGGTATATGTTCTTTTCCAAAGACTAAGATTGAGTTCTAAGAGCCCAACCACACAATTTCATTCCATGTATATGCTTATTTACTAGACACATATTAATAATTATAATTCTTTATACAATCACAGAGAATTTATGAAGAAATTTTTAAATATTATTTCATTGGAGCCTCACCATAACCCTGGATATCAAAGAAGGTTACAGTTGAAAAATCAAAGCTCAGAGAGTTTAAATGGCATCACTAGTAACTAGTGGAAAATAAAATTGATGCACTAAAGAAAATAGAAATTCTGTCTCTTACCTCTTTCTCTCTCTTCTCCCTCTCTCTCCCTCTCTTCTTCCCCCCCCCTTAGAGATGTTACACATCTGTAAGTAGAAGACAATTACTATCCTAACAAACCCAGCCTAAGACTAACATTCTGAAGTATATTTATACTAAAAATAATTAGGATTACTACATAGTACACTAGATTTGTTGAAAGAAATTACATGAAGGAAATTTTTATTACTGAAAAAAAATAGGAGTAAGGATAGACTTATGTAAAAGAATTTCATTCCAGGTAATTTGTACTTAAATATTCATAAATACTCATCGCATGGAATAAGAATATGAACTTAGCACTGAGAATTTTAGATTGGCCATCACATTATTCTGAAAGAAAAGTCAAATATGCCAGGTTTTGATATGAAACTTTCTAAAATAAATTTCAAGTGATTTAAGGTCATCTAGATTTGGTCAAACTACAAACTGTAGTCATTCAGTATTGAGACTTTTATGGAGCCCTAGTTGGAGGCCTGAAGACCATATCCCATTTGCCATCTGCCTGTCAAACCAAGTGTTCATAATCATGGTGAACTGGGTTCATTTGTGCCCCAGACTGTTTCTTATGGACCGTGCTGAGCATGGAACAATGCAGGACCTGTTAGAGGATGGCAAAGAGCCAGAGGAGGACATCTTCCCTGCGTGTCCAGATGACCTCAATATACTGACACCATCATTCCCTCCATTCCTGGCGACAGAAACCACAGCAAGTGTTGTGGAGTTCTATGCATGCTGCTGTTTCATCTTATCATGGCTCCTTCTTCCCACTTTGTCCAGAAGGACCACCTCTCCCCCTGATTACGGCTGATGTTTAGGAAGTAGCATAACAAAGACAGTAGGTCTTAGGATCTCAGGACAGATTCAAGCCTTCCTTCCCCAATAAGTAATGTGAACTTGGCAAAGTTACTTGACTTCTCTGCCCTTGTTTTCTTATATGTAAAAGAGGAATTATAACACAGCCAGCAGATACTGAGGGCTCATGATGGGCCAGGTATTCTTCTAAGCACTAAAAGTATATTAACTCATTTAATCCACATGACTGTCACTATTAGTGTCCCACTTTAATTTTTTTTTAGTATCCCACTTTACAGATATGAAAACTGAGGTACAGACTGTTTGAGTGATTTGCCCAAGTTCACAGGTAATAAGTGGCAGAGCTAGGATCAAACATAAGCAGTGAGGTACCAGACTCCTGTCCGATCCTTCACCTCTATGCTCTAGTGGCTCCAGTTGTAAAGTTCATACAGTTTATTTGTCTATGTGATTATTTGTCTACCATCTGTCTCCCTTGCCTGATGGAAGTCACCTAACCTTGTTAATCCTCAATCACCTCATTCATAAAATGGGGGCAATAAAAACCACATCGACTTGTTTGTAGGATCCAGGGAAGAAGGGTATGGAAAGCCCTTAGAATAGGGCCTGACCACAGGGAGAGCTGAATTCCAGGTAGCTAATAGAATCTGTACTTTAGTGCTCAGGTGCATTTATTATCCTACGGTTGGTTCCTCTGCCATTGTAATCAGACATACAAAGATGCCATCTCCTGTTTAAATATGTCATTACGCCTCAGCCATCTTTTATTGCTTACAAAGTAAAAGAAGAAGAAGAAGAAGAAGAAGAAGAAGAAGAAGAAGAAGAAGAAGAAGAAGAAGAAGAAGAAGAAAAAGAAAGAAAGAAAAGAAAGAAAGAAAGAAAGAAAGAAAGAAAGAAAGAAAGAAAGAAAGAAAGAGAAAGAAAGAAAGAAAAGTTTCTGAGACAATTAAAGAAAAAAATTCTTACCACTTCAGGAGAGAGTTCTCAGTAGCTCCACTTGCAGCATGGAAGAGTTTTTCTCCCTGCTGATCAGACCATTCTCAAGCACAACCAAAAACGTGTCCTCATTGTATATGGTTGTATGATCCATTCAGTAGAAACTTCACCAGAAGCTTTCAGGACTCAGTCTGGGGAAATGAGCTTCACTTAGCCGACCACCCAGTCTCATAGTGAAGTGTTTAGGCTCTTTTGTTTGGGCCACAGGCAATTTTGGTTTGTTTATAGAGAAGCTGAGACATAAAAATGAAACATAATGGTGTCCATCCACATACATCAATGCTTCTGACCAAACAACCTGGTGGATCTTGTCCTAAGAGGAAAACTAAAAGGGGCTCAGGTATCTAGCGGTTTATATGGTTAGTATTTTTATAATAGAAACTCTTCCTCTCACTTTGTCTTCCTTGTGCTATCAGCTTTCCATTCTGTCTCTCATAAAGTTATTACTCACACATGAGAAGATTCATCATCAGAAAAAAACATATGTGACTTGATTTTTTTCCTTTTGTCCTATTCTCTTCAGTAGCAGCTGTCACTGACAGAAGCAACAACAACAGGATTGTTGATGTCAAAAGTGGTTAGGGCCAACATTTATTAAGGGAAGCATCTTTCTAGGACCCCTTCATATTTTATCTCACTTAATTACCGTAGCAACTCCATTGGGTAGGTCCTTTTATAGCAGCTCCCCTTACCCATGGAAGATACGTTCTGAGACCCCCAGTGGTTGCCTGAAACCCTGGATAGTACCAAACCCTCTACATAAATGTTTGTTCCTATTCATACATCCCTATGATAAAGCCTAGTTTTTAAAATAGGCACATTAATAGATCAACTACAATAACTAATAATCAAATAGGACAATTATACCAATATATGGTAATAAAAGTTAGGTGAATATGGTCTTTCTCCCAAAATATCTTACTGTGCTCTACTCACCTTCTTGTGATGATGTGAAGTGGTTAAAATGCCTGCATGATGAAATGAAGAGAGGTGAATGACATGGGCATCGTGACATTGCATTAGGCTACTACTGACCCTCCAACATATGTCAGAAAGAAGACTATCTGCTTCCAGAGCGTGATTGACCATGAGTAACCAAAATCATGGAAATCGAAACCAAAATTGTGGATAAGCGGGAACTACTCTGTATCCTGGTATCATAAAGAAATAAGTCTTAGAGAAGTTAATTATCTTCAAGGTAATATGTCCAGAAAGGAGCAAAACTGTGAATCCAATCAATTCACTCTACTACTTCCCATTTATTATTCTCATTTGAATTATATGCACCATATTTTAAATAATCATTAGCTTTATGTAAATAAATCTTAAACATCCTCAGGTCCTTCAGGTTTCTGACTTGGTCCTGTGAATTTTCTTGACATTCCTTGTCCTATTAATAAAAATATTTTTTAAATCAATGTTGCCAAAGCTGATACGTATATGGTCTCTTGTAGCTTTTGCATCCATCAATTACAACATAAAAATGTTGAACCCAAATGGAAAACTTTTGCTTCCTTTAGAAATGTCAGGTACAATCAAATTTGAAAGAAGGCAAAAAGGAACGGATCTAGAGATAATAGAAATATTAATTCAGTGGTCACTTCTCTTGAAATGTCAGGATGTTTTGCGTGCGAGCTTTTGAATGTTTTATGCAGACACTTTGCAGAATGAATGATGTATATGCAGCCATCCTGTGCATGCAAATTAAACGTTGATTCCTGAAATGTCAAATGCACAGTTTTCACCAAAGTTGCTCTGCCATTTAAAAGATGAAAGTTGAAAGTTGCCCAGCCTTTCTTTTATTCCCCCTACCCCTCCTCATGACCTCCCTGCAAAACGATGACAGTGCCTCCAGTTGTCACTGTTAACTTTGCAGATGCTAGAAAGGGATAGTTGGAGGAGAGTCTCATCAACCACCAAGATCTGCTTCATTTTTTTTTCCATGATCCTGTGTTTTCTGAACTGCAAAACATCCCTCCAATCACTACTTAGATGCATGAGCTCAGAAATTTTTGAGAGTTTTATTTTCCATTTTAATTGCAGTTTAAATTCATAGGAAAACCAGAAATGGCCAAATTTTCCATTTACAATATTCCAGCAAAGTTTGTGACCCAGGACAGTCTCTAAACACAAATTCCCCCATTAGTTTTCTTGTAACTTTAGCTCTTAGGTAGGTACCAGCTAATAAAAAGCTGTACCCATGATGGGTCTGCCTGGGAACATGCTTTCAAAAATTTCCAGATCTTCATCTTGCCATGACTATTGGAGGACTTTTGGCTTCACTCTGAAAGCCATAAAACCATAAAGCAGATCTGAGAAAAACCCACAGCTGCATACATCTGATGACAGTCTTAAACTGATTTTCCAAAGATAGGGAGCTCAGCAAAACCCAAACTCCATGATGTCAACAACACTGGACTTCTACGCTTTAAGCCAATGGGTATTCTGTGGAAGATTTAATCCATGTGTTCCTTATCTACTTACAGTTAACTCATCAAAATGCCATTTGCTTAAGTGTTTCCAAAGTTGCATGAGCTTTTATTTCTGTCTCTCAAATGGACACCGGTGGGAATCAAGTTTTCCCAGGGTAGCAACTTCCAGAGTCTAAGTTATTTTCAAAACCAAGACTTTGTAGATTTCAAGTAGCTATTTTAACTATCACTTACAAGGGCTCTTTCAGCAACAGTGTGTCTCCTCATTAAAAGTGATGTAGGAAAACAGCCTTTCACCACTCCACCAGAGTTGGGGGGACCAGCCCTTTGCCTGTCTTCCTGCTTCCTGTGTTTTTCCACCTTCAGGAGTTTACAGTCTAGCAAGGATTTTGGACATGAGGATAAATAACTACCATACATGACATAATCCTGCAATGGCTAAAAGTCCTGCGGTGGCTCCGTCTTGTATCAAATTAAAACTCACCAGTTCAACATTCAGAGTCTTCCAGAAAACCTATCGCCTTCCCCCTTCCCCCACACAAGCAGCTTTTCAAACTCAACTTCCAAACAGCAAGCACCATTTTTGTTGCACCTCACCTGGCATATTATTCTGTAGCCTTCCTTCTTCTGTAGGTACTGATAGCTACATAAAGACTAACCTAGCAGGGCAAACACCTGGTAATTGTGTGTGTGTGTGTGTGTGTGTGTGTGTGTGTGTGTTTGCTTCCATAGCAGGAAAACTTGTCTTCTCAGTGAGAAGATACTGTTGCTAGTATTGGGACTATCTCACTTTTGAGAGAAAGTCAATTAATATTTCTTGAATTGCTCAAGTGGGACACTATAGATTCTCCGTCCAGCTTTTCTCGACAGACCACCAAACACTTTGGTAAGGGAGCAAAAGGAACAAAATGAGCTTTTTGGAAGGTGTGAGACCTAAAGGGAGAGGGGGCAGAAATTCTGCAGAAAAATAGGAGGCAGAGTGTGTATAGTTAGTGTGTACTTTGGATCTCACCCCTTAATCATGGCCTGTGTGGGGGCATATATGTTATCTCTGTACCTGAGCTTCAACACCATGTGTGCAAATCTTTGGACCCTCACACTAGTCACCGTTGGAGTAAGAACTCCCATGTTTATTTTGGGCTTGCGTTGGGGTTCTTTTTCTACCCCAAACTGAATCCAAGTGGTAGTACTAAAATGAGCCAACTCAATAAGTATGTATTAATTGATATTGCAGGTTACAACTATACAGTTAATGGAAAACTCACTTAAACATATAGTGTGGTTCCTACCCTCAAGAAGCTGATAGTCATCTGACTTAGAAGCATAGATCCTTAGAACTGGAAAGAACCTGAAAAATCCAAGTGTCTCATTATTTATGTGCAAACTGAGCTTGGAGAAGTGGTGGGACTGGCTTAAATCAAAGTTCTGCCTAGAACTCAGGGTTTCTGGTTCAATGCCATGCTTTTCCATTATGATGTGTCAAGAACTCATCTCATTTTGTACATTTTTTCCCCTTCTCTAGCTAGATTATGGGTTTCTTGAAGGCAAGGAGTAATGTCTCATATTTCTTTCACATTCAGCCCACCCAAGGATGTTATGCATAACTGGGCGGATTTATGTATTCAGTAAATGCTTGTGGGATGGACAAGTAACTGAAGTGATGAATGAATGGGTAATATTAACACGAATTGCTAGATGGGTGAAAACACTTAGAAAGCCCACATTCTTTCCTCTTCTGTGCCTTTATAGTGATTGTCTTTTGGTCTGTGGCTTAGCAGCCATTGGTGTGGAAAAGATTTAGAGCCTGAGTTGACACAAGATGACTCAAAATGCTAATATAAACTTAGGTCTCATTAAAGGTGTCTGACCAAGGGAGGTCATAATTCTACTCTAAAGCCTCCTAATAGTCCATGCCTAACTATACGTTTTTAAGGGGACTATTGACAATAGTTGATTTTATATAACTGTCTCTAATGGAGGCTTAAAGACCCTAAATATGTCTCATTCAATGTTATGTACTTTACCTAACAAAATTCTTCCCCCAAATTGCAACTGAAATGTGCCTAAAAAGAGAAAGACTGGATGACTGATGAATGGTCCAAAATTATGTCGTACAAAGCGCTGTTAGAGGAGCTGAGAGAGGGAAGAACTTTATTTTTATTTATTTTTACTGAAGTATAATTGACACACAATATCCTACTAGTTTCAAGTGAACGTCATAGGGATTTGATATTTTTTAAGTATATTTTTTAAATAATCTCTATACCCAACATGAGGCTCAAGCTCACAACTCCAAGATCAAGGGTCACATGCTCTTCTGACTGAGCCAGCCAGGTGCCTCACATGGTGATTTGATATTTTTATACATTATGAAATGGTCCCCTAGTTACTGTGTAGGGGACTGACCATGTGAAGTCATTACGATATTCTTGATTATATTCCCGGTGTTGTGCTTTACATCCTTATTTATTGATAAGGATGACTTATTTATTTTATAAGTGGAAATATGTACTTCTTAATCCCCTTCACCTATTTTAGCCACACCCCAACCGCTCCCCCGACCTGGAACAAATTTGTTTCCTGTGACTATGAGTCTATCTCCATTTTGTTTTGTTTGTTTTCTTTTTAACATATACATGAAGATCATGTGGTATTCGTCTTTCTGTATCTGACTTACTTCACTTACAAGATTTGTAATGTCTGAGTAATATTCTATTATATATAAAGACCACACCGTCGCTATCCATTCACCCATCAATGGACACATAGGTTACTTCCATGTCTCCACTATTGTAAATAATATTGTAATAACCATAGGGGTGCATATATCTCTTCAAATAGGGTTTTCATTTTTTCATTTTCTTTGGATAAATACCTAGAAGGGCTGTCAGGTGGAAAGTGGTTGGATTTATTTTACATGATGTCAGAGGATAGAACCAGTAACAATGGCTAGATAAATGCTACAGATACTACAGGGATGTAGATTTTGGATAATAAATAAATAAATAAATAAACAAACAAAATTCTTTCTTTTTTCTTTTCTTTTTCTTTTTCCTTTTTTTTTTTTTTTTTTTTTTTTTTTTTTTTTTTTTTTTTTTTTTTTTTTAGTAAAAGAATTATTTGAAAATGGAGCTGGCTCCTGAAGTGGATCATGCCATGATGCTAATATGGGAGCAGGGTCCGAGCAGCCACTTATCTGAGGTCATCCACAGTACCTGACCTTCTGCATGGTTCCTTCAAACCTTGACATTCAAAGACGGTGGCAGTTGTGGCTCTACCACTGATGTGTCATTCCATGCCCTACCTATGCTGCTTATTCCTATTTCTTCCCTGGCATTCACTTCTATCCACCAATTTCTTAACAATCTGTAATTGTCAATGGAAGCTAAACTTCCATCATATTATTAAAGC